>NC_138768.1:12921811-13021811 GCF_965119305.1 Pelophylax lessonae | reverse complement strand
CTCTCCTCCTTCCTCCTCATCTCTCCTCCTTCCTCCTCTCCTCTCCTCCTCTCCTTCCTCCTCTCCTCCCCTCCTCTCCTCCTTCCTCCTTTTCTCTCCTCCTTCCTCCTCTCCTCCTCTCCACCTCTCCTCCTCTCCTCCTTCCTCCTTTCCTTCCTCCTCTCCTCCTCCTTCATCCTCTCCTCCTTCCTACTCTCCTCTCCTCCTTCCTCCTCTCCTCCCCTCCTCTCCTCCTTCCTCCTCTCCTCCTTCCTACTCTCCTCTCCTCCTTCCTCCTCACCTCCTTTCCTCCCCTCCTCCCCTCCTCCTCTCCTCTCCTCCCCTCCCCTCCTCTCCTCCTTCCTCCTCTCCTCCTCTCCTCCTCTCCTCCTCTCCTCCTTTCTCCTCTCCACCTCTCCTCCTCTCTTCCTTCCCTCCTTTCCTGTCCCACTCTCCTCTCCTTCCTCCTCTCCTCCTTCCTCCTCCTTCATCCTCTCCTCCCCTCCTCTCCTCCCCTCCTCCTTCCTCCTCTCCTCTCCTCTCCTCCTTCCTCCTCCTCTCCTCCCCTCCTCTCCTCTTCTCCTTCCTCCTCCTTCCTCCTCCCTCCTCTCCTCCTTCCTGCTCTTGTCCTCTCCTCTCCTCCCCTATCCTCCTCTCCTCTTCTTCTTCTCCTCTCCTTTCCTCTCCTCTTCTCCTCCTCTCCTCGTTTTCTCCTCCTCTCCTCTCCTCTCCTCCTCCTCTCCCCTCCTCTCCTCTTCTCCATATTACAGGAAATCTGATCTGATTACAGAACACACTGATATACCGGCACTGACTCAGTATTAACCCCGAACACACTGATATACCGACTGGTGCACTGATATACCGGCTGGTGCTCAAAATTTTCTTTTGGGGGGGGGGGGGGGGGCGCAAACATAAAAATGGAATAGGCATTGCTTTGCGGCAAAAAACGCTGTGAAAAAATTGCGTGACTTTGAGGTCACAAAAGTGTGAAAGGGGCCTTCAGTAATTAAGTTATAGTGTGCCCCCTTCAATGCAGAGAGACCAGAGTGCCCCCTTTCAATGCAGAGTGATCATCGTGCCCCCTTTCAATACAGAATGACAAGCGTTCCCCCTTTCAATGCAGAGTGACCAGTGTACCCCCATTCAATGCAGAATGACAAGTGTGCCCCCTTTCAATGCAGAATGACCAGCGTGTCCCCTTTCAATGCAGAATGACCAGCGTGCCCCCTTTCAATGCAGAGAGTTTGTCGTGCCCCCATTCAATGCAGAGAGATCAGTGTCCCCCCATTCAATGCAGAGAGATCAGTGTCCCCCCTTTCAATGCAGAGAGATCAGTGTGCCCCCATTCAATGCAGAGTGACAAGCTTGGCGTGCTGTGCCCCCCCCCCTCCCGAGACCAGTGCACTTACCTGCAGCTGCTTCTCCTCAGCCCCCCACGTCTCCTTCGAGTCCTCCCGCCTCCTCCTCGGCCAATGGCCGTGTCTCGGACCCGCTTCCTGATTGGCCAGGAGGAGGATCCGTGTGACAATAGCAAATTTTCATTCGTAATTGTCACACAATGGGTGGGCTCGGGCGCACTGCTCTGCACCCCGGGTCCACCCTTTTCTGAAGCCTTTTAGAGCCTCTGGCTCTAATCAGGTGACTCAGGAAAAAAAAAAAACACATTGAACTCCATGCGTCCGGCGCCCCGCATGTAGATTAGGGGGGCGGATGCATGGATAGGGGGGGCAGCGCCCCCAACGCACCGGCCGCCACTGATACCGACACTGACTCAGTATTAACCCCGAATACACTGATATACCAGCACTGACTCAGTATTAACCCCAAATACACTGATATACCGGAACTGACTCAGTATTAACCCCGAACACACTGATATACAGGCACTGACTCAGTATTAACCCCAAACACACTGATATACAGGCACTGACTCTGTATTAACCCCCGAATACACTGATATACCGGCACTGACTCAGTATTAACAACGAATACACCAATATACCGGCACTGACTCAGTTTTAACCCCGAACACACTGATATACCGACACTGACTCAGTATTAACTCTGAATACACCGATATACCGGCACTGACTCAGTATTAACCCCGAATACACTGATATCCCGGCACTGACTCAGTATTAACCCTGAATACACTGATATACAGGCACTGACTCGGTATTAACCCCGAATACACTGATATACCGGCACTGACTCTGTATTAACCCCGAATACACTGATATACCGGCACTGACTCAGTATTAACCGCGAACACACTGATATACCAGCACTGGCTCAGTATTAACCCCGAACACACTGATACACTGGCACTGACTCAGTATTAACCCTGAACACACTGATGTACCAGCACTGACTCAGTATTAACCCCGAACACACTGATATACCAGCACTGACTCAGTATTAACCCCGAACACACTGATATACCAGCACTGACTCAGTATTAACCCCAAATACACTGATATACCGGCACTGACTCGGTATTAACCCCGAATACACTGATATACCGGCACTGACTCAGTATTAACCCCGAATACACTGATATACCGGCACTGACTCAGTATTAACCCCCGAATACACTGATATACCGGCACTGACTCAGTATTAACCCCGAATACACCGATGTACCGGCACTGACTCAGTATTAACCCGAATACACTGATATACCGGCATTGACTCGGTATTAACCCCGAATACACTGATATACCGGCACTGACTCAGTATTAACCCCGAACACACTGATATACCGGCACTGACTCAGTATTAACCCCGAATACACTGATATACCGGCACTGACTCCGTATTAACCCCGAATACACGGATATACCGGCACTGACTCGGTATTAACCCAGAATACACTGATATACCGGCACTGACTGAGTATTAACCCCGAATACACTGATATACCAACACTGACTCAGTTTTAACCCTGAACACACTGATATACCGGCACTGACTCAGTATTGACCATAAATACACTGATATACCAGCACTGACTCAGTATTAACCCCGAATACACTGATACACCGACACTGACTCAGTATTAACCCTGAATACACTAATACACTGGCACTGACTCAGTATTAACCCTAAATACACTTATATACCCGCACTGACTCAGTATTAACCCCGAACACACTGATATACCAGCACTGACTCAGCATTAACCCTGAATACACTGATATACCAGCACTGATTCAGTATTAACCCTGAATACACTGATACACCGGCACTGACTCGGTATTAACCCTGAATACACTGATATACTGGCACTGACTCAGTATGAACCCAGAATACACTGATATACCAGGACTGACTCAGTATTATCCCCAAATACACTGATACACCGGCACTGACTCAGTATTAAACCCGAATACACTGATATCCCGGCACTGACTCAGCATTAACCCCGAACACACTGATATACCAGCACTGACTCAGCATTAACCCTGAATACACTGATATACCAGCACTGATTCAGTATTAACCCTGAATACACTGATACACCGGCACTGACTCGGTATTAACCCTGAATACACTGATATACTGGCACTGACTCAGTATGAACCCAGAATACACTGATATACCGGCACTGACTCTGTATTAACCCCGAATACACTGATATACCGGCACTGACTCAGTATTAACCGCGAACACACTGATATACCAGCACTGGCTCAGTATTAACCCCGAACACACTGATACACTGGCACTGACTCAGTATTAACCCTGAACACACTGATGTACCAGCACTGACTCAGTATTAACCCCGAACACACTGATATACCAGCACTGACTCAGTATTAACCCCGAACACACTGATATACCAGCACTGACTCAGTATTAACCCCAAATACACTGATATACCGGCACTGACTCGGTATTAACCCCGAATACACTGATATACCGGCACTGACTCAGTATTAACCCCGAATACACTGATATACCGGCACTGACTCAGTATTAACCCCCGAATACACTGATATACCGGCACTGACTCAGTATTAACCCCGAATACACCGATGTACCGGCACTGACTCAGTATTAACCCGAATACACTGATATACCGGCATTGACTCGGTATTAACCCCGAATACACTGATATACCGGCACTGACTCAGTATTAACCCCGAACACACTGATATACCGGCACTGACTCAGTATTAACCCCGAATACACTGATATACCGGCACTGACTCCGTATTAACCCCGAATACACGGATATACCGGCACTGACTCGGTATTAACCCAGAATACACTGATATACCGGCACTGACTGAGTATTAACCCCGAATACACTGATATACCAACACTGACTCAGTTTTAACCCTGAACACACTGATATACCGGCACTGACTCAGTATTGACCATAAATACACTGATATACCAGCACTGACTCAGTATTAACCCCGAATACACCGATACACCGACACTGACTCAGTATTAACCCTGAATACACTAATACACTGGCACTGACTCAGTATTAACCCTAAATACACTTATATACCGGCACTGACTCAGTATTAACCCCGAACACACTGATATACCAGCACTGACTCAGCATTAACCCTGAATACACTGATATACCAGCACTGATTCAGTATTAACCCTGAATACACTGATACACCGGCACTGACTCGGTATTAACCCTGAATACACTGATATACTGGCACTGACTCAGTATGAACCCAGAATACACTGATATACCAGGACTGACTCAGTATTATCCCCAAATACACTGATACACCGGCACTGACTCAGTATTAAACCCGAATACACTGATATCCCGGCACTGACTCAGCATTAACCCCGAACACACTGATATACCAGCACTGACTCAGCATTAACCCTGAATACACTGATATACCAGCACTGATTCAGTATTAACCCTGAATACACGGATACACCGGCACTGACTCGGTATTAACCCTGAATACACTGATATACTGGCACTGACTCAGTATGAACCCAGAATACACTGATATACCGGCACTGACTCTGTATTAACCCCGAATACACTGATATACCGGCACTGACTCAGTATTAACCGCGAACACACTGATATACCAGCACTGGCTCAGTATTAACCCCGAACACACTGATACACTGGCACTGACTCAGTATTAACCCTGAACACACTGATGTACCAGCACTGACTCAGTATTAACCCCGAACACACTGATATACCAGCACTGACTCAATATTAACCCCAAATACACTGATATACCGGCACTGACTCGGTATTAACCCCGAATACACTGATATACCGGCACTGACTCAGTATTAACCCCGAATACACTGATATACCGGCACTGACTCAGTATTAACCCCCGAATACACTGATATACCGGCACTGACTCAGTATTAACCCCGAATACACCGATGTACCGGCACTGACTCAGTATTAACCCGAATACACTGATATACCGGCATTGACTCGGTATTAACCCCGAATACACTGATAT
The DNA here is from genome assembly GCF_965119305.1 of Pelophylax lessonae. NCBI lineage: Eukaryota > Metazoa > Chordata > Amphibia > Anura > Ranidae > Pelophylax > Pelophylax lessonae. The sequence continues at coordinate 13,016,349 of NC_138768.1, read as the reverse complement.
AACGGCACTGACTCAGTATTAACCCCGAACACACTGATATACCGGCACTGACTCAGTATTAACCCCGAATACACTGATATACCGGCACTGACTCCGTATTAACCCCGAATACACGGATATACCGGCACTGACTCGGTATTAACCCAGAATACACTGATATACCGGCACTGACTGAGTATTAACCCCGAATACACTGATATACCAACACTGACTCAGTTTTAACCCTGAACACACTGATATACCGGCACTGACTCAGTATTGACCATAAATACACTGATATACCAGCACTGACTCAGTATTAACCCCGAATACACCGATACACCGACACTGACTCAGTATTAACCCTGAATACACTAATACACTGGCACTGACTCAGTATTAACCCTAAATACACTTATATACCGGCACTGACTCAGTATTAACCCCGAACACACTGATATACCAGCACTGACTCAGCATTAACCCTGAATACACTGATATACCAGCACTGATTCAGTATTAACCCTGAATACACTGATACACCGGCACTGACTCGGTATTAACCCTGAATACACTGATATACTGGCACTGACTCAGTATGAACCCAGAATACACTGATATACCAGGACTGACTCAGTATTATCCCCAAATACACTGATACACCGGCACTGACTCAGTATTAAACCCGAATACACTGATATCCCGGCACTGACTCAGTATTAACCCTGAATACACTGATATACAGGCACTGACTCGGTATTAACCCCGAATACACTGATATACCGGCACTGGCTCAGTATTAACCCCGAACACACTGATACACTGGCACTGACTCAGTATTAACCCTGAACACACTGATGTACCAGCACTGACTCAGTATTAACCCCGAACACACTGATATACCAGCACTGACTCAGTATTAACCCCGAACACACTGATATACCAGCACTGACTCAGTATTAACCCCAAATACACTGATATACCGGCACTGACTCAGTATTAACCCCGAATACACTGATATACTGGCACTGACTCAGTATTAACCCCAAACACACTGATATACCAGCACTGACTCAGTATTAACCCCGAACACACTGATAACCCGACACTGACTCAGTATTAACCCCGAATAAACTGATATACCGGCACTGACTTGCTGTTTTATGGCTGCAGAGTGACTGAACATCACAGACAATGTGAATAGGAGGAGAGGACTCTGATATAACAGTCTTATCATTGACACAATTATAGATTTTACTTCTAATCTATGAGGGAGCAACTGGATTCCCAACCCATTATTAGAGGGACAATCCATTCTTAGAGGGACAATCCCTTATTAGAGGGACAATCCATTATTAGAGGGACAATCCCTTATTAGAGGGACAATCCACCCGCCGAGGAGCGGCAATCAGAGGACAGCACTGAAAACTTCGCACAAATCTCCGTCTGCCCCAGGCAATGGAGACAAAGATAAACTTTCCCAACATTCAGCTTCAGGGAAACGTCTCCTCCGTTTTCACAGCTTCACAGTGTCAGTGGGACATGTCCTGGGTAACAGTCTCAGAGGGACATGTCCTTGGGCAGAGTGTCAGTTGGACATGTCCTGGGGTCACAGTGTCAGTGGGACATGTCCTGGGGTCACAGTGTCAGAGGGACATGTCCTTGGGCAGAGTGTCAGTTGGACATGTCCTGGGGTCACAGTGTCAGTGGAACATGTCCTGGGGTCACAGTGTCAGTGGAACATGTCCTGGGGTCACAGTGTCAGTGGGACATGTCCTGGGGTCACAGTGTCAGTGGGACATGTCCTGGGGTCACAGTGTCAGTGGGACATGTCCTGGGGTCACAGTCTCAGAGGGGTATGTCCTGGGGGTCACAGTGTCAGTGGGACATGTCCTGGGGTCACAGTCTCAGAGGGGTATGTCCTGGGGGTCACAGTGTCAGTGGAACATGTCCTGGGGTCACAGTGTCAGTGGGACATGTGCTGGGGTCACAGTGTCAGTTGGACATGTGCTGCGGTCACAGTGTCAGTTGATCATGTCCTGGGGTCACAGTGTCAGTGGAACATGTCCTGGGGTCACAGTGTCAGAGGGACATCTGGGGTCACAGTGTCAGAGGGACATGTCCTGGGGTCACAGTGTCAGTGGGACATGTCCTGGGGTCACAGTGTCAGAGGGACATGTCCTGGGTAACAGTCTCAGAGGGGCATGTCCTGGGGGTCACAGTGTCAGTTGAACATGTCCTGGGGTCACAGTGTCAGTGGGACATGTGCTGGGGTCACAGTGTCAGTTGAACATGTCCTGGGGTCACAGTGTCAGTTGGACATGTGCTGCGGTCACAGTGTCAGTTGATCATGTCCTGGGGTCACAGTGTCAGTGGAAAATGTCCTGGGGTCACAGTGTCAGAGGGACATGTCCTGGGGTCACAGTGTCAGAGGGACATGTCCTGGGGTCACAGTGTCAGAGGGACATGTCCTGGGGTCACAGTGTCAGAGGGACATCTGGGGTCACAGTGTCAGAGGGACATGTCCTGGGGTCACAGTGTCAGTGGGACATGTCCTGGGGTCACAGTGTCAGAGGGACATGTCCTGGGTAACAGTCTCAGAGGGGCATGTCCTGGGGGTCACAGTGTCAGTTGAACATGTCCTGGGGTCACAGTGTCAGTGGGACATGTGCTGGGGTCACAGTGTCAGTTGAACATGTCCTGGGGTCACAGTGTCAGTTGGACATGTGCTGCGGTCACAGTGTCAGTTGATCATGTCCTGGGGTCACAGTGTCAGTGGAAAATGTCCTGGGGTCACAGTGTCAGAGGGACATGTCCTGGGGTCACAGTGTCAGAGGGACATGTCCTGGGGTCACAGTGTCAGAGGGACATGTCCTGGGGTCACAGTGTCAGAGGGACATCTGGGGTCACAGTGTCAGAGGGACATGTCCTGGGGTCACAGTGTCAGTGGGACATGTCCTGGGGTCACAGTGTCAGAGGGACATGTCCTGGGTAACAGTCTCAGAGGGGCATGTCCTGGGGGTCACAGTGTCAGTTGAACATGTCCTGGGGTCACAGTGTCAGTGGGACATGTGCTGGGGTCACAGTGTCAGTTGAACATGTCCTGGGGTCACAGTGTCAGTTGGACATGTGCTGCGGTCACAGTGTCAGTTGATCATGTCCTGGGGTCACAGTGTCAGTGGAAAATGTCCTGGGGTCACAGTGTCAGAGGGACATGTCCTGGGGTCACAGTGTCAGAGGGACATGTCCTGGGGTCACAGTGTCAGTTGATCATGTCCTGGGGTCACAGTGTCAGAGGGACATCTGGGGTCACAGTGTCAGAGGGACATGTCCTGGGGTCACAGTGTCAGAGGGGCATGTCCTGGGGTCACAGTGTCAGTGGAACATGTCCTGGGGTCACAGTGTCAGTGGGACATGTCCTGGGGTCACAGTGTCAGAGGGACATGTCCTGGGGTCACAGTGTCAGTGGGACATGTCCTGGGGTCACAGTGTCAGTGGGACATGTCCTGGGGTCACAGTGTCAAAGGGACATGTCCTGGGGTCACAGTGTCAGTGAGACATGTCCTGGGGTCATAGTGTCAGTAGAGCATGTCCGGGGGTCACAGTGTCTGTTGGACATGTCCTGGGGTCACAGTGTCAGTGGGACATGTCCTAGAGTCACAGTGTCAGAGGGACATGTCCTGGGGTCACAGTGTCAGTGAGACATGTCCTGGGGTCACAGTGTCAGGGGGACATGTCCTGGGGTCACAGTGTCAGTGGAACATGTCCTGGGGTCACAGTGTCAGTGGAACATGTCCTGGGGTCACAGTGTCAGAGGGACATGTCCTGGGGTCACAGTGTCAGTGGGACATGTCCTGGGGGTCACAGTGTCAGTGGAACATGTCCTAGGGTCACAGTGTCAGTGGAACATGTCCTGGGGTCACAGTGTCAGTGGAACATGTCCTGGGGTCACAGTGTCAGTGGAACATGTCCTAGGGTCACAGTGTCAGTGGAACATGTCCTGGGGTCACAGTGTCAGTGGAACATGTCCTGGGGTCACAGTGTCAGAGGGACATGTCCTAGGGTCACAGTGTCAGAGGGACATGTCCTGGGGTCACAGTGTCAGACGGACATGTCCTGGGGTCACATTGTCAGTGGAACATGTCCTGGGGCCACAGTGTCAGAGGGACATGTCCTGGGGTCACAGTGTCAGAGGGACATGTCCTGGGGTCACAGTGTCAGTGAGACATGTCCTGGGGTCACAGTGTCAGAGGGACATGTCCTGGGGTCACAGTGTCAGTGAGACATGTCCTGGGGTCACAGTGTCAGTGAGACATGTCCTGGGGTCACAGTGTCAGAGGGACATGTCCTGGGGTCACAGTGTCAAAGGGACATGTCCTGGGGTCACAGTGTCAGAGGGACATGTCCTGGGGTCACAGTGTCAGTGGGACATGTCCTGGGGTCACAGTGTCAGAGGGACATGTCCTGGGGTCACAGTGTCAGTGGGACATGTCCTGGGGTCACAGTGTCAGTGGGACATGTCCTAGGGTCACAGTGTCAGAGGGACATGTCCTGGGGTCACAGTGTCAGAGGGACATGTCCTGGGGTCACAGTGTCAGTGAGACATGTCCTGGGGTCACAGTGTCAGTAGAACATGTCCTGGGGTCACAGTGTCAGTGGAACATATCCTGGGGTCACAGTGTCAGAGGGACATGTCCTGGGGTCACAGTGTCAGAGGGACATGTCCTGGAGTCACAGTGTCAGTAGAACATGTCCTGGGGTCACAGTGTCAGTGGAACATATCCTGGGGTCACAGTGTCAGAGGGACATGTCCTGGAGTCACAGTGTCAGTAGAACATGTCCTGGGGTCACAGTGTCAGTGAGACATGTCCTGGAGTCACAGTGTCAGTAGAACATGTCCTGGAGTCACAGTGTCAGTAGAACATGTCCTGGGGTCACAGTGTCAGTGGAACATATCCTGGGGTCACAGTGTCAGAGGGACATGTCCTAGGGTCACAGTGTCAGAGGGACATGTCCTGGGGTCACAGTGTCAGCAATATATGTGAGGTCACAGCATCAGTAGGACACGCCCCAAGGTTAAGAGGTGTAGATGACAGCCTTGGTTCCGGTGTCATTGTCCCTAGGCCCCGGTGTCAGTGGATAGGTCCCAGTGTCAGTTAATAAGTCCCAGTGGCAGTTGATAAGTCCCAGTGTCAGTTGATAAGTTCCAGTGTCAGTAGATATGTCTCAGTGTTGGTGCACAGGTGTCGTGTCAGTGGATAAGTCTCAGTGTTAGTGGAAAGGTCCCAGTGTCAGTGAACAGATCTCAGTGTCAGTGGATAGGTCCCAGTGTCAGTTGATAAATCCCAGTGTCAGTGGATAAGTCCCAGTGTCAGTGGATGGGTCTCAGTGTCAGTTGATAAGTCCCAGTGTCAGTGGACAGGTCCCAGTGTCAGTGAACAGATCTGTGTCAGTGAATAGGTCCCAGTGTCAGTGGATAAGTCCCAGTGTCAGTGGATAAGTCCCAGTGTCAGTGGATAAATCTCAGTTTCAGTGGATGGGTCTCAGTGTCAGTTGATAAGTCCCAGTGTCAGAGGATAAGTCCCAGTGTCAGTTGATAGGTCCCAGTGTCAGTGGATAGGTCCCAGTGTCAGTGTCCCTAGGCCCCATGTGTCAGTTTCAATGGAAAGGTACCAGTGTCTGTGGACTGCTCCCATTGTCAGTGGATTGGTCCCAGTGTCAGTGGAGAGGTCCCAGTGTCAGTGGATTGGTCCCAGTGTCAGTGGAGAGGTCCCAGTGTCAGTGGAGAGGTCCCAGTGTCAGTGGAGAGGTCCCAGTGTCAATGGAGAGGTCCCAGTGTCAGTGGATAGGTCCCTGTGTCAATGGGTAGGTACCAGTGTCAGTGGATAGGTCCCTGTGTCAATGGGTAGGTACCAGTGTCAGTGGATAGGTACCAGTGTCAGTGGACTGGTGATATTGTCAGTGGAGAAGTCCCAGTATCAATGGAGAGGTCCAAGTATCAGTGTCTCTATGTCCCAGTTTTAATGGCTAGGTACCTGTGTCTGTGGACTGGTCCCATTGTCAGTGGATTGGTTCCAGTGTCAATGGAGAGGTCCCAGTGTCAATGGATAGGTCCCAGTGTCAGTGGACTGGTCCCATTGTGAGTGGATTGGTTCCAGTGTCAATGGAGAGGTCCCAGTGTCAATGGAGAGGTCCCAGTGTCAATGGATAGGTCCCAGTGTCAATGGATAGGTCCCAGTGTCAGTGGACTGGTCATATTGTCAGTGGAGAAGTCCCAGTATCAATGGAGAGGTCCAAGTGTCAGTGTCCCTAGGTCCCAGTATCAGTGGATAAGTTCCAGTGTCAGATGATAAGTCCCAGTGTCAGTGTCCCTAGGTCCAAGAGTCAGTGGAGAGGTCCCAGTGTCAGTGTCCCTAGGTCACAGTATCAGTGGATAGGTCTCAATGTGGGTAGGTCCCAGTATCAGTGGATAAGTCCCAGTGTCAGATGATAAGTCCCAGTGTCAGTGTCCCTAGGTTTGGGGACCAGTGCTGTATCTGTGGACATCCTCAGTCAGTGATGGGATTCAGGCACTGTGACAGAAGTTCTGTAAAGTCCTCTCCTCAGCATCCGAATGCTGGGCAACCTCCATCCTTCCGAACCTCCCGCCCCGTATGACGTGTGTCACCTGTCCCCGTGTGACGGGGGTCCCTTACCTCTGTGCAGCGGTGCTGGAGTCCATGATTCCGGAGGAGTGCATCCAGGAGCGGACGGCGGAGAGTCCGGCGGGGATCGGTTCCTCCTTCATACTCAGCGCCCCCCGGGACAGCGAATCCTGGATGGAGAACATTGGGGGTCCCTCCGACAATTCCCAGACTAAATTCCCTCCGCGATCTATCCACGGCGGAATATCCCACAGAGGACCGCTCTCCGGTCTACGGTATCCGCTGTCCTTTCTTCCCTGTCCGGTGTTCGGTCTCCGCTGTCCGGTATCCACTATACGGTGTTCAGTGTCCGGTCTCCGCTATCCCCTGTCCGGTGTCATCCAGGAGACGCACAGCCCGTACTTCTTCTCAGCCCGACAATTGTGAATGTGAGATCCTCCGGCAGGAGGCTGAGAGGCGGCTGTCCCGGGGGAGGCACGGGGGGAGTGAGGAGGCTGGGAGGACTCCCTCCCCTCTATAATCTACAACCTCCTCCCTTCCTGATGCCTCCATACCTCAACCTCCTCACTTTCCCTCCACATCTGTCCCCCCAATGTGCCCAACATCATCTCTGTCCTCCTACTCCACATCTGTCCCCCCCAATGTGCCCCTCATCATCTCCATCCTTCTACTCCACATCTGTCCCCCCAATGTGCCCCTCATCATCTCTGTCCTCCTACTCCACATCTGTCCCCCCAATGTGCCCCTCATCATCTCCGTCCTCCTACTCCACATCTGTCCCACCAATGTGCCTCTCATCATCTCTGTCCTCCTACTCCACATCTGTCCCCCCAATGTGCCCCTCATCATCTCCGTCCTCCTACTCCACATCTGTCCCCCCAATGTGCCCCTCATCATCTCCGTCCTCCTACTCCACATCTGTCCCCCCAATGTGCCCAACATCATCTCTGTCCTCCTACTCCACATCTGTCCCCCCAATGTGCCCCTCATCATCTCTGTCCTCCTACTCCACATCTGTCCCCCCAATGTGCCCCTCATCATCTCTGTCCTCCTACTCCACATCTGTCCCCCCAATGTGCCCCTCATCATCTCTGTCCTCCTACTCCACATCTGTCCCCCCAATGTGCCCCTCATCATCTCCATCCTCCTACTCCACATCTGTCCCCCCAATGTGCCCCTCATCATCTCTGTCCTCCTACTCCAAATCTGTCCCCCCAATGTGCCCCTCATCATCTCTGTCCTCCTACTCCACATCTGTCCCCCCAATGTGCCCCTCATCATCTCTGTCCTCCTACTCCACATCTGTCCCCCCAATGTGCCCCTCATCATCTCCATCCTCCTACTCCACATCTGTACCCCCAATGTGCCCCTCATCATCTCTGTCCTCCTACTCCAAATCTGTCCCCCCAATGTGCCCCTCATCATCTCCATCCTCCTACTCCACATCTGTCCCCCCAATGTGCCCCTCATCATCTCTGTCCTCCTACTCCACATCTGTCCCCCCAATGTGCCCCTCATCATCTCCATCCTCCTACTCCACATCTGTCCCCCCAATGTGCCCCTCATCATCTCTGTCCTCCTACTCCAAATCTGTCCCCCCAATGTGCCCCTCATCATCTCCATCCTCCTACTCCACATCTGTCCCCCCAATGTGCCCCTCATCATCTCTGTCCTCCTACTCCACATCTGTCCCCCCAATGTGCCCAACATCATCTCTGTCCTCCTACTCCACATCTGTCCCCCCAATGTGCCCAACATCACCTCCATCCTCCTACTCCACATCTGTCCCCCCAATGTGCCCCTCATCATCTCTGTCCTCCTACTCCACATCTGTCCCCCAATGTGCCCCTCATCATCTCCATCCTCCTACTCCACATCTGTCCCCCCAATGTGCCCAACATCATCTCCATCCTCCTACTCCACATCTGTCCCCCCAATGTGCCCCTCATCATCTCTGTCCTCCTACTCCACATCTGTCCCCCCAATGTGCCCAACATCATCTCCATCCTCCTACTCCACATCTGTCCCCCCAATGTGCCCCTCATCATCTCTGTCCTCCTAATCCACATCTGTCCCCCCAATGTGCCCAACATCATCTCCATCCTCCTACTCCACATCTGTCCCCCCAATGTGCCCCTCATCATCTCTGTCCTCCTACTCCACATCTGCCCCCCCAATGTGCCCAACATCATCTCCATCCTCCTACTCCACATCTGTCCCCCCAATGTGCCCAACATCATCTCTGTCCTCCTACTCCACATCTGTCCCCCCAATGTGCCCAACATCATCTCCATCCTCCTACTCCACATCTGTCCCCCCAATGTGCCCCTCATCATCTCCGTCCTCCTACTCCACATCTGTCCCCCTCATCATCTCCATCCTCCTACTCCACATCTCTCCCCCCAATGTGCCCCTCATCATCTCCGTCCTCCTACTCCACATCTGTCCCACCAATATGCCCCTCATCATCTCCGTCCTCCTACTCCACATCTGTCCCCCCAATGTGCCCCTCATCATCTCCGTCCTCCTACTCCGCATCTGTCCCCCTCATCATCTCCATCCTCCTACTCCACATCTCTCCCCCCAATGTGCCCCTCATCATCTCCATCCTCCTACTCCACATCTGTCCCACCAATGTGCCCAACATCATCTCTGTCCTCCTACTCCACATCTGTCCCCCCAATGTGCCCAACATCATCTCTGTCCTCCTACTCCACATCTGTCCCCCCAATGTGCCTAACATCATCTCTGTCCTCCTACTCCACATCTGTCCCCCCAATGTGCCCAACATCATCTCTGTCCTCCTACTCCACATCTCTCCCCCCAATGTGCCCCTCATCTTCTCTGTCCTCCTACTCCACATCTGTCCCACCAATGTGGCCCTCATCATCTCTGTCCTCCTACTCCACATCTCTCCCCCCAATGTGCCCAACATCATCTCCATCCTCCTACTCCACATCTGTACCACCAATGTGCCCAACATCATCTCTGTCCTACTCCACATCTGTCCCCCCAATGTGCCCAACATCATCTCTGTCCTCCTACTCCACATCTGTCCCCCCAATGTGCTTAACATCATCTCTGTCCTCCTACTCCACATCTGTCCCCCCAATGTGCCCCTCATCATCTCTGTCCTCCTACTCCACATCTCTACCCCCAATGTGCCCAACATCATCTCCATCCTCCTACTCCACATCTGTCCCCCCCAATGTGCCCAACATCATCTCTGTCCTCCTACTCCACATCTGTCCCCCCAATGTGCCCCTCATCATCTCTGTCCTCCTACTCCACATCTGTCCCCCCAATGTGCCCCTCATCATCTCTGTCCTACTACTCCACATCTGTACCACCAATGTGCCCAACATCATCTCTGTCCTACTCCACATCTGTCCCCCCAATGTGCCCAACATCATCTCTGTCCTTCTACTCCACATCTGTCCCCCCAATGTGCTTAACATCATCTCTGTCCTCCTACTCCACATCTGTCCCCCCAATGTGCCCCTCATCATCTCCATCCTCCTACTCCACATCTGTCCCCCCAATGTGCCCAACATCATCTCCGTCCTCCTACTCCACATCTGTCCCCCCAATGTGCCCAACATCATCTCTGACCTCTCACTCCACATCTGTCCCCCCAATGTGCCCAACATCATCTCTGTCCTCCTACTCCACATCTGTCCCCCCAATGTGCCCCTCATCATCTCCATCCTACTACTCCACATCTGTCCCCCAATGTGCCTAACATCATCTCTGTCCTCCTACTCCACATCTGTCCCCCCAATGTGCCCAACATCATCTCTGTCCTCCTACTCCACATCTGTCCCCCCAATGTGCCCAACATCATTTCTGTCCTCCTACTCCACATCTGTCCCCCCAATGTGCCCCTCATCATCTCTGTCCTCCTACTCCACATCTGTCCCCCCAATGTGCCCAACATCATCTCTGTCCTTCTACGCCACATCTGTCCCCTCAATGTGCCCAACATAATCTCTGTCCTCCTACTCCACATCTGTCCCCCCCAATGTGCCCCTCATCATCTCCATCCTCCTACTCCACATCTGTCCCCCCAATGTGCCCAACATCACCTCTGTCCTCCTACTCCACACCTGTCCCCCCAATGTGCCCAACATCATCTCTGTCCTCCTACTCCACATCTGTCCCAACAATGTGCCCAACATCATCTCTGTCCTCCTACTCCACATCTGTCCCCCCAATGTGCCCAACATCATCTCTGTCCTCCTACTCCACATCTGTCCCCCCCAATGTGCCCCTCATCATCTCCATCCTCCTACTCCACATCTGTCCCCCCCCCAATGTGCTTAACATCACCTCTGTCCTCCTACTCCACATCTGTCCCCCCAATGTGCCCAACATCATCTCTGTCCTCCTACTCCACATCTGTCCCCCCAATGTGCCCAACATCATCTCTGTCCCCCTACTCCACATCTGTCCCACCAATGTGCCCAACATCATCTCTGTCCTCCTACTCCACATCTGTCCCCCCAATGTGCCCCTCATCATCTCTGTCCTCCTACTCCACATCTGTCCCCCCAATGTGCCCAACATCATCTCTGTCCTCCTACTCCACATCTGTCCCCCCAATGTGCCCAACATCATCTCTGTCCTCCTACTCCACATCTGTCCCCCCAATGTGCCCAACATCACCTCTGTCCTCCTACTCCACATCTGTCCCCCCAATGTGCCCAACATCATCTCTGTCCTCCTACTCCACATCTGTCCCCCCAATGTGCCCAACATCATCTCTGTCCCCCTACTCCACATCTGTCCCACCAATGTGCCCAACATCATCTCTGTCCTCCTACTCCACATCTGTCCCCCCCCCCAATGTGCCCAACATCATCTCTGTCCTCTCACTCCACATCTGTCCCACCAATGTGCCTAACATCATCTCTGTCCTCCTACTCCGCATCTGTCCCCCTCATCATCTCCATCCTCCTACTCCACATCTCTCCCCCCAATGTGCCCCTCATCATCTCCATCCTCCTACTCCACATCTGTCCCACCAATGTGCCCCTCATCATCTCTGTCCTCCTACTCCACATCTGTCCCAACAATGTGCCCAACATCATCTCTGTCCTCCTACTCCACATCTGTCCCCCCAATGTGCCCAACATCATCTCTGTCCTCCTACTCCACATCTGTCCCCCCAATGTGCCCAACATCATCTCTGTCCTCCTACTCCACATCTGTCCCCCCCAATGTGCCCCTCACCATCTCCATCCTCCTACTCCACATCTGTCCCCCCAATGTGCCCAACATCATCTCCATCCTCCTACTCCACATCTGTACCACCAATGTGCCCAACATCATCTCTGTCCTACTCCACATCTGTCCCCCCAATGTGCCCAACATCATCTCTGTCCTCCTACTCCACATCTGTCCCCCCAATGTGCTTAACATCATCTCTGTCCTCCTACTCCACATCTGTCCCCCCAATGTGCCCCTCATCATCTCTGTCCTCCTACTCCACATCTCTACCCCCAATGTGCCCAACATCATCTCCATCCTCCTACTCCACATCTGTCCCCCCCAATGTGCCCAACATCATCTCTGTCCTCCTACTCCACATCTGTCCCCCCAATGTGCCCCTCATCATCTCTGTCCTCCTACTCCACATCTGTCCCCCCAATGTGCCCCTCATCATCTCTGTCCTACTACTCCACATCTGTACCACCAATGTGCCCAACATCATCTCTGTCCTACTCCACATCTGTCCCCCCAATGTGCCCAACATCATCTCTGTCCTCCTACTCCACATCTGTCCCCCCAATGTGCCCCTCATCATCTCCATCCTCCTGTTATACCTGAAGGGTTTCACATGTACTGTCACTTTAAGGCTGGCTCCACCCAGGAGTGATGACAAGGGTCAAGGGGCAGAGTGGCCATCTTTAGACACATGTAGAGATGTATTGATATGCAGAGCTGTCCTGTAATGCTGTACAGTGAGTCCTGAATAAACAACCGTTGTTCCAGACCAGAGTCCTGTGTCTCTCACAACACGGAGAATATAACAGTGGCGACGAGGATGGGATTTACAAGGTTACTATCCGTGTGAGAAAGGAAAGGAAGAAAAAAAACTCTGGATTGTCAGGAATACAAAACCCACAGAGCCCAGCAGGAAAATGTCATTGATCGGGACATTAAGTGAATTTGATGGCGAACAGACAACGTGGATTCAACGTGGATTTCTTGGATTGAAAGATTAGAACAATATTTCTGTGCAAATGCCATCCCAGGCGACAGGCAAGTAGCAGTGTTTCTGACACTGGTTGGTGCTAGGACATATGACACTCTTAGGGATCTCCTTTTCCCTGAAAAACCAGCAACTAAGACTTTGGCAGAGCTCCTGACACTGTTAGGAAATCACTTCCAGCCTAAACCACTAGAGATTGCAGAAAGATTCAGGTTCTATCAGCGGCAGCAGCAGCCAGGTGAAGATATTAAGGCTTATGTGCTCGCCCTTCGCAGACTAGCCTCAACCTGTTCTTTTGGGGAGTATTTACCAACTGCACTGAGGGATAAGTTTGTCATGGGACTGAATAGTGAGTCTAGCCAAAAGAGACTGTTAACAGAGAAAGACCTTACCCTTACAAAGGCAATTGAGATAGCTTCAGTGATGGAAATGGCTGTGAAAGATACAGAAGCTTTGAACCCCCAGAGCAGAAGGGAAGAGGTTAAAGAGGAAGTTTTCAGAACAGCAGTCAAGCAAACTGCAGCTAACTGTAAATATAGAACCTCACCAACCAGGACGTCAGCTTGCTACCGTTGTGGGAATACAGACCATGATCACAAAGTCTGCCGGTTTAAGGATCAGCTCTGTCATAATTGTGGAAAGGCAGGCCATCTGAAACGAGTCTGCCGTAGTAAGAAGGTGCGAAATAAACAACCTCTGAACCCCAGGACAAAGGCATATATGGTGGGAAGATATACATCGTCATCGGAATCAGAGGATGAGGAAGTGCTCCACAGATTGGACATACATCATATGCATTCAGCACCCTCAGCAATGACTGTAGAGGTAACCGTGGAAGGAAAGAAACTCAAGATGGATGTAGACACAGGAGCAGCAGTTTCAGTTATCACCCAGAAACAATGGAGAAAACTTCTGATCCGAACAACTGTCCGTCCAACACCAATCAAACTGCAGACATATTCAAAGCAGATACTCCACCCACTGGGGTACGTGAAAGTACAGGTATCCTACAAGGGTCAGACAAAGAGAATGCCATTATATATCCTAGAACATGGGGGACCCCCTCTTTTTGGGAGAGACTGGATTGCTCACTTTGGCATGCCAGACATCGCCATTAACCCCTGCAACACCGTGACCATCCCATCAGGGGATGAAGAGGGATGGGTGAAGTCCCTGAAACAGCGATTCCCGCAAGTCTTTGATAACCATTTGGGAAAAATAAAGCATGACTGTGTGAGACTCAGGCTGAAACCCAATGCCCAGCCTAGGTTCTTCAAAGCTCGGACGGTACCTTTCGCACTCCGAGCAGGTGTGGAAGCTGAACTAAGCCGGCTGGAGGAACAAGGTGTCATCTCAAAGGTAGAGCACAGCGAGTGGGCATCACCAGTTGTACCAGTAAAGAAAGCGAATGGGGACTTACGCATTTGTGGCGATTTCCGCATGGCACTAAATTCTCAACTGGAGATAGACCAGTATCCCCTACCCAGAGTAGATGACATTTTTGCCTCTCTTGCAGGAGGTCAAAAGTTCACCAAGCTTGATCTCAGGCAAGCTTATTTACAGTTTGAGGTCCACCCTTCGTCCCGCAAGTTTCTAACAATCAACACTCACAAGGGACTGTATGAATACAATCGGATGGTGTTTGGGGTAGCCTCCGCCCCAGCCATTTGGCAACGCAAAATGGATGAGATTTTGGCGGACATTCCTTTCACACAGTGCCTGTTAGATGACATGCTCATCACGGGCCTGACGGACCAGGAACACAAGCGTAACGTGGAGCTTGTGTTGGCCAGACTCCAAGAGCAGGGTCTAAAAGTGAACTTAGCGAAATGCCAATTCATGGTACCTAAATTGGAGTTTTGTGGCCACCTTGTGGATGCAGAGGGTATACACACCACGGAAGCCAAAGTTGATGCTTTAGTAAAAGCTCCAGCCCCGACCAACGTCCAGCAGCTGCGATCATACCTGGGCTTGCTGAACTATTACCACAAATTCCTGCCGGATCTAGCACACACTTTGTTTCCATTAAACAAGCTTTTGGAGAAACACTCCAGATGGAACTGGTCGGCTGCATGCCAACGTGCTTTTGAAGTTTCTAAGCGAAAGCTGTTGGCGTCACGCATGCTCGTGCACTATGACCTCCAAAGGCCTCTCACCTTGGCTTGTGATGCCTCACCCTATGGTCTAGGGGCTGTACTATCTCACGTTTTACCAGATGGGTCAGAGAAACCTGTGGCATTCGCCTCCAGGTCCTTGACAAAAGCAGAAAGCAATTACTCTCACATTGACAAAGAGGCTCTGGCGCTCATATGGGCAATTAAGAAGTTTCATCTTTACCTGTATGGTAGGGAATTCACCATACTGACTGATCATAAACCACTCCTTCAGATCTTTAGCCCTGACAAAGGCATCTCCCAGACGACTGCAGCCCGTCTTCAACGCTATGCCCTATTCTTGGGAGCATATAGCTACAAAATCCAGTATCGCAGCCATGATGCCAACGCTAATGCAGACGCCATGTCCCGTCTGACAAGGACATTAACAGACTCTTCTCCACCTGTCAAGAGTTGTCGTTACACTAGCCTGTCCTTTCTGTCTTCCGGGGAAGTAGCAGCCCATACAGCCAAGGATACCTTCCTTAAGACAATACTCTCCTGGGTACGGTACGGTTGGCCTGCAACTGTCACACAGGATTATGAGCCTTACTTCCGTAGGCGTCTGGAATTAACTGTGTCTGGCAACTGTGTTTTATGGGGAGACCGAGTGATCGTTCCACAGACCCTCCGGAGACACATTCTGGAATTGCTACATACTGGTCATCCCGGGGGCACACGTATGAAACAAAAGGCCCGAGGCTATGTGTGGTGGCCAAACCTCGACTCCGATATCACGACATATGTGAATGCGTGTGCTGGATGTGCACAAACTGCGAGAGACCCTCCTCGAGGGTGCGTCCAGCCCTGGACTTGGCCCACGGTTCCCTGGTTTCGCCTACACTTGGACTTTGCAGGCCCGATCAGAGGACACACCTTTTTGATCATTATTGATGCCCATTCAAAGTGGCCTGAGGTCGTTCCTGTTACTCAGCCAACGACTAAGGCGACGATTTCCATACTGTTACATCTCGCTGCTACGTTTGGATACCCCAGAGAAATTGTCACAGACAACGGTGCACAATTCACAAGCCAGGAGTTTCAGGGTTTCCTGACTGCCCACAACATCAAACACAAGTTGACCGCACCTTACCACCCGGCTACAAATGGTCAAGCAGAAAGGTTTGTACAGACCTTCAAACGCTATTTCAAAGCTACTGTGGCTACAAGTAAACAACATTCCCTGTCACCCCAGCAGCTGGACTCCTTCCTTTCTGCTTACAGAACCACACCACATGCAACCACTGGGAAAACTCCAGCTGAACTTCTTTTGGGTCGGCAGCCATGGACTGTTTTGGATATGCTCCGCCCTCAAACGGTCCAGGAACATGTACGGCAGTCCCAAGACAAGAGGGTCGAACACGACGAGATTCCCCGGTTTACAGCCCAGCAAAAGGTATGGGCCCGATCTTATGGCGCTTCCAACACTCGTTGGCTTCCTGCTATCGTCGCAGAGACTTTGGGACCCAAAATGTATAGGGTCTGCCTGGAAGATGGTTCCATTTGCAGAAGGCATGTGGACCAATTGCGTTCTCGTTCTCAGCTGCCCGAATCCCTGACATCGGCTGCACCTCCAGTGTCTCAAGGATCTGCTCCTACCGGATCAGGAGGCATTGAGACTGATGCTTGGGGAGACTCTGAACTTTTGAACTCAGCTCCAACAGAGCCCTCCAGCCCTGGTCCAGAGGTCTGCTCACCCTCTGAGCTAGGGAATCCCCTCTTGGCCCCGCCGGTGTCCATTCCGGCCAGCCCTGCTTCCTCCAGCCCCGAGTCGCTGGGTGCCCGTCCTCAACGACACTGTCGCCCTCCTGACCGGTTTCAAATGCAAGACCGGTTACGAGACTTTCGACGGGCCCGCCGAAAGTGATCCGCTGCCATTTTCCCCCCGAATAAACAACCGTTGTTCCAGACCAGAGTCCTGTGTCTCTCACAACACGGAGAATATAACACCTCCTACTCCACATCTGTCCCCCCAATGTGCCCAACATCATCTCCGTCCTCCTACTCCACATCTGTCCCCCCAATGTGCCCAACATCATCTCTGACCTCTCACTCCACATCTGTCCCCCCAATGTGCCCAACATCATCTCTGTCCTCCTACTCCACATCTGTCCCC
The DNA here is from genome assembly GCF_965119305.1 of Pelophylax lessonae. NCBI lineage: Eukaryota > Metazoa > Chordata > Amphibia > Anura > Ranidae > Pelophylax > Pelophylax lessonae. The sequence continues at coordinate 12,999,243 of NC_138768.1, read as the reverse complement.
CCAATGTGCCCAACATCATCTCCGTCCTCCTACTCCACATCTGTCCCCCCAATGTGCCCAACATCATCTCTGACCTCTCACTCCACATCTTTCCCCCCAATGTGCCTAACATCATCTCTGTCCTCCTACTCCACATCTGTCCCCCCAATGTGCCCAACATCATCTCTGTCCTCCTACTCCACATCTGTCCCAACAATGTGCCCAACATCATCTCTGTCCTCCTACTCCACATCTGTCCCCCCAATGTGCCCCTCATCATCTCTGTCCTCCTACTCCACATCTGTCCCCCCCAATGTGCCCCTCATCATCTCCATCCTCCTACTCCACATCTGTCCCCCCAATGTGCCCAACATCACCTCTGTCCTCTTACTCCACATCTGTCCCCCCAATGTGCCCAACATCATCTCTGTCCTCCTACTCCACATCTGTCCCCCCAATGTGCCCAACATCATCTCTGTCCTCCTACTCCACATCTCTCCCCCCAATGTGCCCCTCATCTTCTCTGTCCTCCTACTCCACATCTGTCCCCCCAATGTGCCCAACATCATCTCTGTCCTCCTACTCCACATCTCTCCCCCCAATGTGCCCCTCATCTTCTCTGTCCTCCTACTCCACATCTGTCCCCCCAATGTGCCCAACATCATCTCCATCCTCCTACTCCACATCTGTCCCCCTAATGTGCCCAACATCATCTCCATCCTCCTACTCCACATCTGTCCCACCAATGTGCCCCTCATCATCTCCGTCCTCCTACTCCACATCTGTCCCCCTCATCATCTCCATCCTCCTACTCCACATCTCTCCCCCCCAATGTGCCCCTCATCATCTCCGGCCTCCTACTCCACATCTGTCCCACCAATGTGCCCCTCATCATCTCCGTCCTCCTACTCCACATCTGTCCCCCCAATGTGCCCCTCATCATCTCCGTCCTCCTACTCCGCATCTGTCCCCCTCATCATCTCCATCCTCCTACTCCACATCTCTCCCCCCAATGTGCCCCTCATCATCTCCATCCTCCTACTCCACATCTGTCCCACCAATGTGCCCAACATCATCTCTGTCCTCCTACTCCACATCTGTCCCCCCAATGTGCCCCTCATCATCTCTGTCCTCCTACTCCACATCTGTCCCAACAATGTGCCCAACATCATCTCTGTCCTCCTACTCCACATCTGTCACCCCAATGTGCCCAACATCATCTCTGTCCTCCTACTCCACATCTGTCCCCCCCAATGTGCCCCTCACCATCTCCATCCTCCTACTCCACATCTGTCCCCCCAATGTGCCCAACATCACCTCTGTCCTCCTACTCCACATCTGTCCCCCCAATGTGCCCAACATCATCTCTGTTCTCCTACTCCACATCTGTCCCACCAATGTGCCCAACATCATCTCTGTCCTCCTACTCCACATCTGCCCCCCCTCCCCAATGTGCCCAACATCATCTCTGTCCTCTCACTCCACATCTGTCCCACCAATGTGCCTAACATCATCTCTGTCCTCCTACTCCACATCTGTCCCCCCAAAGTGCCCAACATCATCTCTGTCCTCCTACTCCACATCTGTCCCCCCAATGTGCCCAACATCATTTCTGTCCTCCTACTCCACATCTCTCCCCCCAATGTGCCCCTCATCATCTCCATCCTCCTACTCCACATCTGTCCCCCCAATGTGCCCCTCATTATCTCTGTCCTCCTACTCCCCATCTGTCCCCCCAATGTGCCCAACATCATCTCTGTCCTTCTACGCCACATCTGTCCCCTCAATGTGCCCAACATAATCTCTGTCCTCCTACTCCACATCTGTCCCCCCCCCAATGTGCCCCTCATCATCTCCATCCTCCTACTCCACATCTGTCCCCCCAATGTGCCCAACATCACCTCTGTCCTCCTACTCCACATCTGTCCCCCCAATGTGCCCAACATCATCTCTGTCCTCCTACTCCACATCTGTCCCAACAATGTGCCCAACATCATCTCTGTCCTCCTACTCCACATCTGTCCCCCCAATGTGCCCAACATCATCTCTGTCCTCCTACTCCACATCTGTCCCCCCAATGTGCCCCTCATCATCTCCATCCTACTACTCCACATCTGTCCCCCCAATGTGCCCCTCATCATCTCCATCCTACTACTCCACATCTGTCCCCCCAATGTGCCCCTCATCATCTCCATCCTCCAACTCCACATCTGTCCCCCCCCCCAATGTGCCCCTCATCATCTCTGTCCTCCTACTCCACATCTGTCCCCCCAATGTGCCCCTCATCATCTCTGTCCTCCTACTCCACATCTGTCCCACCAATGTGCCTCTCATCATCTCTGTCCTCCTACTCCACATCTGTCCCCCCAATGTGCCCAACATCATCTCTGTCCTCCTACTCCACATCTGTCCCCCCAATGTGCCCCTCATCATCTCTGTCCTCCTACTCCACATCTGTCCCAACAATGTGCCAAACATCATCTCTGTCCTCCTACTCCACATCTGTCCCCCCAATGTGCCCATCATCATCTCTGTCCTCCTACTCCACATCTGTCCCCCCCAATGTGCCCCTCATCATCTCCATCCTCCTACTCCACATCTGTCCCCCCAATGTGCCCAACATCACCTCTGTCCTCCTACTCCACATCTGTCCCCCCAATGTGCCCAACATCATCTCTGTCCTCCTACTCCACATCTGTCCCACCAATGTGCCCAACATCATCTCTGTCCTCCTACTCCACATCTGCCCCCCCCAATGTGCCCAACATCATCTCTGTCCTCTCACTCCACATCTGTCCCACCAATGTGCCTAACATAATCTCTGTCCTCCTACTCCACATCTGTCCCCCCAATGTGCCCAACATCATCTCTGTCCTCCTACTCCACATCTGTCCTCCCAATGTGCCCAACATCATTTCTGTCCTCCTACTCCACATCTGTCCCCCCAATGTGCCCCTCATCATCTCTGTCCTCCTACTCCACATCTGTCCCCCCAATGTGCCCAACATCATCTCTGTCCTTCTACGCCACATCTGTCCCCTCAATGTGCCCAACATAATCTCTGTCCTCCTACTCCACATCTGTCCCCCCCAATGTGCCCCTCATCATCTCCATCCTCCTACTCCACATCTGTCCCCCCAATGTGCCCAACATCACCTCTGTCCTCCTACTCCACATCTGTCCCCCCAATGTGCCCAACATCATCTCTGTCCTCCTACTCCATATCTGTCCCAACAATGTGCCCAACATCATCTCTGTCCTCCTACTCCACATCTGTCCCCCCAATGTGCCCAACATCATCTCTGTCCTCCTACTCCACATCTGTCCCCCCCAATGTGCCCCTCATCATCTCCATCCTCCTACTCCACATCTGTCCCCCCCAATGTGCCCAACATCACCTCTGTCCTCCTACTCCACATCTGTCCCCCCAATGTGCCCAACATCATCTCTGTCCTCCTACTCCACATCTGTCCCACCAATGTGCCCAACATCATCTCTGTCCTCCTACTCCACATCTGCCCCCCCCAATGTGCCCAACATCATCTCTGTCCTCTCACTCCACATCTGTCCCACCAATGTGCCTAACATCATCTCTGTCCTCCTACTCCACATCTGTCCCCCCAATGTGCCCAACATCATCTCTGTCCTCCTACTCCACATCTGTCCTCCCAATGTGCCCAACATCATTTCTGTCCTCCTACTCCACATCTGTCCCCCCAATGTGCCCCCTCATCATCTCTGTCCTCCTACTCCACATCTGTCCCCCCAATGTGCCCAACATCCTCTCTGTCCTCCTACTCCACATCTGTCCCCTCAATGTGCCCAACATCATCTCTGTCCTCCTACTCCACATCTGTCCCCCCCAATGTGCCCCTCATCATCTCCATCCTCCTACTCCACATCTGTCCCCCCAATGTGCCCAACATCACCTCTGTCCTCCTACTCCACATCTGTCCCCCCAATGTGCCCAACATCATCTCTGTCCTCCTACTCCACATCTGTCCCACCAATGTGCCCAACATCATCTCTGTCCTCCTACTCCACATCTGTCCCCCCCAATGTGCCCCTCATCATCTCCATCCTCCTACTCCACATCTGTCCCCCCCAATGTGCCCAACATCACCTCTGTCCTCCTAATCCACATCTGTCCCCCCAATGTGCCCAACATCATCTCTGTCCTCCTACTCCACATCTGTCCCACCAATGTGCCCAACATCATCTCTGTCCTCCTACTCCACATCTGTCCCCCCCCCCCAATGTGCCCAACATCATCTCTGTCCTCCTACTCCACATCTGTCCCACCAATGTGCCTAACATCATCTCTGTCCTCCTACTCCACATCTGTCCCCCCAATGTGCCCAACATCATCTCTGTCCTCCTACTCCACATCTGTCCCCCCAATGTGCCTAACATCATTTCTGTCCTCCTACTCCACATCTGTCCCCCCAATGTGCCCCTCATCATCTCTGTCCTCCTACTCCACATCTGTCCCCCCAATGTGCCCAACATCATCTCTGTCCTCCTACTCCACATCTGTCCCCTCAATGTGCCCAACATCATCTCTGTCCTCCTACTCCACATCTGTCCCCCCCAATGTGCCCCTCATCATCTCCATCCTCCTACTCCACATCTGTCCCCCCAATGTGCCCAACATCACCTCTGTCCTCCTACTCCACATCTGTCCCCCCAATGTGCCCAACATCATCTCTGTCCTCCTACTCCACATCTGTCCCCCCAATGTGCCCAACATCATCTCTGTCCTCCTACTCCACATCTGTCCCCCCCACCCAATGTGCCCAACATCATCTCTGTCCTCTCACTCCACATCTGTCCCACCAATGTGCCTAACATCATCTCTGTCCTCCTACTCCACATCTGTCCCCCCAATGTGCCCAACATCATCTCTGTCCTCCTACTCCACATCTGTCCCAACAATGTGCCCAACATCATCTCTGTCCTCCTACTCCACATCTGTCCCCTCAATGTGCCCCTCATCATCTCTGTCCTCCTACTCCACATCTGTCCCCCCCAATGTGCCCCTCATCATCTCCATCCTCCTTCTCCACATCTGTCCCCCCAATGTGCCCAACATCACCTCTGTCCTCTTACTCCACATCTGTCCCCCCAATTTGCCCAACATCATCTCTGTCCTCCTACTCCACATCTGTCCCCCCAATGTGCCCAACATCACCTCTGTCCTCCTACTCCACATCTGTCCCCCCAATGTGCCCAACATCATCTCTGTCCTCCTACTCCACATCTGTCCCCCCAATGTGCCCAACATCATCTCTGTCCTCCTACTCCACATCTGTCCCACCAATGTGCCCCTCATCATCTCTGTCCTCCTACTCCACATCTGTCCCCCCAATGTGCCCAACACCATCTCTGTCCTCCTACTCCACATCTGTCCCCCCAATGTGCCCCTCATCATCTCCGTCCTCCTACTCCGCATCTGTCCCACCAATGTGCCCCTCATCATCTCTGTCCTCCTACTCCACATCTGTCCCCCTAATGTGCCCAACATCATCTCTGTCCTCCTACTCCACATCTGTCCCCCCAATGTGCCCAACATCATCTCTGTCCTCCTACTCCACATCTGTCCCCCTAATGTGCCCAACATCATCTCTGTCCTCCTACTCCACATCTGTCCCCCCAATGTGCCCAACATCATCTCTGTCCTCCTACTCCACATCTGTCCCCCCAATGTGCCCAACATCATCTCTGTCCTACTCCACATCTGTCCCCCCAATGTGCCCAACATCATCTCTGTCCTACTCCACATCTGTCCCCCCAATGTGCCCAACATCATCTCTGTCCTCTCACTCCAAATCTGTCCCCCCAATGTGCCCAACATCATCTCCTTCCTCCTACTCCACATCTGTCCCACCAATGTGCCCCTCATCATCTCTGTCCTCCTACTCCACATCTGTCCCCCCAATGTGCCCAACATCATCTCTGTCCTCCTACTCCACATCTGTCCCCCCAATGTGCCCCTCATCATCTCCGTCCTCCTACTCCACATCTGTCCCCCCAATGTGCCCAACATCATCTCTGTCCTCCCACTCCAAATCTGTCCCCCCAATGTGCCCAACATCATCTCTATCCTCCTACTCCACATCTGTCCCCCCAATGTGCCCCTCATCATCTCTGTCCTCCTACTCCACATCTGTCCCACCAATGTGCCTCTCATCATCTCCATCCTCCTACTCCACATCTTTCCCCCCAATGTGCCCAACATCATCTCCATCCTCCTAATCCACATCTGTCCCCCCAATGTGCCCCTCATCATCTCCGTCCTCCTACTCCACATCTGTCCCACCAATGTGCCTCTCATCATCTCCGTCCTCCTACTCCACATCTGTCCCCCCAATGTGCCCCTCATCATCTCTGTCCTCCTACTCCACATCTGTCCCCCCCAATGTGCCCCTCATCATCTCTGTCCTCCTACTCCACATCTGTCCCCCCAATGTGCCCCTCATCATCTCTGTCCTCCTACTCCACATCTGTCCCCCCAATGTGCCTCTCATCATCTATATCCTCTCACTACACATCTGTCCCAACAATGTGCCCCTCATAATCTCTGTCCTCTCACTCCACATCCATCTCCGCAATGTACCCCTCATCATCTCTGTCTTCTTACTCTCTCATAATCTCTGTCCTCTCATTCCACATCGTTCCCCCCTAATGTGCCTCACATCATCCTTATCCTTTCACACAACTTATCCACCCCCCCCCCCCAATGTGCCCCTCATAATCTCTATACTCTCACTCCAGATCTGTCCCCCAATCCTGTTCTCTCCTGGTACCCCACATCATCTCCATCCTCTCACTCCGCACCTATCCCCCCATCCTGTCCTCTCCTGGTACCCCACATCATCTCTGTCCTCTCACTCTGCACCTATCCCCCCATCCTGTCCTCTCCTGGTACCCCACATCATCTCCATCCTCTCACTCCGCACCTATCCCCCCATCCTGTCCTCTCCTGGTACCCCACATCATCTCCATCCTCTCACTCCGCACCTATCCCCCCCCCCCATTGTGTCATCTCCTGGTACCCCACATCATCTCTGTCCTCTCACTACAGATTTCCAGCACCATTCTCTCAAAATGGATTTCCAGCCTCATTTCCATTTCACCTGGCCAGATTTCCCAATCTATCTCCATAATCTCACCTGCCTGGATTTCCAGCCTCATCCCCCTCCTCTCACCAGACTGGATTCCCAGCCCCATCTCTATCATCCTACCTGGCCAGATTCCCAGCCCCATCTCCATCCTTTCCCCTGGCCAGATACCCATCCTCTCACCTGGCCGGATTTCCAGCCTCATCTCCCTTATCTCACCTGGTCATATTTCCCACCCCATCTCCATCATCTCACCTGGCCACATTTCCCACCCTATCTCCATCATCTCACCTGGTCATATTTCCCACCCCATCTCCATCATCTCACCTGGTCATATTTCCCACCCCATCTCCATCATCTCACCTGGTCATATTTCCCACCTTATCTCCTTCATCTCACCTGGTCATATTTCCCACTCCATCTCCATCATCTCAACTGGTCATATCCCCCCCCCATCTACATCATCTCACCTGGTCATATTTCCCACCCTATCTCCATCATTTCACCTGGTCATATTTCCCACCCTATCTCCATCATCTCACCTGGTCATATTTCCCACCCTATCTCCATCATCTCACCTGGTCATATTTCCCACCCTATCTCCATCATCTCTCCTGGTCATATTTCCCACCCTATCTCCATCATCTCACCTGGTCATATTTCCCACTCCATCTCTATCATCTCACCAGGTCATATTTCCCACCCCATCTCCATCATCTCACCTGGTCATATTTCCCACCTTATCTCCATCATCTCACCTGGTCATATTTCCCACTCCATCTCCATCATCTCATCTGGCCATATCCCCCCCCCCATCTCCATCATCTCACCTGGTCATATTTCCAACTCCATCTCCATCATCTCACCTGGCCATATTTCCCACCCTATCTCCATCATCTCACCTGGTCATATTTCCCACCCCCTCTCCATCATCTCACCTGGTCATATTTCCCACCTTATCTCCATCATCTCACCTGGTCATATTTTCCACTCCATCCCATCTCCATCATCTCACCTGGTCATATCCCCCCCCCCCATCTACATCATCTCACCTGGTCATATTTCCCACCTTATCTCCATCATCTCACCTGGTCATATTTCCCACTCCATCTCCATCATCTCACCTGGTCATATCCCCCCCCCCCATCTACATCATCTCACCTGGTCATATTTCCCACTCCATCTCCATCATCTCACCTGGTCATATTTCCCACCCTATCTCCATCATTTCACCTGGTCATATTTCCCACCCTATCTCCATCATCTCACCTGGTCATATTTCCCACTCCATCTCCATCATCTCACCTGGTCATATTTCCCACCTTATCTCCATCATCTCACCTGGTCATATTTCCCACCCCATCTCCATCATCTCACCTGGTCATATTTCCCACCTTATCTCCATCATCTCACCTGGTCATATTTCCCACTCCATCATCTCACCTGGTCACATTTCCCACTCCATCTCCATCATCTCACCTGGTCATGATGGAGACCCTGATGAAAAGGGGGAAACAGATGAGGAACCTCATGTAAGGGGGAACTCTGATAATCACCCTAGTAAAAGGGAGAACTCTGCTGGGGACCCTAATAAAAGAGGAGACTCTGATGGGGACCTTAATGAAAGGTGGGGACTTAGATAGGGACCCTAATGTAAAGGTGGACTCCGATTGGACACCAAATGAAAACTGGGGACTCAGATGGGGACCCTAATGAAAAAGGGGACCAGATGGGGACCCTAATGAAAAAGGGGACCAGATGGGGAACCTAATGAAGGAGGGGCCTGATGGGGACCCTAATGAAAGGCCTCTGACGGTGACCCGGACATAAAGAGTGACTCTGATGGTGACCCTAAAAAAAGTGAGACCGCTGATGGGGATCCTAATAAATAATAAAAGAGGGGATTGGAAAAGGGACCCTATTAAAAGGGGGGGGCTGGAAAAGGGACCCTAATATAAGGGGGGACTCGAATAGGGACCCTAATAAAAGGGTAGGTAAAGGGGACCATATCAAAAGGGGGGACTGGGAAGGGAACCCTAATAAAAAAGGGGGGGACTGGGAAGGGGACCCTAATGGAAGGGGGGACCAGATGGGGACCCTGATGAAAAGAGGGACACAGATGGGAAATCTGATGTAAGGGGGAACTCTGACAGTAACCCTAGTAAAAGGGAGAACTCTGATGGGGACAATAATAAAAGAGGAGACTTGGATGGGGACTCTAATGAAAGGGGGGACTTAGATTGGGACCCTAATGTAAAGGTGGACTCAGATTGGAAACCCAATGAAAACTGGGGACTCAGATGGGGACCCTAATGAAATGGGGGACTCAGATGAGGATCCTAATGGAAGGGGGGACCCTAATGAAAGGCCTCTGACGGTGACCCTGATATAAGTAGTTCATCTGATGGTGACCCTAAAAAAGTGAGAATTATGATGGGGATCCTAATAAAAGAGGGGATTTGAAAAGGGACCCTATTAAAAGGAGCGATTGGAAAGGGGACCCTAATATAAGGGGGGACTAGAATAAGGACCCCAATAAAAGGGGGACTGGGAAGGGGATCTTAATAAAAGGGGGGACTGGGAAGGGAACCCTAATAAAGGGGGGGTTGGAATGGGGACCCTAATAAAAGGGGGGGACTTGGATGGGGCCCTAATATAATGGGGGACCAGATGGGGACCCTGATGAAAAGGGGGCCACAGATGGAGACCCTGATGAAAAGGGGGAAACAGATGGGAAACCTCATGTAAGGGGAAACTCTGATAGTCACCCTAGTAAAAGGGAGACCTCTGATTTGGGACCCTAATAAAAGGGGAGACTCTGATGGGGACCTTAATGAAAGGGGGGACTTAGAAAGGAACCCTAATGTAAAGGTAGACTCAGATGAGGACCCTAATGAAAGGGGGGACTGGGATGGGCACCCTAATAATAGGTGGACCCTTATGAAAGGAGGGGGCCATATGGGGATTCTACTGTAAGAGGGGAACATGATGTATGGACTCTGATGGTGACCCTAACAAAAGTGAGAACTCTGATGGTGATCCTAATAAAAGAGGGGACTGAAAAGGGGACCCAAATAAAAGGGGGACTGGGAAGGAGACCCTAATAAAAGGGGGGATACGAATGGAGACCCTAATAAAAGGGGGGACTGGAATGGGGACCCTAATAAAAGGGGTGACTGGGAAGGGAACCCTAATAAAAGGGGGATTGGAATGGGGACCCTAATAAAGGGGGGGACTGGGAAGGAGGCCCTAATAAAAGGGGGGACTGGGAAGGGAACCCTAATAAATAGGGGGATTGGAATGGGGACCCTAATAAAAGGAGAGACTGGAATGGGGACCCTAATAAAAGGGGGGATTGGGAAGGGGACCCTAATTAAAGGGGGGACTGGGATGGGGGCCCTGATTAAAAGGTAGACCCCAATGAAAGGAGGGGATCAGATGGGGACCCTACTATAAGAGGGAAAGCCGATGTATTTTGCTGATATTATCATGCTGGAAAAAAAATAAAATTCATTACATTCATTAACCAAATTGTATTCATTTATCTCTTCATCCAGTGAATATTAGAGAAGCTCGGAGCCCCCGGTTATGGAGAGTTCAGAGGTATTCATGTGAAGCACACTGCACAGATGTGATCTGCATTCACAGAAAGTTCCTGAGCAGAATTCAACCCAGAAGACTGAGGACATCTTGTGGCTAAAATGAAGTACTGCAGGGGGACAGCTCCAGACCGAGGAGCAGTTTTGCAGCCTGCACTCCTTTTTTTTTCCACCGGCTTGTTCTTCAAACCATCCATGTTTTTACCCGGATGCATTCATTCACTTTTTTACACTTAATTACACTCTTTAAGGCTCACAGACAGCAGCTGCTGATGACTTCAAACCTGAATAACCCAGAGACGCCCCCCCGCTGATACCGATCGCCTTTCACCGCCTGAACAAAGCCAGTCCATCCTGCTGCAGACCCTTACATAGGCACGTTCCATGCAACAGCCACAAGGGGTTAAATAGGTTCAAGGTGCAGGAAATAATTTCTTTACATGATTGACAGGAACACAAAATAGGCAAACTCAGAACAATAGCCATAAAGGGGTTAAATCTTGCAAAGCAATGGCAACAAAGGGCGTTAGGAGACATAAAGAGCCTGTTCACACCTACGCGTTCCATCGCAAGTTAACACACGCTAACCGTGAATGGGCTGCCCTTTTCGCCACAATTGCACTTTACTGTAGTAGCACTGTAGTAGCACAGTAGTAAAGACAAAAACAATGACAGCAAAGAGGTTGTTTCGCTTGGTACCAGCAAACGCTAGGTTAGGCTGCCTAGCGGCAACAGAAGGTTTTGGTGCAGCAGGGTGGAAAATGAGGGGTTAAATCTTAAACCCAGGTCATACATGCACTCTGACAAAGGAGTTAAATGCCCACCGGTAGGCAAGAAATGCATCAAAAACTATGGCCGCTATGGGGTTAACTATTTCAGAAAAAGAGGTTCAAATTTTAGGAGCACGTTTGACACAGGGTTAACAAATGGGTTACTTATAGACAATGGCAACAAAGAGGTTAAATTATACCTGACCCAATGGAACACATATTCTATATTGGGATTGGGGGTGGAGTCCCTCTACACAGTGATAAAACCAGGGGTTAAATCCTGAACCATGGCAACAAACCAGTTAATTCTTACACGCCGATGAAGGAGTTAAAATCAGCGCAATCAGATCAAAGATCAATTTGCATGAAAAGTCAGAAAACAGCCGCACTGATCACCTGACCTGTAATTCTTCTGGGAGATCTGGAAAACATGACCTGCTGGCCATGACAGCCACACAGGGGTTGGATCCTGCACAAAGGGAAAGAGGGGTGTTGCTATTTGGAATGATGGCAACAAAAGGGTTAATTCCAGAACAATGATCCTAATTCACTGTGATATATACATATATAATTAAACTTTACTTCAATCATTAAAAAAAGCGACTAAATAATTGATATGTTAATTTAAAACATTTTTAATTTGATTCATTAAAAAAGTATAACAAATTCTATATTTATAAATGAATATATACATTTATTATATAAATAAATAAATAAATACACATACACACACACACACACACATATATATATATATATATATATATATATATATATATATATATATATATATTAATTTATAAATATGGAGTTTGTTATATTTTTAATGAAATCAAATTAAAAAAGTTTTAAATATATCATTTTTTAATGAAACAAGTTGTGTGTTGTGTGTGTGTGTATATATATATATATATATATATATATATATATATATATATTATAATACTTTTATATATTATTTCATAAATATAGAGTGTGTTATACTTTTTAAATTAATCAAATCAAAAATGTTTTAAATATAACAAACTCTATATTTATAAATTAATATATAAAATTATATATATATATATAAAAACTTGATTCATTTAAAACATTTTTAATTTGATTCATGAAAACATTTTTAAATTGATTCATTAGAAAAGTATAACAAACTCTATATTTATAAATATATATATATATATATATATATATATATATATATATATATATATATATATAAAAAAAATTGATTCCTTTAAAAAAATTAAATATTTAAAACATTTTTAATTTGATTCATGAAAACATTTTTAAATTGATTCATTGGAAAGGTATAACAAACTCTATATTTATAAATATATATATATACACACACACACAACTTGATTCATTAAAAAAATGATATATTTAAAACATGTTTAATTTGATTTGATTAAAAAATATAACAAACTCTATATTTATAAATGAATATATAAAATGTATATATATATATATATATATATATATATATATATATATATATATATATATATATAATTATAATTGATTCATTAAAAAAAATGATATATTTCATTTGATGATATATTTATTTTTATTTTGACTTGATTAATTAAAATTGTATAACAAATTATATATTTATAAAGGAATTTACAAAAGTATTGTAATATACTGTATATATATATATATATATAAATATATACATATAGAGTCCATACTGTGGTCATAATGTTATGGCTGATCCGGTATATATTCAATTTCACTTAATGAATAAATAATTGATTATAAATATATAATTAATATACTGTGTATGTATGTGTATATATATATATATATATATATATATTTTTTTTTTTTAATCAAATGAGGTTTATATACACTGATCAGCCATAACATTATGACCACGGACAGGTAACATGTATATCAGGGGGCTCAAACTGGTGGCCCTCCAGCTGTTGCAGAACTACAATTCCCATGAGGCATTGCAAGGCTGACTGTTACAAGTGTGACTCCCATAGACAGAGGCATGATGGGACTTGTAGTTCAGCAACAGCTGGAGGGCCGCTAGTTTGAGACCCCTGGTGTATACCATTGATTATCTCATTACAATAACACCAGAAAGCGGATGGGATATATTACGCAGCAAGTGAACATGTTGTCTCTGAAGTTGTGTGTTGAAATCAGAAAGAATGGGTAAGTGTGCGGATTTGAGTGACTTTGACAAAGTTGTCTTTGTCTACACAACTGGATAAGGGGGAGGTTCATTGATGGAGGTGTGGAGGGAAGGATCATTGATGGAGGTGGGGAGGGAAGGCTCATTGATTGAGGTGGGGGAGGGAAGGATCATTGATGGAGGTGGGGAGTGAAGGCTCATTGATGGAGGTGGGAAGGGAAGACTCATTGATGGAGGTGGGGAGGAAAGGCTCATTGATGGAGGTGGGAAGGGAAGACTCATTGGTGGAGGTGGGGGAGGGAAAGGCTCATTGATGGAGGTGGGGAGTGAAGGCTCCTTGATGGAGAGGGAAGGCTCATCAATGGAGATGGGGGAAAGCTCACTGATGGAGGTGGGGAGTGAAGGCTCATTGATGGAGGTGTGGAGGGAAAGCTCACTGATGGAGGTGGGGGGGGACGCTCATTAATGGAGGTGGAGAGGGAAGGCTCATTGATGGAGGTGTGGAGGGAAAGCTCACTGATGGAGGTGGGGGGCAGGGGGAGGCCCATTGATGGAGGTGGGGATTGAAGGCTCATTGATGGAGGTGTGGTGGGAAGGCTCATTGATGGAGGTGGGGGAGGGAAAACTCACTGATGAAGGAGGGCAGGGGAGGCTCCTTGATGGAGAGGGAAGGCTCATCAATGGAGATGGGGGAAAGCTCACTGATGGAAGACTCATTGATGGAGGTGGGGAGGGAAGGCTCATTGATGGAGGTGGGGGTGGGAAGACTCATTGATGGAGGTGGGGAGGGAAGGCTCATTGATGGAGGTGTGGAGGGAAGGATCATTGATGGAGGTGGGGAGGGAATGCTCATTGATGGAGGTGTGGAGGGAAGGCTCATTGATAGAGGTGTGGAGTGAAGGCTCATTGATGGAGGTGTGGAGGGAAGGCTCATTGATAGAGGTGTGGAGGGAAGGCTCATTGATGGAGGTGTGGAGGGAAGGATCATTGATGGAGGTGGGGAGGGAATGCTCATTGATGGAGGTGTGGAGGGAAGGATCATTGATGGAGGTGTGGAGTGAAGGCTCATTGATGGAGGTGTGGAGTGAAGGCTCATTGATGGAGGTGTGGAGGGAAGGCTCATTTATAGAGGTGTGGAGGGAAGGCTCATTGATGGAGGTGGGGGAGGGAAGGCTCATTGATGGAGGTGGGGAGGGAAGGCTCATTGATGGAGGTGGGGAGTGAAGGCTCATTGATGGAGGTGGGGAGGGAAGACTCATTGATGGAGGTGGGGAAGGAAGGCTCATTGATGGAGGTGGGGAGTGAAGGCTCGTTGATGGAGGTGGGGAGGGAAGACTCATTGATGGAGGTGGGGAGTGAATTCTCATTGATGGAGGTGGGGAGGGAAGGCTCATTGATGGAGGTGGGGAGGGAAGGCTCATTGATGGAGGTGGGGAGGGAAGGCTCATTGATGAAGGTGGGGAGGGAATGCTCATTGATGGAGGTGTGAAGGGAAGGCTCATTGATGGAGGTGTGGAGGGAAGGATTATTGATGGAGGTGGGGGAGGGAAGGCTCATTGATGGATGTGGGAAGGGAATGCTCATTGATGGAGGTGTGGAGGGAAGGCTCAATGATGGAGGTGTGTAGGGAAAATGCCTTTTTGGGACCTGCCACTGTGGTGCAGCACATTCCACAAATTCATGAAAGGGAGCAGAGTCTACCAGATGAAAAGGCAGCAATTGTAATGCTAGCAATTTGGCCAAGCTAGCATTAAGATGCTGAGCATGTGGATGGCTGGGACAGTATTTCTTTTAGCAACTGGGGTAGTGAAATTTGCCTGCTGCTCAAATCAAGCGGTGGTGTACTGCTATCAGATTGGGTGCAAGTCTCTGTGGCACTCATTGCTATACCATCATCCCTCTCAATGCTGGTATTTGAGAAGGCATGAGGTATAATAGGGTTAGAGATCACAGATGAGGAGCAAGGTGATGTATGCTTGTTTTGATCTGGTGCCTCTTTCAGGTGCTGTTGCCAACTGACTGCATGGCAGGTCATCATATGCCTTGTCAAGCATGTGGTGCCCACGGGGCTGGTGTTCTGGCCACGCTTGATCCGCTTCAGACAGATGTTGCAAACAGCAACGCTGTGGTCTACTGCACATGTGCTGAAAAAAGCCCACACTAATGAACTTTTGGGAGTTCGCGGGGAGTTTGCAGCACCCTGCACCTGTGGAGCTCTGTGCTGTGACGCAATAGGTTGGCTACTGCTATGGCGGCCCCTGGAGCACATCCTGCCTCGTTGGAGTTGTGCCTCCTCCTCCTTCCCCTCCTCCTCTATCCTTTCAGGCACCCAAGTTCAGTCAGTGACCTCACCATCCCCTTCTTCCCTGTCACTGGAGCAAACTTGGAAGTATGCTTCAGCTGTGGCAACATGACTGCTGGTTTCTTGTCCGTCATTGTCACCCCCTC
Organism: Pelophylax lessonae; assembly: GCF_965119305.1. Lineage (NCBI taxonomy): Eukaryota > Metazoa > Chordata > Amphibia > Anura > Ranidae > Pelophylax > Pelophylax lessonae. The sequence continues at coordinate 12,983,180 of NC_138768.1, read as the reverse complement.
TCTCTAGGCTCACATTATTCCCTTCATCAACCTGCGAACCAACATCACAGCTTTCAAATTGCTGCACATCCTCCAGCAGCATGTCACTAACACTATGATTGAATAGTTCAGGTGACTCCTCCGTGCATGATGGTGGGGTGACAGAAGGAGTAGCTGTGGAGAAGGAGCCTGTGGAACGGGCCACTTTGGCAGCTATGGTGGAAGTCAAACTACTGTGAGCGTGTGTGTCAGAGGGTGAGGATGGCTTATTTATCCACTCCACCAACTCTTCCGCATGTTGTGGCTGAATAACACGGGCAGCAAAATGGACACAGAAGCTGTTTGCTTTCTTTTCTTGGCCTGTGAGCGTCGGCCTCTCCTTGTCGGCCTTTCAGGCATGATGTTAATAGAGATCAATATAGGGTATACACAACTGACCAGTAGATACTCAATGACCTGATATGATGTATTCTATAGCCCTATATATAGATATAGATCAGATGGATATAGGGTAAACGCAAGTGACCGATAAAATACTCAATCACCTGATATGATGTAATCGATAGCCCTGTTTATATTGATAGAGATGTAATGGATATAGGGTCTACGCAAGTGACCGATAAAGTACTTAATCACCTTATATGATGTAATCGATAGCCCTATATATAGATAGTGATGTGATGGGTATAGGGTATACGCACCTGACCGATAAAGTGCTTAATCACCTGATATGATGTAATCGATTGCCCTATATATAGATAGAGATGTGATGGATATAGGGTATACGCAAGTGACCGATAAAATACGTAATGACCTGATATGATATGTAATCGATAGCCCTATATATAGATAGGGATGTGATGGGTATAGGGTATACGCAACTGACCGATAAAGTACTTAATCACCTGATATGATGTAATCGATAGCCCTATATATAGATAGGGATGTGATGGGTATACAGTATACGCAAGTGACCGATAAAATACGCAATGACCTAATATGATGTAATGAATAGCCCTATATATAGATAGAGATGTGATGGGTATACAGTACACTCAGCTGACCGATAAAATGCACAATGACCTGATATGATGTAATCGATAGCCCTATATATAGATAGGGATGTGATGGGTATACAGTACACTCAGCTGACCGATAAAATACACAATGACCTGATATGATGTAATCGATAGCCCTATATATAGATAGGGATGTGATGGGTATACAGTACACTCAGCTGACCGATAAAATACACAATGACCTGATATGATGTAATCGATAGCCCTATATATAGATAGGGTTGTGATGGGTATACAGTATACGCAAGTGACCGATAAAATACGCAATGACCTGATCTGATGTAATCGATAGCCCTATATATAGATAGGGATGTGATGGGTATACACAGTATACTCAGCTGACCGATGAAATACACAATGACCTGATATGATATTTAATCGATAGCCCTATATATAGATAGGGATGTGATGGGTATACAGTTTACGCAAGTGACCGATAAAATACACAATGACCTAATATGATGTAATGAATAGCCCTATATATACTGTAGATAGAGATGTGATGGGTATATACAGTATACGTAAGTGACTGATAAAATACGGAATGACCTGATAGGATATGTAATCGATAGCCCTATATATAGATAGGGATGTGATGGGTATGCACAGTATACTCAGCTGACCGATGAAATACACAATGACCTGATATGATATTTAATCGATAGCCCTATACATAGATAGGGATGTGATGGGTATACAGTTTACGCAAGTGACCGATAAAATACACAATGACCTGATCTGATGTAATCGAAGGCCCTATATATACAGTAGATAGGGATGTGATGGGTATACAGTATACTCAGATGACCGATAAAATACACAATGACCTAATATGAAGTAATCAATAGCCCTATATATAGATAGAGATGTGATGGGTATAGGGTATACGCAAGTGACCGATAAAATACGCAATGACCTGATATGATGTATTCGATAGCCCTGTATATAGATACAATTCTCTATCTGCCTCAAACACGCTACTTTCCCTCCCTGCTAGGAATGTCTCACTGCAATGTCTAACAAACTGCAAAGAAACAATTCTCTCCCTGCCTCAAACGCGTTCCTCTCCCTGTCTCATCGCCCGCACAATGACACTACACGCTGCGACTGCGTGAGCAGCCTTTTTGTAGTGTAGGGCGTGTACTAGGGCAGCCTGTCTTTTGTCCAATCATGGCAGAGATCATTTGACTGGCCAAAGCATGAGGTCAGGGTGCATGCTTTGGCCAATCACATAACGTGCTGCACACGCCGCGCGCGCAGTGCATTATGGGATCTCGAATTTCCCGCGAAGAAGCACATTTGTTCGTCATTCCACGAACGATCGAACGATCGATGTTCGAGTCGAACTTAGCTTCGACTCGAACTCGAAGCTCATCCCTATCAGTTAACCACTTGCCACAAATTCACGTACCTGTACGTCATTCTGCTTCAAGTGGTTGTAGCGGGATGATATGCAGCTGCAGGCATCACCCTGGTACTGTTTTTTAAAGCCGGTTACTACATCGGAGACCTGATCAAAGTATTCAAAAACGCCAATCTTGGCGTATTGAATATTTTCAAGTACAGAGGAGGGATTGGGGGTCTTTTAGACCCCCAATACCTCCATAAAGAGTACCTGTTCTTGGGTTCAAGAGTTCTTGGGTGCATTTTCTATAATTACACAGACTGGACAGGCTGTCCATAGTCTCTGTAGGTAGGATGATGATGTCTTATCACATGACTGCATGGAGCAGCTTCTATGTATAAGTACTACAGAGGGCGGAGCACAGAACCCAAAAACACTGTATTCCAAGGCCCAGATTGGTGAGTATTACCAGTCCAGGGTTTTCAGTGATTGTGCACCAGCCCCTCCTAGTGGCCAGTACAAGTGATGCATCACATTTGCTTATGATCAAAGCACAGGAGCTACAATAGTTGACTTGCTTTTCAAGGTGTAATCATCTTGCCTGTCATCTTCATCCTTTCGTCATTACTTAGGTAGTTATTGATTGGGATAACCAATCAGTCATCCCTGTTCTAGTTCAGTGCTTCATGTAGAGGTACAATAAAGGATGTGGATGACAGCCCTGTTGGAACTTGCTATGGTTTTCCCACTATTATAGAGGTTGCATCTCCATTTTATAGGACTTTTTTTTTTTGCCCTGAATCAGGGAAAACTCAATGGCAATGGCAGATAGGTAGAAAATTCTATACTTTTACAAAATGTCTCTTTGTAACTTGCTGACTGCCCTATAGCAGTTTTTACTGCTACAGGGTGGACGCTGTTCGCAGGATCCCTTATATACATGTGATCCTGCACTTTCAGGTAGGGGGTGTAAATGCACAGCGGCAATGGCTCACTAATCAGTGGGTACGGCCCTTAGGTGGAATCACTAACAGCTCACAATAGGCAGTATTGAAACAATGCTTGCAAGTGCCTTCTTCCAGATTCAGCCCCGGCATCACTCACCTGTACAGGTGCAGAACCCAGCCCCTCCTTCTCCCCCTGTAGGACCTGCCCAGTCTTCCTACCCCATCAGAACCTGCCGCTCCTGCACTCTCCAAACTGCTTACTGCTGTTCCTTCTCCAGGACCTGTTCTCTGAACACTCCTAACCTCTCTGAATCCTGGAGCTTCCAATTCCTCTTCAGAACCTACTCCTTCTAGATCCTACCCCCCTCATGCTCCCTCCCTTGAACCCATAATTCCAAAACCTTTCCCTCCTGCTCCCTGTTGAACTAGCTCCCTCCAGATTCTTCTCCCCCTTCCATAACCTGCTTACTGCTGATCCTCCTCTACAACCCTTCAGAACCTTCCCTTATTAGAATTTCTCCCTAAAGATTCTGCCCCTTCTGCTCTCATTCGAATTTGCTCCCTCCAGATCCTTCTCCCCATCCAGAGCTTGCCCCTTCAAAATCTGTTGTTCTGCTCCCATTATACCTTGCCTCCCTCAGATCCTGCCCCTCTTGCTCCCACTAGAACGTGATCTCTCTAGGTCCTGCTTCCCCCTCCAGACCCTTCCCTCCTTTTCTCATTTGAACTTGCTACCTCCAGGTACTGCTCTCGCTCCAGAACCTGCTCCTACTTCCCCAATTATAACTTGCTCCCCTCAGAACCTGCCCCACCTGTTACCATTAAAACTTGCTCTCATCCTGCTTTCATTAAAACGTGTTCCCTCCAGATCCTGGTCTCTATCAAGAACCTACCCCAACTGTTCCATTAAAACTTGCTCACTCTAGATCCTATTCCCCTTCAGAACATATTCGTCTGCTCCCATTTTAACTTGCTCCCTCCAGAACCTGCCCCATCTGTTCCCATTAAAACTTGCACTCTCTAGATACTCATGCCCCCATTGGAACTTTTCCAGATCCTGACACTCCTGGTTTCATTAGAACTTGTTCCCTCCCGATCCTGCTCCCTATCCAGAACCTGCCCTTCATTTTCTCATTTGACTATGCTCCCTCCATATCCTATTTCCCCTTTTGCTCCTCTTACAACTTGCTCCCTCCAAATCCTGCTCTCCTTTTGAACCTACTCCTTCTGCTCCCCTTAGAACTTACTACCTACAGATCCTGCTTCCCCTCCAGAACCTGCCCCTTCTGCTCCCCTTAGAACTTGTTACCTCCAGATCCTGCTTACCTTCCAGATCCTGCCCCTCTTTTTCTAATTTGACCTTGCTCCCTCCATTTCCTGTTCCCCCTCCAGAACCTGCTCCTTCTGCTTCCCTTAGAACTAGCTCTGTCCATAGCCTGCTCCCCTTCTAGAACATACCCCTTCTGCTCCCCTTGAAATTTGCTCCCTCCATATCCTGCTCCCCCTCCAGAATCTGCCGCCTCCAGATCCTGCTCCCCTGTATAGCCTGCCTTTCTGCTCCCCTTAAAACTTGCTCCTGGCAGTTAATGCTTCCCTTCCAGAACCTGCCCTTTCTGCTCCCCTTGGAACTTGCTGCCTCCTTATCCTGTTCCCGCTCCAGAACCTGCCCCTTTTGCTCCCCTGAGAACTAGCTCCCTCCATATCCTGTTCCCCCTCCATAACCTGCTCCTTCTGCCACCCTTAGAACTATCTCCCTCCATATCCTGCTTCCCCTTCAGAATTTACCCCTTCTGCTCCCCTTAGAACTTGCTTCTTCCATATCCTGTTCTCCCTCCAGAACCTGCCATCTCCAGATCCTGCTCCCCTCCAGAACCTGCTCCTTCTGCTTCCCTTAGAACTAGCTCCCTTCATAGCCTGCTCCCCTTCCAGAACGTAACCCTTCTGCTCCCCTTGAAATTTACTCCCTCCATATCCTGCTTCCCCTCCAGAATCTGCCGCCTCCAGATCCTGCTCCCCTTCATAACCTGCCCTTATGCTCCCCTTAAAACTTGCTCCTGCCAGTTAATGCTTCCCTTCCAGAACCTGCCCTTTCTGCTCCCCTTAGAACTTGCTGACTCCTTATCCTGTTCCCCCTCTAGAACCTGCCCCTTTTGCTCCCCTGAGAACTAGCTCCCTCCATATCCTGTTCCCCTCCAGAACCTGCTCCTTCTGCCACCCTTAGAACTAGCTCCCTCCGTATCCTGCTTCCCATTCAGAATGTACCCCTTCTGCTCCCCTTAGAACTTGCTTCCTCCATATCCTGTTCACCCTCCAGAACCTGCCGTCTCCAGATCTGTCTCCCCTTCAGAACCTGCCACTTCTGTTCCCCTTAGAACTTGCTGCCGCCAGATCCTGCCCCTCTTTTTCTCATTTGACCTTGCTCCCTCCATATCCTGCATCTTCTGTTTCCCTTAAAACTAGCTCCCCACAGATCCTGCTTCACTTTGAGAGCCTGCCCCTTCTGCTTCCCTTAGAACGTGTGGCCTCCAGATTGTGATTTCCTTCCAGAACCTGCCCCTTCTGCTCCCCTTAGAACTTGCCTCCAGATACTGCTCCCCCTCCAGGACCTGCCCCTCCTTTTCTCGTTTGACCTTGCTCTCTCCATATCCTGCCCCCCCCCCCCCTCCAGAGCATACCCCTTCTGTTCCCCTTACAACTTGCTCCTTCCATATCCTGCTCCCCCTCCAGATCCTGCTCCTCTTCAGAACCTTCCCCTTCTGCTACCCTTAGAACTTGCTGCCTCCAGAACCTGCCCCTCTTTTTCTCATTTGACCTTGCTCCCTCCATATCCTGTCCCCCCTCCAGAACTTGCCTCTTCTGCTTCCCTTAGAACTAGCTCCCTCCAGATCCTGCTCCCCTTCAGAACCTTCCCCTTCTGCTTCCCTTAGAACAGGGGTGGGGAACCCTTTTTCTGCCAAGGGCCATTTGGGTATTTATAAAATCATTCGGGGGGCCGTACAAAATTATCAACTTAAAAATGTGCCTGTTATATTTGGTCAAACATTTAATGCAGGTGAGGGCTGTAACTGCTTCTCTTTGGTGAGGTGTGTGATGTTAGCTGGTATTGATGATGTTGCTACCCGCAACTGGTCTTCTAGGTTTGCGTCGGTCAGTCTGGAGCGCAGTCGACTCTTTGTGGTGGTACGTTTTGAAAAGAACTGCTTACGGGTACAGCTGGTGGGGATAGCTGGCTGGTACTGCTGTGGGTACTGCTGGCTCAGGCTGGTACTGCTGGCTTGTACTGTGCTGTGGGTACTGCTAGCTGGTACTGCTGACTCAGGCTGGTAATGTGCTGTAGGTACTGCTGGCTGGTACTGCTGTGGGTTCTGCTGGTACTGCTGGCTGGCACTGTGCTGTGGGTACTGCTGGCTCAGACTGGTACTGCTGGTTGGTACTGCTGGCTCAGGCTGGTACTGCTGGCTCGTACTGCTGTGGGTACTGCTGGCTCAGGCTGTTACTCCTGGCTGGTACTCTGCTGTAGGTACTGCTGGCTGGTACTGCTGTGGGTATTTCTGGCTGGTACTGTTGTGGGTACTGCTGACTCTGGCTGGTACTGCTGGTTCTGCTGTGGTTACAGCTGGCTCTGGCTGGTACTGCTGTGAGTACTGATGGCTCTGGCTGGTACTGCTGGTTCTGGCTGGTACTGTTGTGAGTACTGCTGGTTCTGGCTTGTACTGCTGTGGGTACTGCTGGCTCTGGCTGGTACTGCTGGCTCTGGCTGGTACTGCTGGTTCTGGCTGGTACTGCTGTGAGTACTGCTTGCTCTGGCTATTACTGCTGGCTCTGGCTGGTACTGCTGTGTGTGCTGCTGGCGGGAAATGCAGGCTAGCAGCGGCGCAGCACTGGAGGAAGAGGCAATGTTTCCTGTATTGGTCACAGGCCGAGTGCATTTGATATCACTCCGCCTGTGACTCACTCAGACTGTCAGAACAGAGGCTGAACTATACAGGAAGCATTGGCTCCCTTCTGACAGATCAGCTGAGAGACACAGACTCGGCTGCACGGGGGCCAGACCAAATGACTTTGAGGGCCGCATACGGCCCCCAGGCCGTAGGTTCCCCACCCCTGCCTTAGAACTAGCTCCCTCCAGTTCTGCTCCCCTTAGAACCTGCTGCCTCCAGAACCTGCCCCTCTTTTTCTCTTTTGACCTTGCTCCCTCCATATCCTGTCCCCCCTCCAGAACCTGCCTCTTCTGCTTCCCTTAGAACTAGCTCCCTCCATATCCTGCTACCCTTCCAGAACCTAAGAACCTACACCTTCTGCTTTCTCTCCAGCATGTAATCACAGGAGACAATGTGTGCATCCTCCAAAGCTTCTTTACTGGCTTTCTTTGACCTGTGAATAAGAAGAGGGGTTCAATCTTCATCTGCCTCAACAGCAACCACAAAAAAGTACACTAAATCAGTTAACTATTAAAGTGATTCAAACAGAAAACAATCAGAGAATCCACTTCTTGGGTACATTTGCTATAATCACACAGACTAGACAGGCTGTCCATAGTCTCTGTAGGTAGGATGATAATGTCTCATCACATGACTGCATGGAGCAGCTTCTATTTATAAGTACTACAGAGGGCGGAGCTCAGAACCCAAGAACACTTGATTCCAAAGCCCAGATTGGTGAGTATTACCAGTCTAATATTACCAGTTATTGGTAATACCAGTCTAGGGTTGTCAGTGATTGTGCACCATCTCCTCCTAGTGGCCAGTACAAGCGATGCATCAGATTTGCTTATGATCAAAGCACAGGAGCTGCAATTGTTGACTTGCTTTTCAAGGTGGGTTTCCTCATTACTTAGGTAGTTATTGGCCGTCAATAACCAATCAGTCATTCCTGTTCTAGTTCGGTGCATCAAGTAGAGGTACAATAAAGGATAAGGATGACAGCCCTGCTGGAACTTGCTATGGTTTTCCCACTAATATAGAGAGGTTGCATCTCCATTTTAATGGAACTTTTTCTTTTTCCTTTGATTTAGGGAAAACACAATGGCAATCGTGGATGTCAAAATGTCTCTTTGCAACAACTTTGCAGTGGTGTCAAGAGAAATGCGGACCATTCAGTAACGGCAGGAAAAACAAAGAGGCCTTCCACATTGGGAAGAACTGATATTCTTCTCGTCTTTCAAAAAAAAAAAAAAAACATTCGACCTGCTTAGGGCTTATGTAGACACACTTAGTTTTTTTTGTGTTTGACTTGCAGCATTTGAAGAACAATTTACATTTCCATTTACCTTCCTTGTGAAATGTCTCTTTGCACTTAGCTGGTTCTATGAATGTTTCATGAGGTCAAATTCCACACCTGAACATAGTGTGCGGATGGGGTGTAGCGGCGGCAAAGATACACTCAGAGGCAGAACAGTATATTGTGAGAGTTCCGACAAGGTACAAACAGGACCGGCAGTTAGGCACAGCCAGACCCTGGAATAATGCCATCAGCTTCTGCAGCAAAGAGCAGGAATGTGGCCTAGCTAGTCTGCACCCAAACAAGAGGCTTCCTACAAGGAGTTGGCATGGTCCCTGCACTGTCCCTATTCCTCAGGAAGCTGTCCCTGCCAGATAGTTGACCTGTCCCTACACTAGCCACTCACATAAAGCACCCAAAACCCAGGAGCCAGAGTCTTAAATAGACTCCGTCTGACCCAAGATGGCTGGTGAGGTCACATTGGGAGGCAGGTGACATGTCCCTGCACTAGCCACTCGAATAAAGAGCACCAAACCCGGGAGTCAGTCTTAAATAGACTCTGCCTGACCCAAGATGGCTGATGAGGAACACATTGGGAGGCAGGTGACATGTCCCTACACTAGTCACTCGCGTAAAGGGCCCAAAACCTAGGAGTCAGAGTCTTAAATAGACTCTGCTTGACCCAAGATGGCTGGCAAGGAACACATTGGGCGGAAGGTGACATGTCCCTGCACTAGCCACTCGCATAAAGCGCACCAAACCCAGGAGCCAGAGATGGCTGCCAAGGTCCAAGGGTGTCAGCATCCAATCAGAGAGTTGCCTCTCTGTGACTTGCGGTAGCTATAGAGGAGCAGAGTTCATGAGTTGCGCGGACAGCCGAGACAGCTAGGAGTCGGTCTGCGTCGCTGCACCCAGGGAAGCCGCGCTGCTGCAGTTACAGCACAGTGAGCGGTCCTAAAGTGGTTAAAAGACGGTCAGGGACTCCTGACAAGCCACAAAACTGATTTTAATTTGTAAACAAGTGTCAGAAAAAGGCCCGGTCAAGAAGTGGTTAAAACCAATACAGATAAAATGACGGAGCTGACCCAAATAGGAGTGAGATTCAGCTAAATCCCATAGGCGACATTTTAAACATTTCTACAGGTTACCAGTTTAGAGTTACAGAGGAGGTCTAGGGCTCAAATTATTGCTCTCACTCTAACGATCACGGCGATACCTCACACACATACCGTTTACATATGTGGGCGGGACTTGCGTATGCTTTCGCTTCTGCTCGCGAGCTAACGGGGACAGGGTGCTTTAATTATTTTTTTTTATTCTTTTCCTTTTATTTATTATATTATAATATAATAAATAATAATAATAACAATTATTATAATATTATATATATATATAATAAATAATAATAACAAAATATTATATATATATTATTTTATCTATTATTTTTTATTTTTACACAGTAAAAAAAAAAAAAATGTGATCATTTTTATTCCTATTACAACATCCCTTGTAATAGAAATAAGTAGGACAAGACCTCTTTAATGTGAGATCTGGGGGTCAAAAAGACCTAAAAAAAAAAAAAATAATAATAATAATTTTTTTTCATAATGAAAAAAAAAATGGGCTCTTTAAATGCATTGCTAGGAGACAACGTTTGACGTCGCTCCGGTCCTCCAAGACCATAGAGTCAAGTGGGGGGGCCATCTTGCCCTCACTCGACTTCCTGCTTGTGAGGAGCGCGGACCGGATCGTTTTTTCCCGCTGCTGGCGGGTCTGGTAAGCGGGGGGAAAATGACCGGGAAGCGGCATTAGGGGGCACCTCTCCTGCCACACTGTAAGGGTGAATCCGCCACTAGAACCACCCTTATAAGAAAGAGGACCGCCGGCAGTTTAAAAAAATACCGGGGTTATGGCAGCTATCTGCTATCTGCTGCCATAACCCCGGTATTTAACGTCAAAGTACCAACGTAAAACTGCGGCGGGCGCTCCGGAAGTGGTTAATATGGTATCAAAAAAATGTGGGGTTTTTTTTTTGTGTACATTTATCTGTCTTGTGATGTGCCCGAAAAGTCCACACTGGTTACAGATGTCTTTGCACGTCTGTTGTTTCAATATCCCACTGACACAGGTTAGGCTACTCATAACAGACAAGACTACCCTCCAGCCGGTACCCCAGCAGGATACCAGAAAAAAAATATGCATACATGGAAGGGGCTTCAGACCAAAAGATAAAAGACTCCAAATTGATTTATTAGTTAGTCCTAAATTTCTTTATTGTTTATGCAGAGACTGCTGGCCAGTAACTCTCCTGATCCAGAAATTATCCAATTTTGAGTCCATTCAAGGTTCCTATTTTAACTGAAGTCCTGATAAAGGGGGAGTTTCTTTGACCCTTGAAACGCGTTGCCTGTTTTTTTTTCTAGTACAAACTAATAAATAAATTTAGACTCTTTAATCCTTTGTTCTGGCTCTTCTTTGCACATGCTTATTTCTTATTAGCTCAACATTATGGGGAACGCCCACCAAAGGACAAATGTATCCTCTGCACTGAGCTTCCAGCAGCCAGGAGGCCAGTTCTCTTGATAGGCACATGAGTTCTTACATTTTGGCAGCCACTTTTGTGAGGTCTTGAAATGTTACATGCATGGTAGCAAAGAGAAGAGGAAGACCCATCATGTGAGTAAGTAGCTGAGACACGTGGCTTCTCCCTAGGGTGGAAAGCAAAAGACTCCTGGAGCTTCTCCCTAGGGTGGAACGTAAAAGACTCCTGGAGCTTCTCCCTAGGGTGGAAAGCAAAAAGACTCCTGGAGTTTCTCCCTAGGGTGGAAAGCAAAAGACTCCTGTAACATGGACTATGTATGCCTTGTGAGGTCCCATTCTTGGAAGGGCTTTTATTGTTTCTATGGGGGGGGGGGGGGGGGAGTAAACTGCATGTGGATGCTCGCTCATAAGGAGGTCCAGTTGCAGAGATTAGAACTTATATTAATGTTAAAGTTGAGCAATTCACAACAAGCCCGAAGGGAAGACGTCCATCCGGGAAAACTCACAGAATGTAACTGCGATGTGTAGCAGAGCAGATCTCGGATGTGTCATCAAATTCTGTCTTCAGGGATGGAATGTGGCCTGGCTCGTCCGTGCCCAAATGGGGTGGCCTCCAGGAAGGATGGCGTGTCTCTATCCTTTCCCTACTAGTCTGGAACCTTTCCCAGACTACCCACATGCAAAATGTGTGCCAACCCTGGAAACCAGGGCCTTAAATAGGCCCTGCCTGACCCAAGATGTTAGAGTCACATGGGGCAGCAGCATCCAATTGGATAGTTTTTCCAGTGACCCAGGAAACCATAGAGGAACCAAGGTCCTCTATGACTTGTTATCCAACTGCAATGCCACTGTGGTCGAGTGCCACCTACAATGGAGAAAATAGACCGCACCACTGTACACTCACTTGAGCTCTCCTTCAGGAGGAAGCAGGAGGTCCTCCTGGGCATGGGCTGTCAGTCTGCATATTGTGTATGGGTCAGGGGCAGGTATCACACAGGACATGGAGCTCAGAAGTGGGTCATACACCAGTACAAAGCTCTATCCTCAGTACAGTGATTTCCCCGCAACCCCCCCCCCCACTACAAAGTTCTTCCATCAACCCCGCCCCCCCTAAAAAGATCTTCCCTCAACCCCGTCCCCCACTATAAAGCTCTTCCCTCAACCCTGACCCCCACTATAAAGCTCTTCCCTCAACCCTGACCCCCACTACAAAGCTCTTCCCTCAACCCTGACCCCCACTACAAATCTCTTCCCTCAACCTCGACCCCCACCACAAAGCTCTTCCCTCAACTCAATCCCCCACTATAGAGCTCTTCCCTCAACCCCGACCCCCACTACAAAGCTCTTCCCTCAACCCTGACCCCCACTACAAAGCTCTTCCCTCAACCCTGACCCCCACTACAAAGCTCTTCCCTCAACCCTGACCCCCTCTACAAAGCTCTTTCCTCAACCTCGACCCCCACTGCAAAGCTCTTCCCTCAACCATATCCCCCACTACAAAGCTCTTTCCTCAACCTCGACCCCCACTACAAAGCTCTTCCCTCAATCCTGACCCCCACTACAAAGCTCTCCCCTCAACCATATCCCCCACTACAAAGCTCTTCCCTCAACCCTGACCCCCACTACAAAGCTCTTTCCTCAACCTCGACCCCCACCACAAAGCTCTTCCCTCAACCTCGACCCCCACCACAAAGCTCTTCCCTCAACCCCGACCCTCACTACAAAGTTCTTCCCTCAACCCCCCCCCCCCCAGTAAAAAGCTCAACCCCATCCCCCACTACAAAGCTCTTCCCTCAACCCTGACCCCCACTACAAAGTTCTTCCCTCAACCCTGACCCTGCAGCGTCCCACTCAGGACACGTGGGAACTGCAAATGTATTATTTCTTTGTCATCGCTATATTGCATGTCATTTTGCATTTGTCATTTGTCAATCCCTGTTCATAGGCTGGTCATGTGTGCTTCATACTTCCCACCACAAGATGGGGATAGCACCACTCTGGGATATCTATCCCAGCTCAGGTTTATCTGTGGTCAGTTGTTCAGTTCAGGAAGTGAGTGTACAAAGGAGAATGTGAAGGTGACAGAAGGTCAGTCCAGAGAAGGGACAAATTGGAACTGCTTAAATCAAAGGGTAAAAGCCACCAAACGGCAGCAAGACCTTTGAGAATAAAGGTGAAGGATTTCCTTAGCCACTGGCAACCTCACCAAATTTCACTGGATTCTAAAGGGACCAGGAACAAGTAAGCATTATACTGAACCACAGCCTGAGACAAGACCTACCAAAACCTATTAACAGTGGATAAGCAGAATTCCTCTATTTACCCAGAGACTGTATTCTATCTGGATGTTTGTACTGCAATCAAAACCAGTCACAGTAAAAGTTGTGAGTTGTATCCTACCACTGTCTACCTCATTCTTCACTATTGCTACTACAACTGGTTGTACCACCATTAACGGTACTGGCGTCACGACAAATACCATCAAGGGACCCAGCCACCACAAGCACTCTAAACACCCCTGTCATCACGGGCACCTCAACCACCATCTTGGCTGGCGATTCCCTATCACAGAGCGTGCCCCGGAGGATTTCGTGCTGTCTTCCTCTTCACTGTGCGACCAGCCCAGGGAGGCTTTCTGCTAACCGTGAGTAAACCGATGAACTGTATTATTGCTGTCTCTCATCGGCCCACCGTGCACCTCACGTGTCGCCCCTGCGGTTCTGGCTCGTCGCATAAAAATTTGGCGTCACGAACAGGATTATTAACCCCTGCGCCTTATCTAAAAGACTGTCGCATCAGAATAAGCCCCTTTTGCTTTATTGAGAGACTGTTTACTTATTGCATGCTGTGTGGGGCCACAGAACTGTTTAAACTGTTTCAAAGTCGCATGGAAGTGTTATCCCAGTTATCAGCATAAAAATCGCAGCATCCAAAGTGAGAAAATCAGACGTTTGTGTGTCAACAAAACTGCTTGCTGTATTTGAATTGACTGTTTCCATTCACTTAAAATGGCTGCCGGAGGCCTTCTTGTTTAAAAATTTCTGCGCCATCACTGTGGATAAGTTAGTGACACTCCCTGAAGAGCGGGAAATTTTGGTGCCACCCATTTATGCAAAATTGTCCAGCCAGCCCGCCTTACCTTTGCTGTGTCAATCCTGGGAGGAGAGTGTGACAAGCGCACGCCCCAGAAGTCGCAAGACTTTGCATGCGAGCAAAAGAATAGAAAATAATCGCACTGCTTGCCGTCCGAGCAGTAATCGCAACCTGGCAGTTGCCTCTACTAACTATAAGGAGCACTAATAGCAGGAACTATACCAGAGACCCAAAATCAACATTGCTGCAGCATTGTATTCAGCTGACATTAAATTCTTAAAGGGCCATACACCCGCAAGACAGCGGTCGCCCATAGCAACACCGCACAAAAAGTGTCTAAAAACGCATTTGACTTACCTAACTATAATTCACCTGCTGTCACCATGTCTGTGCAGGAAGATGACGTGCAGCCTGACCTCAGCGGACCCCCTGCATCAGCCGCAGTAAGTCGCAGTGCAATACCAACTGCTGCAGCACCAAGCTTAATGCCTTTAACCATGCCTTATTATTTTGGGGCCCCCTGGTTCCCACGATATTCTGGAGAAATTCATACTTTAAGGGACTTTAAAGAAAAAATTCTTGCTGTGTTCAGATTGTACCCTGTATCCTCAGAGCAACAGATGGAGATTCTTCTTGCGCAATTGGAAGGAGCTGCGCTCAGAGAAGTGAAATCTTGGCCGAGCTCAGAGAGAAAGACCATGGAGCAGATTTTTGAACGCCTCTACACCACCTTTGAACCCAGAACCGTGTCCGAGGTCAAGATGAGGTTCTTCAGCAAGAAACAGCAATCTGGTGAGTCACTCAGAGACTTTGCATTATCTTTGCAGGAAGCCCTTAGAGCTGTTATCCAAGTAGACCCCCATGAGGCAGAGAATCAGGACAAAACCCTGAAAGAACAATTTATTGAAGGCGTCAATACAGGCAATCTAAAGAGCCAACTAAGAATGTTAGCCGCCCAACATCCAAGAGCTACCTTCTTAGATTTCAAAGAATTAGCTATCAGCATACTGGGAAAAAGCCCACCAACAGAACCTGTTAGATCTGTTGAAGTGCCTGTATCACAGCTGGTTACCCCTGCAAAGTCTTTACCTATAGTCAGTCAGGCAACCCAAGCTCCAGTTCCTGACACAGTTGCCGCCTTGACTGAGCAAGTCCATTTCCTGACTAAAAGTCTGGAGAAAGTCCACCAAAAGTTGGAACAATGGGAGAAACCATTAATGCTAGATGATGAGAAACCTGTGTCCAGAAGACTCTTCCCCTCTAATTATAGAGAGACTTATTCCAGAAATTCTGGCGGACGCCCCCCTGACTGCACTAGTACCCCTAAGCGGCCAATCTGCACGTACTGTCACAAACCAGGCCATACAGAAGCAACCTGCTGGCAGTTAAACAGGGAAACCCCCGAGGCCAAGGACCACCCCTTGGGAGGTAAACCAATAGGTCCAGAAGATCCCCACTGGATGCCAAGATACGTAGGATCCCGTCCAGAAGTGGCACTTCAAATAAATGGAGTTCCTTTTGTTGCCCTAGTAGACACCGGATCCCAAGTCACCACTATCCAACAAGCAGCCTTTGAAAAATACTGGGATCAAAATCAGCTTACCCAGCCTCCAGAATCCTGGCTGAGTCTCATAGCCAGTAACGGCAAACCCATACCAGTCCATGGTTATTGGGAACCTACCATTCAAGTAGGAAGAACTACATTACCTCGACAAGGCCTTATCGTGGTACAAGTCAGAGACAATAACCCTAACCCTCCAATAGTCCTAGGAATGAATGTCCTCAGGAACTGTTATGTTGAGATGCTAGAAGCCTTGCACCAGTCAGTGCCTACTGCCTCCCCTGATTCTAAGAAGGTGATCCAACAAACCATCCGTGTACTAAATGCGCAACAGAGATTCGCTAACGAAAAAGGAGAAATCTGCTATGCCCGCATCCGAGATAAGCAACCTGTGATCCTCAAACCCAACACCGAAACTCTCTTGTGGTGCCGAGCTGTGGTTGGAATTCAAGGTCAAGACTACCAAGCCCTGGTAGAGCCTGTTGTTTTGGAAGACTATCCTCTAGTTAGAGCTGCAAGAAGCCTAGTAACCGTCTCTGAAGGTAAAGTGCCTATACGACTCCTAAACTTGAGTGATAGCAGTGTAACGCTAACAAAACACCGTCCTATTGCACAGCTAATCCAAGTCACTTTTCAAGATGTCATCAGTATGGCTACAGCTACCACAGAGCAAATTACCAAGAGACAGAACCCACAGGACCAAAATGTAAACACATCCTGGTGGAAAGAACTTCATGTGGGAGATGCTTCCACACCAGCAAACCAAATTGAGGGAGTACTAAAAATTGTGAAGGAGCTTCACCATGCCTTCAGTAAGCATTCTACAGACTATGGAGAAGTGGATATCATCAAGCACTCCATCCCTACAGGTTCACACCCACCGATCAAGGAAAGATATCGGCCTATACCACCAACTATGTACCAATCCGTAAAGCAAATGATCCAAGAGATGAAGGACTCCAATGTCATTAGAGACAGCCATAGTCCATGGGCTGCACCTCTAGTCCTTGTCCGTAAAAAGGATGGTAACATCAGATTCTGTGTGGATTACAGAAAAATTAACCAAATCACCCACAAGGATGCTTACCCTTTACCACGAATAGAGGAATCTTTGACAGCTTTAGGATCTTCAGCCTACTTCTCTACCCTTGATTTAACCAGTGGATACTGGCAAGTACCAATGGCACCTGAAGATCGTGAGAAGACTGCATTTACCACCCCTATGGGCCTATTTGAGTTCAACTGCATGCCTTTCGGACTTTGCAATGCGCCCGGAACTTTTCAAAGATTAATGGAGCGTTGCTTAGGACACAAAAATTTTGAAACCGTCCTGTTGTACTTGGACGATGTCATCATCTACTCCAAATCTTATGAAGATCACTTGAAACATTTGGCCGAAGTTTTTCAAATCCTCATTAAACATGGACTCAAAGTCAAACCATCTAAGTGCTATCTACTAAAGTCAGAAGTCAAATACTTAGGGCATATTGTAAGCTCTGAAGGTGTTAAACCGGATCCAGAGAAGATAGCCGCAGTTCGAAATTGGCCTACTCCTACTACAGTGAAAGAAGTGAGGAGTTTTCTCAGTTTCGCAGGATACTACAGGCGCTTTATTCCTCATTTTGCCCAAATTGCGGGGCCAATATTAGAACTTCTGAGAGGACATCCCAAGAGGTATCAAAAGTCTCCAATACCAGTTGAATGGAACACAGAAAGAGAAATTGCCTTCCAGCTCCTGAAGAAGAAGTTAACAGAACCACCAATCCTAGGCTATCCAGATTACCAGCAGCCATTTCATCTTTACACAGATGCTAGTAAGAAAGGTCTGGGAGCTGTCCTGTCGCAAGTACAAGAAGGTAAAGAAAGAGTAATTTCCTACGCTAGTAGATCTCTTAGAGGTACTGAAAGAAACGACCAAAACTATAGTTCCTTCAAATTGGAATTCCTAGCACTCGTGTGGGCTGTTACAGAAAAATTTAAAGATTACCTTGCCGCAACACCATTTGTGGCCTTCACAGATAACAACCCGCTAGCACATCTTAATACCGCTAAGTTGGGAGCATTGGAACAAAGATGGGCCTCACGCCTAGCTAACTACGATTTCACCATAAAATACAGAACAGGAAAAGCAAATGAAAATGCGGATGCATTATCCCGTCTGCCTACCCAAGAAG
Organism: Pelophylax lessonae; assembly: GCF_965119305.1. Classification (NCBI taxonomy): domain Eukaryota; kingdom Metazoa; phylum Chordata; class Amphibia; order Anura; family Ranidae; genus Pelophylax; species Pelophylax lessonae. The sequence continues at coordinate 12,965,241 of NC_138768.1, read as the reverse complement.
ACCCTACTACACAGGAAGATGTGTGGGAAGAGGTAGAAATGCCAGCTTTTTACAAAAATTTTGCCCAACAAGACATTATCACCATCAAAGGAAGAAAAGTTCTTAACCTTCAACAACAAGTGGATCCAAGATCCCAAGAGGACAAAGAAAGGTGGATCAAGCTGCAAAATGAAAGCAGAGTGTTGGGAGAACTGCAAGATTTCTTCACCAGCGGAAGAACACCTGAAAGAATTCGCAGAAGAAATGCTGATCCAGAATTGTCAAAACTTTGGAGACACAGAAAACATCTCTTCCTACAGAAGGGCCTACTATTAGGAAGAACTTTAGACCCAATTACCTGGGATCGTCTATACCAAATCTTAATACCACGCCGAGATGCAAGAATCATTCTTGAAATGTATCATGACCAATCAGGACACTTTGGCGTGCAGAAGACAGAAGCTACCATCCGTAGAAGATTCTATTGGATTGGGATGAGAGGAGACATTGAAAAGTGGTGTCGAGAATGTTCCACCTGTGCTGTTGGAAGAAATGAAAAATATGACCAAAAAGCACCCTTACATCCCATTGTAAGCAGAACACCGCTAGAAATAGTTGCAATTGACCATGTTAAGCTGGAACCAAGTCGCTCAGGTTACACATACGCCATGACCATCATTGATCATTATACCAAATTTGTTGTAGCCGTACCTGTCAAGGACTTGACCGCTAAAACAACTGCAGATGCTTTCTGGAAACATTTCCTATTGCCATATGGATGCCCAGAAAAAATCCTTACAGATCAGGGATCTGCCTTTGAGTCGCAACTCTTCAAAGAACTGTGTACACTTCACAATTGTCAGAAAATCAGGACCACAGCCTACCATCCCCAAGGGAATGGACTTTGTGAGAAAATGAACCAAACTTTAATTGAGATGTTAAGAGCAGTACCGCCTGCTACAAGAAGTGATTGGCCTACTCTATTGCCTCAATTGATGTACACCTACAATAACACCATTCACTGTTCTACTGGATATACACCTTACTATCTTATGTTTGGCCGACAAGGTAAACTACCCGCTGACCATACTTTGGGCGTACAAGTGCCTGATGCAATCAACCCTCTACCAAAGACTGATTGGGTGAGTGAGCACCAAAGACGTTTAATTGATGCACAAGAAATTGTTCAACATCGCATGGAACATGCTCATGAAAAGCAACAAAAAGATTATAACCAATCTGCCAAAGCAGAACCTCTCAAAATTGGTGACCATGTGTGGTTAAAAAACGACCATCGCACCAGCAAGTTAGATAGCAAATGGGAGAGAGAACCTTACACCATTACAGCTATTCTCAATCCAGAGACTCATACTTATGAGATCACCAAAGAGAACAAATCACGTGTAGTACATCGCAATCGCCTTAAGTTATGTCTCAAGGAAAGTACTCAAGAAGAAACTCTTCAAGAAGAAACTGTCCAAGAGGAAACACAATCCATAGAACCGGAGCCTACAAAATCATCTGATTCAGAGAATTCACTACAGTCTTTTGGAAAAGCATTATTAGACTCTGATCCTTTACAATGGTTCCTTACACCATGGCTCAATATCTTAGTGCCTGCCAAGACCAATACAACCGCACATCAACCAGAGGAGCTATCTCAAGAAGTGTCTACTATAGCTCAAGAGACACCAAGTTCCCTTGAAACAAGACCTGTAGAAACTCAGCCGCTACGAAGATCCGACAGGACTACAAGAGGACAACCACCTGTCCGTTTTAAGGATTTCCTACACCAGCAGCCATGAAGACAACTACCAACCCTGCCATCTCATCGTTGAATGCATCCTTACATCATCTGAAGTTCCAGAGTGAGAAGAAGACTTACTTGTGATATGTTCATTTCCTTTAAAGGACTTTTTAAAAGGACTACTTACCTACTGTTTTGCAACGTTCAAGCCTGCACCCGGAGATAGACTTTCACGTACCTGAGCCTCCGTGATATTCTTCTGTTGACATTTTTTTCCTGTGCCCAGGGAACGGACTCATACCCTGTGAGCCTCCTGAGATGTTATTTTTGTTTTCTTTTTCTTTTTCCATCTCATCATGGACTATTCTGGTTTTGCCATACATCACCAGTCTTCAGAGGAAAAACTACACCCCTTTTTGTCACCTTTTGACACATTTCGTTGTTGCCTGAGATATGTTTGCCTAACCCATTTTACTTGCAGATACAAGAAGTACAAGAATGGGGTTATGTTATTTCCTATGCATGCATGCTTTTCCCTTTCTCTTATATCTTACAGGAAGACACAACATCGAGTCAAAAATGTGTCGAGGTCGACACACGTTTTACCATGGGGGTATGCAGCGTCCCACTCAGGACACGTGGGAACTGCAAATGTATTATTTCTTTGTCATCGCTATATTGCATGTCATTTTGCATTTGTCATTTGTCAATCCCTGTTCATAGGCTGGTCATGTGTGCTTCATACTTCCCACCACAAGATGGGGATAGCACCACTCTGGGATATCTATCCCAGCTCAGGTTTATCTGTGGTCAGTTGTTCAGTTCAGGAAGTGAGTGTACAAAGGAGAATGTGAAGGTGACAGAAGGTCAGTCCAGAGAAGGGACAAATTGGAACTGCTTAAATCAAAGGGTAAAAGCCACCAAACGGCAGCAAGACCTTTGAGAATAAAGGTGAAGGATTTCCTTAGCCACTGGCAACCTCACCAAATTTCACTGGATTCTAAAGGGACCAGGAACAAGTAAGCATTATACTGAACCACAGCCTGAGACAAGACCTACCAAAACCTATTAACAGTGGATAAGCAGAATTCCTCTATTTACCCAGAGACTGTATTCTATCTGGATGTTTGTACTGCAATCAAAACCAGTCACAGTAAAAGTTGTGAGTTGTATCCTACCACTGTCTACCTCATTCTTCACTATTGCTACTACAACTGGTTGTACCACCATTAACGGTACTGGCGTCACGACAAATACCATCAAGGGACCCAGCCACCACAAGCACTCTAAACACCCCTGTCATCACGGGCACCTCAACCACCATCTTGGCTGGCGATTCCCTATCACAGAGCGTGCCCCGGAGGATTTCGTGCTGTCTTCCTCTTCACTGTGCGACCAGCCCAGGGAGGCTTTCTGCTAACCGTGAGTAAACCGATGAACTGTATTATTGCTGTCTCTCATCGGCCCACCGTGCACCTCACGTGTCGCCCCTGCGGTTCTGGCTCGTCGCAACCCCAACTACAGAGCTCTTCCCTCAACCCTGACCCCCACTACAAAGCTCTTCTCTCAACCCTGACCCCCGCTACAGAGCACTTCCTTCAACCCCCGACCCCCCACTACAAAGCTCTTTCCTCAAAATCGACCCCCACTTTAAAGCTCTTCCCTCAAAATCGCCCCCCGCCACAGAGCTCTTACCTCAACCCTGACTACAAAGCTCTTCCCTCAAACCTAACCCACACTACAGAGTCCCCCCCCACCCCACAGTACAGAGCTCTTCTAGAAGCAACCTGGGCTCTGTCTTACTTCTGGTGGGTCAGGGGAATGCACTTACTAGTGCTCTCCTGTGACCCAGAATCAATTAGGGATTAGTAAGGTGTGCAATATTACATTGTAAGGGTGTTTAATACCTGTTTAAGTGTCTGTAGACTGTCCATAACTGTTAGACTGCATTCACACCGGAGCATTTTGAATTACGCAATTCTGCCCGCGATTTCAAAACGCTTTACCAAAATGACAAATCGCACAATGCGAATTTCAAAGGCTTTCCATTATAATGGCACCTAAACACACGGTGCGGTTCTGCCACAGTTGTTGTGCGATACATCCGCATCGTGATAAGCTTGTCACCCGAAAGAAGCTCCTGATCCTTTAATGACCGACAAACTTCACACGATGCGCATTGCAGTGTGATTTATTGCGGCAGAATCGCACCAGGTTTTTAGGTGCTATTAAAATGAATCATCGAATCACTGCGTTGTGTGATTTGTCATTTTAGCAGAGCATTTTTAAATTGTGGGCGGAATTGCGGCAATTCCGCTTACAATTCAAAACGCCCAGGTGTGATTGAAGCCTATGGCTGAATTTACACCTGATTTTCGCTTTTTTGCATTTTTCTGAGCGTTTATATGGGCATTATTGACTGTTTTTGGACAGAATTTTTAAAGCATTTTTGAGCATTGGCATTTTTCAATCAGCCAATAAAGAAAAATGTCATCTATTGCATCATTTGTTGCTATGATTTGCATCATTTTCATCTGCATTTATTTATTTTTTATTATTTAACCACTTGTTTACTGGGCACTTTCACCCCCTTGCTGCCCAGGCCAATTTTCAGCTTTCAGCGCTGTCACACTTTGAATGACAATTGCGCAGTCACACACTGCTGTACCCATATGACATTTTTATCTTTTTTTTCACACAAAGAGAGCTTTCTTTTGGTGGTATTTAATCGCTAAAAAAGAGTTTTTATAGTTTGTTATAACATTTTGCAAACAGGTCATTTTTCTCCTTCATTGATATGTGCTGATGAGGCTGCACTGATGGGCACTGCTGGGCTGCACTAATGGGCACTGAGGTGGCACTGATAGGCAGCACTGAAGTGCTCTGAGAGGTGGCACTGATATTCGGCACTGAAGGGTACCCAGAGGTGGCACCGATGGGCACTGATACGTGGCACTGATGGGCACTGCTAGGCAGCACTGATATTCGGCACAGAAGGGCATAGAGAGGCGGCACTAAAGGGCACTGAGAGGTGGCACTGATAGGTGGCACTGATAGGCAGCACTGATAGGCAGTACTGATGGGAACTAGTAGATGGCACTGGTTAGCAGTACTGATAGGCACTGGTAGGTGGCACTGGTGGGCACTGGCTATCAGTACTGATGGGCACTGGTTAGCAGTACTGATGGGCACTGGTGGGCACTTGTTATCAGTACTGATGGGCACTGGTTATCAGTACTGATGGGCACTGGTTACCAGTACTGATGGGTACTGGTTATCAGTATGGATGGGTACTGGTTATCAGTATGGATGGGTACTGGTAGGCACTGGTTAGCAGTACTGATGGGCACTGGTTAGCAGTACTGATGGGCACTGGTTAGCAGTACTGATGGGCACTGGTGGGCACTGGTTATCAGTACTGATGGGCACTGGTTACCAGTACTGATGGGTACTGGTTATCAGTATGGATGGGTACTGGTAGGCACTGGTTAGCAGTACTGATGGGCACTGGTTATCAGTACTGATGGGCACTGGTGGGCACTGGTTATCAGTACTGATGGGCACTGGTGGGCACTGGTTATCAGTACTGATGGGTACTGGTTATCAGTATGGATGGGCACTGGTGGGCACTGGTTATCAGTACTGATGGGCACTGGTTACCAGTACTGATGGGTACTGGTTATCAGTATGGATGGGCACTGGTGGGCACTGGTTAGCAGCACTTGTGTTTACTGAGTGGGACCGATGTCCCTCTTACAGAAGCCGGTGACCGGCTTTATTTTTTAACTCCTTATGCTGTCAGCATGAGGAGGAAAAAAAGATGATGGCTGGTTTCTGTTTATGTCATGTGATCAGCTGTCATTGGCTGACAGATGATCATGTGGTAAGGGGCCAGGATCGGGCCTTTTTTCCGATCTGTGATCAGCCGAGTCCCAAGGCCCTGTGGTGCGCGGGTGGTGCGCGAGCACTGCAGGAAATCCATGTACGCCCTCCCGGCAATCTAAGCCCACGCTGTAGCCATCTTTCAGCTATAGTGCGGGCGTGAAGTGGTTAATTTTGTGTTACCTTTTTTTGTAGGAGTTATTTTTCTCTTTTCTGCCCCCACCCCCCACCGGCACTCCTAGCTCCTCCCCCCTCGAGAGCAGTGCCCCCAAGGAAAGCTGCTTGCTCTAAGGGCACTGCTGTGTGATCATCATCATTACTTATCAGCAGTATATAGCAGTCTTGTGACTTCTATCAGTGTCTGGTTAAAGCTTGTAGGAGGAGTTTTCATTCTCCCTTGACTGTCCTATGAGGCTTCAGGACCCCTGACCCTCTGTCTGGACAGTGCTGATTGGCCCTGTGCTGATCACATGCACTCTCCCAGGAAAAAAAAAAAAAAAAAACTCTCTGGCAATACAAACCAAACTGAGCATGTGCAGAGCGCCTCCAAAGCTCTGTTCTATCGGGAGAGAGATCGGGGACAGTGGAAGAAGGGGAGGATCAGAAAAGGCAGGATCAAACAGCCTTTTTACACAATGCAGAGGAATAACACCTTAGCATTCCACAGTGAGTATAAAAAGCACGCTTTACTGCATATACAGACTGATTTTACTGTTGTGGGTTTAGTAATACTTTAAGGGTTAGGTGTTAAAGAGTAACTCCACTTTTGTTGAGGAAAAAACATTCCCCTCTGGGTGATCTCTGTACATTGCAGGGATTGTAACAAACTTTGTTGCAGATTTCTACCTTTTGTTATTCTGAAGAAATCATTGTTTGTTCCTCTGTGCTGAGTGGGTCTAATGGGAGTGGTTTCATAATTATCTATCAGCTGTGGCAGCTGCAGAGCACTAATGAGGAAATCTGCTGGGCCTGCATCCCTTTAGACGTGTTCCTATTGGGAGGATCTCACCAAAAATGACATTTTTGTTGCAGGGGATGCCAGAAATCTGACTTGTATCTTAGTGCAGACTTCTGGGAAAATTGGTGAGCCAATCACGAAGCAGGAAATGATGTTTCTGGGGGTGTGGTCAGTATACATTCTGTGTACAGAACAGCTCCAGGCGGCCATATTGTATTGAATTTTTAGAAAATGACAACAGCTGCAGATTGTAAAGGAAAGGGAATTTTTAATAACATTCAATTACAATATGATTTGTGTCGCAATTGTATACGCCATATTGTTCTTTTCTTTATTTGCTATTTTTTTTTGCCCCATGAAAGTTGGGTTACCCTTTAACTACTTCCGGACCACCCGCCGCCGATTTACTGGGGCAGACTGGCCCTCCTGCGCAAACCGACGTAGGTCTACTTCAGTCACGCACCTGCAGCTAGGGGGCGAGCGTGCGCCGGCGGCGGCGCGCTCCCGCCCCCACTTGTCAGTGGGGGCACCAATGCATGGGGCCTGCGGGGACTCGGATGCACAGGGCAGGCAGCTCATGCATAGGGCCTGCGGGGACTCCGATGCACGGGGCAGGTGGCTCCGATTGCCGCCTGACACTCGCGATCGCTCCCCGCTGAGAGAGAAGGACGGTCGGCTGTTGTAAACACATCTGACCGTTCTTCTCTCTGGAATGATCACAGAGTGCCTGTGATCCTTCTATATAGGATCACAGGTCTCTATGCTAATTTCACAAGCCCAACCCCCATACAGTTAGAATCACTCCCCTAGGCTCACATTTAACCCATTGATCACCCACAGTGTTAACCCCTTCCCTGCCAGTGTCATTATTACAGTAACAGTGCATATGCTTAGCACACATTACTGTAGTAATGTCACTGGAACCCCCAAAAGTGTCAAAAATGTCAGTTAGGGGTCCGATCTGTCTGCCGCAATGTCACAGTCCCGTAAAAAAATCGCAGATCGCCGCCATTACTAGTAAAAATAAATAAAAATTACATAAATCTTTCCCGTAGTTAGTAGACGCGATAACTTTTGCGCAAACCAATCAAAATAATATTGCGATTTTTTTTTTTTTTTACCAAAAATATGTAGCAAAAAACAAATTGGCCTAAAATGTTAAAAAAATTTTGATTTTTAAATTTTTTTTTTTTTTTTGGGAATGTCATATAGCAGAATGTGAAAAATATTATTTTTTATTTTTTTTATTTTTTTTCAGAATTGTCGCTTTTTTTTTTTTCATTTATAGTGCAAAAAATAAAAAAAACGCAGAGGTGATCAAATACCACCAAAATAAATCTCTATTTGTGGGAAAAAAAGGACGTCAAATTTGTTTAGGTACAGCGGCGCAATTGTCCGTTAAATAACGCAGTGCCGAATCGCAAACAAAATTGCCTGGTCGTTAAGGGGGAAAATCTAAGTGGTTAAAGGTTAGGGGTTAATTTTTTTTATTATTTATTTACTCAATATTTATTTATTTTGTTGGGTTAGGGGGTTAATATTAGGCTTATGGGTTGGGATTAGGGCTATATTTATTTATGTGTTTTATTATTTTTAATTATTGTTATTTAAATTCATTTAAATATTGAATTTGAACAGAAAAATGCTCAAAAACATGCAACAAAACACACAAAAATGCTGAAATCGAGCCTTTCCATGCATTTCTATGGAACAAAAAAAAAAAAAAAAAACACACACACACCAATCTGCCCGATTCCAGCTGCAAAAAAAAAAAAAAAAAGTTTCAGAACTTTTTTTGCTCTTCAGTTGTTTTTAGATATCAGATAAGGAAATGCCTTAATAAAATTGTTACTATACTCTTGCTTTGGGTTTAATAAACTTCAGCTTAACCACTTAAGCCCCGGAAGATTTTACCCCGTTCCTGACCAGGGCCTATTTTGCGATTCGGCACTGCGTAACTTTAACGGACAATTACGCGGCCGTACGACGCTGTACCTAAACGAATTTGACGTCCTTTTTTTCCCACAAACAGAGCTTTCTTTTGGTGGTATTTGATCACCTCTGCGATTTTTTGATCATGCGCTATAAACAAAAAAATTGCATAAATTTTGCAAAAATAACAATATTTTTCACATTTTTTTATATGAAATTCCCCCCCAAAAAAAAAGAAAATATCAAAATTTTTTAACATTTTAGGCCAATTTGTTTTTATGCTACATATGTTTGGTAAAAAAAAAAAAAATCACAATAAGCGTATTTTGATTGGTTTGCGCAAAAGTTATCGCGTTTACTAACAAAGGGAAAGATTTTTGTCATTTTTGTTGTTTTTTTTTTAACGAGTAATGGCGGCGATCTGCGATTTTTTTTGCGGGACTGCGACATTGCGGCGGACAGATCGGACCCTTGACTGACATTTTTGACACTTTTGGGGTTACCAGTGACATTTCTACAGTAATCAGTGCTATACATATGCACTGTTACTGTAAAATTACACTGGCAGTGAAGGAGTTAACTTTATTGGAGAGGGAGGGGTTAAGTGTGTCCCTAGGGGCGTGCTTCTAACTGTGATTGGCTGTGGCTTGAGGTGTAAGAACAGAGATCAACGGTCCTACATAGCAGAACTGTGTGATCACCATTCTTACACAGGGGAGAATGACAGGCAGCTTTGTTTACACATAACGGAAGATCGCAGAGTGACCGGCGGACATCGGGTTCGCCGGGCACACGCGCGGGGGGGTCCGTGACTGCGCGGCGGGGCGCGGGAGCTCCCTAGAGCCTCACAGGCTAGCGACGTAGTCCTACGTGGCTTTGCCTGTGAGGGGCTGACTGCTGACGTAAATCGTTGTGCAGCGGTCGGCAAGCGGTTAAACATTATATACCGGATCCATATATTTATATTTTTGGACTCGCCCCCTTTTTTTTTTTTTTGGTAGAATTCTCCATCTATTAGGAAATGGTCATGTCATTTTTTTTATCTTAATGTCTTAGATTCTATTGGAATAGTAATTGTATAAAACGTTCTCAGAATGTATCTCTATGTAAAGGAGTCTCGTTAAGAAATTAGTACATTTAAATCTCTAGACAATTTTATTTAGACATTAAAAAAGAAAAAAAAAAAAAAGTCAATTTTCAACAGACTTGTAGTTAATGAGTTGTGGTGAGAATAACATTTAGGAACGTGTCATTATGCTAATACCGGGTTTAAAGTGTATTTCCACTTCTTCAGCCAAACTGGGATAACACCTGTTTTATATTTGTTAAACGTTCTCCATTACCATAACGTCACTTAACCACTTAAGCCCCGGAGGATTTGGCTGCTAAACGACCAGAGGGCATTTTGCGATTCGGCACTGCGTGACTTTAACGGACAATTGCGCGGTCGTGCGACGCTGTACCGAAACGAATTTGGCGTCCTTTTTTTCCCACAAACAGAGCTTTCTTTTGGTGGTATTTGATCACCTGTGCGATTTTTTGATCACGCGCTATAAACAAAAAAAGAGCGTAAATTTTGCAAAAATAGCAATATTTTTCCCTTTTTTTTATATGAAATTCCCCCAAAAAAAAATGTAAAAATCAAAATTTTTTAATATTTTCGGCCAATTTGTTTTATGCTACCTATGTTTGGTAAAAAAAATCGCAAAAAGCGTATTTTGATTGGTTTGCGCAAAAGTTATTGCGTTTACTAACAAAGGGAAAGATTTTTGTCATTTTTGTTGTTTTTTTTTTTAACGCGTAATGGCGGCGATCTGCGATTTTTTTTGCGGTACTGCGACATTGCGGCGGACAGATCGGACCCTTGACTGACATTTTTGACACTTTTGGGGTTACCAGTGACATTTCTACAGTAATCAGTGCTATACATATGCACTGTTACTGTAAAAATGCACTGGTAGTGAAGGGGTTAACTTTATTTGAGAGGGAGGGGCTGTGTGTGTCCCTAGGGGCGTGATTCTAACTGTGATTGGCTGTGGCTTCAACTGTATGAGGAGTGATCAATGGATCTACATAGTAGATCCATGTGATCAGCTCTCATACAGAGAGGAGAATGACAGGCAGCTTGTTTACACAAGCTGCCTGACTATCTCCCTCTCCCCCGCCGATCGCAGAGTGGCCGGCGGCGATCGGGTCCGCCGGTCACGCGCGCGGGGGGGTCCGTGACCACGCGGGAGCGGGAGCGCGCCTCCGGCGGCGCGCGCTCGCTCCCTAAACCCTCACAGGCGAGCGACGTAGACCTACGTCACTTTGCCTGTGAGGGGCTGACCGCCCACGTAGATAGTCGTGCGGCGGTCGGCAAGTGGTTAAAAATAAAATATTTCAAAATAATTGCAGGTTACCTCTTTAAGTGCCTTTTTACTTCCTTAAAAACTCTTACATGCTCTCCCTACTTTGTAATGTTTGACAGATTTAACCCTGTCAGTCCTGTGTTCACACTTCTTCATTATCGTGTGTGGATGGCGCACCCTCCTAAGTTAGGTTGCAAATTTAGTAACGTATATACTCGAGTATAAGCCCACTTTTTCAGCATTTTTTTTTATGCTGAAAAAGCCCCCCCTCGACTTATACTCGAGTCACGGTCTCACTTACCTTTTCCCCGGGTCAGTGCGCATGTGCCGCCACCTTCGGGAAAGCCCGTACACGTTCGGATATTCCCAGGCAGAAGGCGCATGCGCGGTGACGTGTTGGCGCCGGCCAGCACCATTTTTAAATGTAAGACGCCTCTTTGAATGGTAAGTGAGACTCCTCCGCAGGCCTTGCATCTCCTCAGGAGATGCAGTGCTGCGGGCATGTACCATGCCCGCAGCACTGCATCTCCTGTACCATCTGTGCCATGCCTGTACCATGCCTGTACCATCTCCTGTACCATCACCTCTACCATCTCCTGTACCATCACCTCTACCATCTCCTGTACCATCACCTCTACCATCTCCTGTACCATGCCTGAACCATCTCCTGTACCATGCCTGAACCATCTCCTGTATGATGTCCTGGACTATCTCCTGTACCATCTCCTGTGCCATGCCTGTACCATCTCCTGTACCATGCCTGTGCCATCTGTGCTATGCCTGTACCATCTCCTGTGCCATGCCTGTACCATCTCCTGTACCAAGCCTGAACCATCTGTGCAATGCTTATACCATCTCCTCTGCCATGCCTGAACCATCTGTGCTATGCCTGTACCATCTCCTGTGCCATGCCTGTACCATCTCCTGTGCCATACCTGAACCATCTGTGCTATGCCTATACCATCTCCTGTGCCATGCCTGTACCATATCCTGTGCCATGCCTGAACCATCTGTGCTGTGCCTGTATCATCTCCTGTGTCCAATGCCTGTACCATCTCCTGTGCCATACCTGAACCATCTGTGCTATGCCTATACCATCTCCTGTGCCATGCCTGTACCATCTCCTGTGCCATTCCTGTACCAACTCCTGTGCCATGCCTGAACCATCTGTGCTATGCCTATACCATCTCCTGTGCCATGCCTATACCATAGTCTGTGCCATGCCTGAACCGTCTCCTGTACCATGTCCTGTACCATGCCTGAACCGTCTCCTGTACCATGCCCTGTACCTTGTTCTGTACCATGCCTGAACCGTCTCCTGTACCATGCCTGTACCATGCCCACAGCCCTGCATCTCCTGTACCATGTCGGCAGCCCCTGTACCATACCCGCAGCCCCTGCACCATGCCCGCAGTCCCTGTTTTGGGTCTCGTGGTGGTCCAGCTGGGTCGAGTAGCTGCTGCATTTCCCACCCTAGGCTTATACTCGAGTCAAGTAGTTTTCCCAGTTTTTGTGGTAAAATTAGGTGCCTCGGCTTATATTCGGGTAGGCTTATACTCGAGTATATATGGTACTTTTTGGTAGTCAGTGAAGCAGTTGTTGATTGCTTCTGGCTGTTCTGAGTCTCGCAGGCTGCATGTTTGATTGTTCTCCCCTTATTACCATGTTGCTTACAATGCATTAGACATTCCCCAATAAAACACAAGTGGAGATTGATTCCAAGGTCCAACCAGGCTAAATGGAAATCAACCTCACCTAATAAAAGAAGGGAGTTTGTAGGGTGTGGATCATGCAATGGTGAGCATTGATTAACAAAAGAAAAAAAGATACATTAAAAATTCAATTTATTGTATATAATACATTAAAACATAATGGACCAACAATTTCAGATATATAATATTGCCACTACATATCTGCCAGGAGGAGAACTCCCGGCCAATAGATGCAAGTGGCCTGCTGGTAATCACGACAGAGATGACATGGCGCTGACGCGTTTCGCTGAACTATATTGTTCAAAAGTGCTTCCTCAGAGACCCTTTCAATTCTTGGCAGACATATATATGCAAGACAAAGAATGTCTTCAAAAGCTGGGATGGAGGGTGCCCCATAGGTGTACCGAGGACATCCAACAGTAGTAGATTGAGAAGAATCCCCCAGCAGAAACCAGGCTATCTCTCCTGGGAGGTACTGAGCCCTGCACCCCCGGGTAAAAACACACGGTTCAACCATAAAGGGAACCACCACTACAAGGACCAGAGGGGATAATGGCAGGATCTCCGTCCGTTAGAGGTGCTAGTACCGGTGTTGGTATCCCCCAAGTGGAGAGCGGCCACCTCTCTTAGGCAATCCCCAATAAAAATGATGCTTATATATATATGTGCAAATAGCTTACATAGTTAAATAAATTATTCAGGTTGCAAAATGCTGCCTTCCAGAACTCCCAGGTAGGGGAGTGCATGCCCTGGGTGTCCTACATACACTGTCCAGAAGGGGCAGCACAGGAAGGAGGGGGGATCAGAGGATTGACTAGTTGACCAGCTATCTTTATGGATGCATGTAGGTGCCCATCTGGGAAATTTGCCTCCATGGGACACTATAATGGAATGGAGCCACCTGATTAGAGGACCCAGAGAGGCTGAATGCAAAGCAAACACAAATATAATTCTTCAGACCGCCTTTGCTGTGTAGTTTTCTTTTATAGCATTTAAAACTTTAACCACTTGCTGACCGGTCACGTTGACCCTACTGCGGCAAAGTGGCTCGACATCGTCCAGCGACGTAGACCTACGTCGCTGGACTCCTCCCCTTCTGGGCGGCACGCGCGTGCCGCCGGAGGCTCGCTCCCGCTGTTTTCAGACACATCGGGAGTCGGGCCAGGGGAGGATAGGCGGTGATCACCGCCGCTCTTCCCCGATCGTCAGGGAATCGAGTGTGGAGATCCGCCCGCTTGTGTAAACAAAGCGGGCCGATCTCCTAAGTGACAGGCAGGGTCAGTTTGCAGGGTTCAGCATAGCTGAACATCCGATCTGTCCCTGTGTCACTCAGTCACCTCCCCCCACACACATCAGTAAGCACCAGGCATACATTAACCCCTTGATCACCAATAAAAGTTAACCCCTTCCCTGCCAGTGTCATTTTTACAGTAACAGTGCATATTTATAGCCCTGATTACTGTAGTAATGTCACTGGTACCCCCAAAAGTGTCAGAAATGTCAGTCAAGGGTCCGATCTGTCCGCCGCAATGTCGTAGTCCCGCTAAAAAAAACGCAGATCGCCGCCATTACTAGTTAAAAAAAAAAACAATAAAAATGACATAAATTTCCCGTAGTTAGTAGCTGCGATAACTTTTGCGCAAACCAATCAAAACACGCTTATTGCGATTTTTTTACCAAAAATATGTAGCAGAAAACAAATTGGCCTAAAATGATAAAAAATTTTGATTTTTACATTTTTTGGGGGGGGGGAATTTCATATAAAAAAAATGTGAAAAATATTGTTATTTTTTCAAAATTGTCGCACTTTTTTTGTTTATAGCGCAAAAAGTAAAAATCGCACAGGTGATCAAATGCCACCAAAAGAAAGCTCCATTTGTGGGTAAAAAAAAAACATAAATTTAATTTGGGTACAGCATCGCACGACCGCGCAATTGTCTGTTAAAGTAACGCAGTGCTGAATCGCAAAATATGGCCTGGTTAGGAATGGGGTAAAATCTTCCGGTCTTCAAGTGGTTAAAAATACGCTCATTGAAAATTTTTTTGTCAAAGACATGTAGCTAAATACATTTTGGTCTAAATATATGACAAAAATTGAATATATTGGATATTTTTTAACTGTCTAAGTAAAAAAATATTGTTATTTTTTCCAAATTGTCGCATTTTTTTATTAATATCGCAAAAAATAAAAAGCGCAGAGGTGATCAAATACCACCAAAAGAAAGCTCTGTTTGTGGGGAAAAAAGGATGTAAATTTTGTTTGGGTACGACGTTGCATGACCGCGCAATTGTCAGTTAAAGTCGCACAGTGCCGAATTGCAAAAAGTGGCCTGGACGTAGGACAGCAAAATCCTCCGGTGGTAAAGTGGTTAATATCCCTTTTTAAAAAATTTGTCCAACTAAAATAATAGGCGTCCAAAGTGCACCCTTTTCTAACACACATTTGGCACATGGTACATGGTGGTGTGAAGAAAGACTTTTTTTTTTAATCTAAAATTGCTAGATATATAAGATAATTAAAATTAATATTCCTACAGACACTAGAAGCTTTTTTTTTTCTTCTTGTTGCCTAAGAACCGTACTGATAGTTCCTGTGAGTTTTTTTATTAATAGACCAACATTAATGAATTACATCTTAATAATAGGTAAGAAATGAATGCAAACATTTTGAATTAAAAACTCTTCCTTCTATATCTTAAGTCATATCTAATTTATTAGAGCTTCTCAATACTGAAATGCTATATTTGTGTAAAGAGTAATTTACTGATAGTGTCCTCTTAAAGCGTTGTTCCACTTGTAGAACCCTCCTAGGTAGGTGCTAGTGAGAGAGTATAGTTTTTGGCTCTGTCTGCCTATCAGAGGAGCTGCAGGTAAATCTACAGTATCCCACAAAAGTGAGTACACCCCTCACATTTTTCTAAATATTTTCATGTGACAACACTGAAGAAATGACACTTTGCTACAATGTAAAGTAGTGAGTGTACAGCTTGTATAACAGTGTAAATTTACTGTCCCCTCAAAATAACTCAACACACAGCCATTAATGTCTAAACCGCTGTGAACAAAAGTGAGTACACCCCTAAGTGAAAAAGTCAAAATTGGGCCCAAAGAGTCAATATTTTGTGTGGCCGCCATTATTTTCCAGCACTGCCTTAACCCTCTTGGGCATGGAGTTCACCAGAGCTTCACAGGTTGTCACTGGAGCCTTCTTCCACTCCTCCATGATGACATCACAGAGCTGGTGGATCTGAGAGACCTTGCGCTCCTCCACCTTCTGTTTGAGGATGCCCCACAGATGCTGAATAGGGTTTAGGTCTGGAGACATGCTTGGCCAGTCCATCACCTTTACCCTCAGCTTCTTTAGCAAGGCAGTGGTCGTCTTGGAGGTGTATTTGGGGTGGTTATCATGTTGGAATACTGCCCTGTGGCCCAGTCTCCAGAGGGAGGGGATCATGCTCTGCTTCAGTATGTCACAGTACATGTTGGCATTCATGGTTCCCTCAATGAACTGTAGCTCCCCAGTGCCGGCAGCACTCATGCAGCCCCAGACCATGACACTCCCACCACCATGCTTGACTGTAGGCAACACACACTTGTCTTTGTACTCCTCACCTGGTTGCCACGGTGCCACCACACACACGCTTTCCACCATCTGAACCAAATACATTTATCTTGGTCTCATCAGACCACAGGAGATGGTTCCAGTAATCCATGTCCTTAGTCTGCTTGTCTTCAGCAAACTGTTTGCGGGCTTTCTTGTGCATCATCTTTAGAAGAGGCTTCCTTCTGGGATGACAGCCATGCAAACCAATTTGATGCAGTGTGCGGCGTATGGTCTGAGCACTGACAGGCTGACCCCCCACCCCTTCAACCTCTGCAGCAATGCTGGCAGCACTCATACGTCTATTTCCCAAAGACAACCTCTGGATATAACGCTGAGCATGTGCACTCAACTTCTTTGGTGGACCATGGAGAGGCCTGTTCTGAGTGGAACCTGTCCTGTTAAACAGCTGTTTGGTCTTGGCCACCGTGCTGCAGCTCAGTTTCAGAGTCTTGGCAATCTTCTTATAGCCTAGGCCATCTTTATGTAGAGCAACAATTCTTTTTTTCAGATCCTCAGAGAGTTCTTTGCCATGAGGGGCCATGTTGAACTTCCAGTGACCAGTATGAGAGAGTGAGAGCGATAACACCAAATTCAACACACCTGCTCCCCATTCACACCTGAGACCTTGTAACACTAACGAGTCACATGACACCAGGGAGGGAAAATGGCTAATTGGGCCCAATTTGGACATTTTCACTTAGGGGAGTACTCACTTTTGCTGCCAGCGGCTTAGACATTAACGGCTGTGTGTTGAGTTATTTTGAGGGGACAGCAAATTTACACTGTTATACAAGCTGTACACTCACTACTTTACATTGTAGCAAAGTGTAATTTCTTCAGTGTTGTCACATGAAAAGATAGAATAAAATATTTACAAAAATGTAAGGGGGTGTACTCACTTATGTGAGATACTGTATATTGCTTTCTGCCTACCAGAGAGCAGGATCTGTTAGTGAGGTCTGGTGAGTGTGCTTAGTGTGTGATTCCTTGGGTCTAGATAGAGTTTCACACTGGTCCAATAGGGAGGCATGTTGGACAGTGGGAGGAAACCTGACCAATGGGTACACAGGCTTTGATACAGTCCCGGTGATTGACAGAGACAGGCTGTCTCGGTGCATTATGGGATACTGTATAAAAGCCACGAGCACATGTGCTGTGGGGTCTTAGGCTGGTGAGCGGAGTCCCGGAGGGAGGGTGGCTGCTGCCTCCTCCTCTGTAGTGGTGGCACGTGGTCGCAGGCAGTCGGCTTAGGGATCAGAGGAATGAAGCTGAACCCAGAGGTCCAAGAGAGCTGACTAAGGAGGACAGACACTGGAGACTCTCGAAAAACAGTATCGTGAGTACAGGGTATCGTGTCTAGGGGCCTGACCTAAGGGGGGCCACCACCGATGTAGGATAGTCAGAGGATGGGTGTCAGTGTGTCAAGTGAAAGAGGATACTAGGAGAGTATGCTGAAGATAATCTAGTCCATTAAGTCATCTGGATAGAGACTTAATCCAAATTCACCTAGTGGCAGGGTGAATCAGCAGCCTGGCTGCATCGTCAGAAGTAGGAGTCCTCTGCATTGTGAATAGTTAATTTGGAGTATCCCACTATTCCCTTCTTCCATCCCTAATTTAAATAAAACACCAAAAACAACTACATACCCCTGGACTGATCGTTGAAGGAGCCAAGAAGTAAAGTGTTAATCTGTGCATGCTGAAATTGCTAATCGTAACCCAGGGGGACCCGAAGGTGTGAAAATCCAGCAGTCCTCAAGGGGGCAGTGCTACACACTCAAAAGTGGAACTTCCGCTTATCTGTCTCCCCCCCCCCTTCCGGTACCACATTTGGCACCTTTTAGGGGAAGGGGAGAGCGGGTACATGTTTTTGACAGGTACCCTGCCCCCACTTCTGTCGGGCTTCGCGCATGAGCAGTAGGGACCCAGCCGTGTAGCCGCTGCTGGGTTCCCCTACCAGCAATAGCAGTGGCAGCACCCGACAGCTGATGCAAATATCGGCTGCGGTGCTGACATTGCTGGATTCCAGGACAGGTAAGTGTCCTAATATTAAAATTCAGCAGCTACAGTATGTGTAGTTGCTGACTTTTAATTTTCGGAGGGGGGGCTGGAACTCCGCTTTAGGGCCTGGTTCACACCTATGCATTTTTTAGTGCATTTTCAGTTTTCCAGAAACACACTACAGTCCATTTAACATGGTTTCCTATGGGTCACGTTCACATCTATGTATGTTATAGAAAGGGCCACCTTTATTGGTTCCATAAACTTCAATGGATCAAAAAGGTGTATTGAAAAATGCAAAAATGCACCTGGAATATGCAAACTGCAACCTGCATAGGTGTGTGAGTGAGGCCTTATAGATCGCTGGAAATCCTTCCTGAATTCTGTGTCTCTTCTAGAGGATAATGAGCTACTGGACAGGAAACATGACTGTGACAGTACTCACCGTCACTGGGAGTGAAAGACAGATACTTAATGGACACTGAGAATATGGTTTTGATTACTTCAAATGGGGTATGTGTTTACACCTATGACAATGTGTATTGTACTTCAATGTCAGAGATGGACAGTCTGTCACTGTTTCCTATTGTTTGTGTATTGAGGTGTGATGTGTATTCTGTTAGGCCTGTCTGTCCCATTGTTAATTGTAGATAATTAGTTCAGGGTAATTATATTTGTGTATACAATTTCATCCGCATTTGATAATGTAATCAGGCACCCCCTGACCTGTGTGTGGTAATCTGATCAGGAGGGGGATGTCCATGCTGTATATAAACTGTGTGACTGTTTAATAGAGGAGAAGATTCCAGTACAAGCGAAGTTGTCGGCTAGCTTTGTGTGGGGGCGGCTGGAATATTTGATATCTATGTTCAAGACTGAAGGAAGCCATATAATGACGGAAGTCCACAAGCACAGTGTGGGTCGCGGTTCAGTTACAATGACTATTGAGATTCAAGGGCCACTCTAAATAGGAAGCTCATTCAAGTACAGACACCTTTATTACTATTATTATTATTATACAGGATTTATATAGCGCCAGCAGTTTGCGCAACGCTTTACAACATGAGGGCAGACAGTACGGTTACAATACAATTCAATATCTGATATCTATGTTCAGACTGGAGAAAGCAGTATACTGACGGAAGAACTCAAGCGGAGCGTGGGACGGTTCTGTCACACCACCCAACATCATCAAGAAAACCTGAGGTGTGTTGCACACTACATCCTCTCATAAGGGCCAATTAGTAGTGTAGATACATACCTAACATCAAGGAGAGGGGCCAAAGGGACAAATTGCCAAGGGGATTGCTGGAGGTGAGCTGGTGACAAAACATCTGCATTTTTATAGAATATTACAGGAAGTCTTTAGGGGGCTTTTTCTGTACAATCTATCTTCTACTATGTTATTATATTCCCTGAAAATTTTGCATGCTACCCAACAACATAGAAAATGTCTGGGGTGTGTTGAACACTACATCATCTCATAAAGGCCAACAAGTGGTGAAGATGCTTACCCAACATCAGGAAGAGGAGCCAAAGAGCCAGATCACCAGCTTTCCTCCAACAATCCCCTCAAACACCAACCAGTGGCTTGTGACAAAACTCAACTGCTTTTTGAAGGCCATCACAGGAAGTCTTTATGGAAGGAATGTCTTCTTCTCCTATCAACGTAGATGGTGATGATGATACATACCTAACATCAGGAAATGGGGCCAAAGAGCCAGATGACCAAGGGGATTGCTTTAGGTAAGCAAGTGACAAACACCCACCGCTGACTTGTGACAAAACTTCAGATTGGTTTTCTTTTTTTAAACTTCTCTTTATTCGAGAATTATTATAGGCAGATTCAAAACATATGCATTGCAGCCGGGAAATGCCCCAATGCTAACACATTACACAAATCCTAACAATACTAAGAGAGTAAACTACTCTTATTAAACTTTACATGCTCAGTCTAACCCGATAAGGATACTGCAAGGAGACTAGTAGGTCATAACTATGTCACATCCCTTCTTGCACACAAGGATGTTGTACTAAAATTTAAAGAGCCCCCTCTTATATACACCTAACTATAGCAGGATTGGAAAGTCACTCTAAGGGATCAATTGCCAACCCAGTCTCAATAATGATTGGCTTGAGGCAAAGAGTCTATTAGGCTGTCACCTTGATCCTCTGTGGTAGAGTCAGAGTTTATCCAAAGATTCAACACCTTTTCAAACCTTTTGGGGCAGCCCCGTGATAAATAGGTTGCTTTATAAAAAGGTATAACAAAATTGACTAAATGCTTCCAAAGGGATAAAGTAGGCTTATCAGATCTCCAAAACATCAGATTTTACAGACCATCACAAGAAGTCTTTATGGGTGAAACATAGAAACATAGAATGTGTCGGCAGATAAGAACCATTTGGCCCATCTAGTCTGCCCAATATGGAATATCTTGGGTGGAATATCTTCTTCTCCTGTATATGTACAGAGCATCAACTTATCCATTGTGTGTTAAGTAAATCTCAATATCTGTACAATGTATCTTCTACTATGTCATTGAATTCCTTGCAAACTTTAAATGCCACCCAACAACATAAAAAACACCTAGTGTGTGATGAACACTATGGCATCTCATCAGGTCTAACAAGTGGCGAAGATATGTACCCAACATCAGGACGAGGGGTCAAAGGGCCTGATCACTGAGGGGGTCGTTGGAGGAGAACTGTGACAAACCATGCACCAGTGGCTTGTGACAAAACTCAGCTGACTTTTGAAGACCAACACAAGAAGTCTTTATGGATGGAAGGTCTTATTTTCCTGGGTGGATTGTCTTGTTCTCCTGTCTACGTAAACAGGGTAAAGTTATCAATCGTGTGTTAAATATGCACAATGTATCTTCCACTGTCATCAATTCCCTGCAAATTTGACATGCCACCCAAAATCATCAAGAACACCTGGGATGTATTGAACACTATATCCTCTCATAAAGGGCCAATTAGTGTTGAAGATACATACCCAATATTAGGAAGATGGGCCAAAGGGCCAGATGAACAAGGGAATTGCTGGAGGTAAGTTGACGACAAAAACCCACCATGGATGTGTGATAAAACATCAGATTTTTAAAGACCATCACAAGAAGTCTTTATGGGTGGAAAGTCTTCTTCTCCTGTCTACGTACACAGGGTCAAGTTATCAATTGTGTGTTATGTATATCTCAGCATCTGTACATTGTATCTTCCACTCTTGTCATCCAAATTCTCAACATTTTTTGCAGATTTCTAATAACAGTTTTACCAGATGTCACAGCGTTTCTATCTTTTGTGAAAATTTAGCATTTGCCAAAGAAGGTTTAATGTAACAAAACAAAATACTTCTCAAGCCCGGAGACAAGAAAATATGGAGATCCATCTCAGCCAAGTATTTTGTTATAAGTGCCAGTCGTTGTACTCTTCCTCCATGTTTCCCTATGCTGGACGGGAGGAACACATGTGAATATAATTAACATTCCCCCATTGTCAAACAGAGCGGAGCAGCGTAAGCCTGGTGGGAAAGTGGCTTAACTGACATCTTGGCTGTGCAAAACGCAGACTGTATATTCATCATGTTGGGTTGCATGCCTGGAAACGCCTCATTTCAAAAGAATCAGACCCCCCCCCCCCCCTCCCCTTGTCAATAAACAATGTAATATTTTATGCAAGGTTCCAGGCGCCGTACCCTTTCCTAACCATGTCCTGGAACACATCACTGTTCCACAAGATGCAACTGTATCGAGTCAAGATTTCAGTTGATATGTGATAGAAGCCAAATGTCTCTTTTCCTCGCTACCTAACATGGGGCAAAGGTCTATAAACACCAGAATCCAATCAGATGCTTACCTTCTGTGTTTAAAGTCCAACTGAACTTTCAGTAGAACTCCTAGGTTTAATTTCACTTTAAAAAAAGTTCATTCGGGCCAAGCTGGCCCAAACAAACTATTTCCATTACCAAATGTTGTGTACGCGCTATTATAATGTAGTAGCTTTAGCTACATACAGTAAATGAAGCTATGTTCTGGCAGTAGTATGGGCAACTTCCCCTCTACTGAAATAAAAAAAGTTGGGCTGAATGCTTCTCCACCATTCAAGAGAAGGCTTGTATCTTTATCAATGAATAAAAAGGTTTGAGTCGAAAATTGTGACATCAGCCATCTGCATCTCCAACTTAGCCAATCAAAGGAAGCCTTGTATTCATTGATAAAAATACAAGCCTTCTTCTTGAATGTTGGAGAAGCACTCAGCAATGTGGAAATAACGGCATACATCTTTGCTAGCAAGATCTTCAAAAGACTCCAAATAATGGCCTGTTGTAAATGGTCTTGTTGCAAACAGTCTAAGAGCTGCCGAACAATATACATCTGAGAGTCTGGTGTTTGAACTAAGGATAAACTTTAATGCACCTCCAAGGTTATTGAAGTTACCTTCATAAAATGTGGTAATATTAGAGTAGGAGAAGATACCACTCGATTTCCCCATCTACACAGTCAGTCTGTCTATGGCTGGCCTAAGAGCCCTGTCACACTGGTGATCCTATTGCTAGTGAGAAGTATCTGGCAGCACAATTGCTGGGGAGGATGCAGCAGGGACATGATCAGCTTTTGCTCAGATGTCAAGAGCTTTGGGAGCCATTGGCTAACAACATTTGTCTATGCTAGATGATGGTATCAATATCTGAGCAAGGGTTGTTTGCATTATGGGATACAGTGGTGGGCTCAAATTCCATTGACTATAAAACCATTGTAGACATTATTTTTTTTAATTTACTTGAACCAACCCTTAATTTTGTCATGGAAGGATTAGCATTTTCTCAGCTACCAGGAGCTTTGGGACCCAATGGGCAGGAACCTTTATCTATGCCAGGTGGTGGTTTCAAAATTTGATCAAGGGTTGCTTGGATTATAGGATAAAGTAGTGGGCCCTTGCTCTATCCACTCTAAAACCATTGTAGATGCTTTTCTGAATGACTTGAACCAGCCTTAGATTGTGTCTGTCATGACATGATCAGTTATCAGGAGCTTCAGAACCCAATGACTAGTAACCTTAGTTTATGCCCGATGTTATATTAAGGTTTTGTTGGACTATGGGATATATAGGAGGACCCATGATTCATTCAGCAGCAGGCTCGTGTTCCACACACTATTAAAACCATTGTAGACACTTTTTTGGATTGACTTGAACCAGCCTTAGATTGTGCCATGATATAATCAGCTTTTTGTTAGCTGTCAGGAGCTTCTGGACACCATGTCAGATGCTGGTCTTAAAAATTTGATCATGGGCTGTTTGGGTTATGGATTACAGTGGTATACCCATGTTCCATTGACTATGATACCACTGTAGACAATTTTCTATATTAACTTGAACCAGCCCTTGACCAGCAGTCTTGGTCTGTGCCAGATGTTTGATTAGGGGTTTTATGGACTATAGGATATATTGGTGAACCCATGTTTCATTCAGTGGCAGGCTTATATTCCACACACTTTTGAAACCATTGTATTGGTTGAACTAGATGGACTTGTGTCTTTTTTCAGCCAGACTAACTATGTAACTATGTATTTTTACGGTCAAGGGACAGGCTCAGAGACCAGTAGCTATAGCAGTAGAGAGGCTCCCACTGATTAGCAGGATAAGTATACAAGCAGGTCACCCTGGCAGATGACGTGGGCTCACCTGAAGTTGGGGGTCTAAGCACTAACGGGTATTTACCAAAGCGCCTAATGGCGAGGATGGGTTTGCTGCATGTTACTACCAGGTAGCGGTCCTCAGGATCGCCCCACCAGAAGGTGAGAAAGCTGGGGTCCAATAGAATATATAGCAGGTAGGGATTAATTAGAAGCATAGTCAGTAAACAAGCCATTGTTCAATATCAAGTGGTTGCAGGTTGGGATCAAACAGAAGCATAGTCGAGGGACAAGCCGAATACCGGTGAGGAGTGGTAGTGAAGATGTGGACAGCAGCAGGAGTGACAAGAGTGGGATATTGCCTGGAAAGAGTACAATAATCTGGCAAACAGGAAGTGCAGAGACATGGCCCAAATAGGAAGTTATTGGGAGGAGCAAGGAGTTCAAGGTTCACCAGAACCAAGGCACAGGACAAGATTATCAAAGGAATTGTACAAGGAGCTGTCCAGCATCTCAGGTGGCTCAGCAAGAAACGATACTGCCAGGCACTGCAAAGGTCGCATGTTCAGATCCCGGTCCCAACACATACTGTATACTCTTTTCTGGATTGACTTGAACCAGCACTAGACTATGCCATGACAAGATCAGATGTTGCTAAGCTGTTAGAAACTTCAGTACCCAATGGCCAGCAACATTTGTCATTGCCAGATACCTGTTTAAAATTTTGATTTGTTTTTGGCACGTCCAATTTCTTCTCTCAACTAGATGGGGGTTTCAAAAAGGAAAGCTGTTTGATACACTGTCTGTTTTGTTATCTCTATATCTGATCTGAGTCATTTGTAACTTGTACATATTTAAGCTCTCATTGTTTATTTCAGCCTTATCTCATGTCAGACAAACACGACATTGGCATTTGTCAATTGTCAAGCTTTTGTTTATGTTGCTGTTTTTTGTTGGAGTTTAATCATAGCTCAGTCACGAAGGACAATAAACATTTTTAACTTCTCTGTTCTTGTACAAGAAAAGACCCACAAAATCTAAATTTCCACCACATTTAATTTCCCAGATGATATCCGCTTATGGTTTTCCACTATAGAAACTAAGCTGGGTACACACACTATTTTGGCTGGTTCCTGAGGAACCAGACGAAATTCACTATGTGGATGGTCCTGTCAACTACCCAACACCCAACATCCTTTGACTGAAAAATCGAAGGCACTGGGTGGAAAATTGTTGGCAGAACAGACGCCGATGCTGTTTAGGTATTCTGACACTTGACAGCTGTGGTCGCCGGAATACAATAGCCTCATCTGGAGGTTCCACCACCTGTGCTGTACAGATTGAAGTAAAATATTCTACGTACCCAGCTTTATCCTTCCCAAAATTGAGAAGGCTAATATGACACTTAGTAGGCTTGATCTAAAGGTTGTGTGATCTGAGAAATATCACTGAAACAGTGATTATTCCAGTCCAGAAAGGAACTATGTTTGAGGGCAGATAGGATTACTTTTCTTAAAAAAATAACCCCTGCAAGCAGAGGTGGGGGACTTGAGTCACATGACTTGACTTAAGTCAGACTTAAGTCACCAGTTTGAGGACTTGAGACTTGCTTGACTAAAATTAAAAAAAGACTCGACTTGAGTTTGACTTGGTATTCATGACTTGAGACTTGACTTTGACTTGAGACATATGACTCGAAATGACTTTACTTTTTTAAGTTATTAAATATTTGCATTTTCTCAAGATGTGTTAAAGCAAAATGAATGTGCCTGTTATGTTTCTGACACCACAGTCACTTAACTGCTTGCCGACCGCCGCAAGTACATATACTGCGGCGGTCAGCCCCGGCCAGGCAAAGTGACGTTCCCGCTCGTTCACGAACACCTCCGCACGTGTGACCGGCGGACCCGATGTCCGCCGGTCACTCGCGATCGTCCGCTGTGAAGGGAGAAAGGCAGGCGACTAGTGTAAACAAAGCCTCCTGTCATTCTCTCCTGTGTAACAGCAGAGATCTAACGGTCCTGCTATGTAGGACCGTAGATCTCTGCTGTTACATGTAAAGCCACATCCAATCACAGTTAGAAGCACGCCCCTAGAGACACACTTAACCCCTCCCTCTCAAATAAAGTTAACCCCTTCACTGCCTGTGTCATTATTACAGTGGCAGTGCATATGTATAGCACTGATTACTGTAGTAATGTCACTGGTACCCCCAAAAGTGTCAAAATCTGTCCACCGCAATGTCGCAGTCCCGCAAAAAAAAAATTGCAGATCGCCGCCATTACTCGTTAAAAAAAAAAAAACAGCAAAAATGACAAAAATCTTTCCCTTAGATAGTAAACGCGATAACTTTTGCGCAAACCAATCAAAATACACTTATTGTGATTTTTTTTTTTACCAAACATAGGTAGCAGAAAACAAATTGGCTAAAAATGTTAAAAAATGTAGATTTTTACATTTTTTTTTTTTGGGGAATTTCATATAAAAAAATGTGAAAAATATTGTTATTTTTGCAAAATTGACGCTCTTTTTTTGTTTATAGCGCATGATCAAAAAATCGCAGAGGTGATCAAATACCACCAAAAGAAAGCTCTGTTTGTGGGAAAAAAAGGACGTCAAATTCGTTTAGGTACAATGTCGCACGACCGCGCAATTGTCCGTTAAAGTCACGCAGTGCCGAATCGCAAAATAGGGCCTGGTCAGGAAGGGGGTAAAATCTTCCGGGGCTTAAGTGGTTAAAACACCTCAGTGTGTTCTGATTTTTCGGACACTGGCTGTTTAACAATGGAAATACTTAACATGTTTTTAGTGACTGTGGTGTTGATGACCGGACAAAGGATTTTGCGCTGTTTGGGCATTCAAAGTGTTTCTTTAATATGCCAAGAAAAAAGCACTAAGCAGTTTTGTTAATGTTGAAAATAAAACAAAACCTTTGCTGACCACTGACTTTTAACTGATTTAAAGGTGAAAATTGGGGTAGATCAGTATTTTGACTTGATTTGTGACTTGACCAAAATAAATGACTTGCTTGACTTCTAGCAGGGACTCGACTTGACTTGCTTGCTTTTCGCCACAGTAACTTGGGACTTGCTTGAGACTTGAAGGTTAAGACTTGAGACTTGTTTGTGACTTGCACATGTGTGACTTACTCCCATGTCTGCCTGCAAGGGCATCTGATTTGTGTCCCAGACTCTAGGGGTTGCCTTTTTAAAATTTATTGAAGATTACCTTGGATGGGGTTAAAGGAAGCTCTGGGATTCCCTAGAACACTGAACAGGAATTTGAGGACACTCTTCCCTTTGCAGCTACAGTGGACAGGACTGGGACACCTTTAGCAATGTTCCAGACCAGGCAAGCCTTAAACTTAGTAAACCAGGGGTTAACAGCAGCAACAGTCACTAGTATCCCACTTTCAGATCTTTACTCACAGTGTCCCTGGCACTTGGATGTCTCCCTTCAGACTCAGGCAGACAGTTTCCTCAGTAGAGCCTCCAAACCGGATCCTCCCTTTTCCAGCTCTCAAAGAATTAGCAGAAGAATAGGCCCCCCAGTTATGCATAGCTGGGAGCTCGAGGAGACAGGCAGGATCTTCAGCTGGACTGTCAGAAAGGGCAGAAGCCTTACCTCTTGGGGAAGAACTCTGCCCTACCGGGCTCAAGACTATTTATACACTCTCCCAGCCACCATCTGGCAACCCCTCCCCAGGGATTGGCTAGAGCTTCATTAATATTCAGGCTGTTCATTTGACTCTCTCACCCACTGTATTCTGGAAGCTTCTATTAGACAGAGGGAAGCAACCAAACTCACAGCCTGCAGAGCCCTGAGCAGCTTAAAGCAAGCACATGTTGCTGATTACAGGAGAGACACAGAACTAAATTTGCCTAATCAAACCTAGCATCCTATCTGGGAGGGGTATAAACAAAAATAGTTGCCCCCACTGGGGTTTATAAGTGTTGCATCATTTCAAAAAAAATTACTCAGCCTCCTGGCTAACAAGACTGACTGAGGGTGACTCAGGGTTTATAAAATCCCTGAGTCAGCCTCTGGCCAGACTCACCATCCAGACTTTCCAGCAGACCTTGAAGATCCCAGGCTCTGCGCCTCTCCCACAACTTCCTTGGCTCTCTTACTTGCAGCTCCCTGCCACACAGGCCCAGACCATGAACTCTTCCTAGGAGCTCACCTAAATCCTATGCTGAGACCTCCTATCTCCCAGGTGGAGAACCCTGTACTACTGCTTTCCCCTTGAATATAACAAGTGTGCACAATTGCACACTGCGCCTGCTGGTCTCTTTTAAAACCTGGACAGAGGGATAGGGCCTTCTTCCCTCCCAAAATTCTTCAAAGCCTCTGAACTCCAGACCCTGAATTGAGAAACATGGAAAAAGCTTTCTCCACTTAGAACTTACATTCTGGAGCCCCTCAAACTTTATCTTTGAGAACCCTTCCAGATCACAACTGTTTAAAGTGTTTTATGTATCATCCTGAGGAAGTGGCAGTGTAGTGCCATAAAATGAGTTGACTATGTTTTATTCTATTCTGTGAGCAATAAATATCGAACCAATGAAGACTCCATTTATCCGTTTCTCCTTCACATTTGGACGCCTCTGTTTATACTACTTTCCCATCTTTTGGGGCTCATAGACCTCTTTCTTTGTGAATCCGATACTCACACAGTAGCCGGGCCTAGCACTGTCACAGTTAACAAGTTGGCCATCATAAGCGTTTCCCAAACACACAAATTTTTCCAACCTCATAAAATTTCAGTAAATAAAGTGGGTTTAAATTGTAATTAAATTAAATTGTTCGTTTGCTGTGGATATCCAAATTGTTCCTCTGCATGGGCCATTTCTGTACTGGTTAATGAAGAAGGAGTCCTTTGGACAGCTCACCAGTTTACTTCATACATGAGGAATGAGCAGTGCCACTCCCTTTTGAAACCTAATCAGGGTAATTCTGTCATACCAACACAGTGCAACCAAAAATGGAGTGTCCATTGGCCCATTAATTCAGTGACCACAGAACCACCAAGGATGGGCAAGGGAACCACTATGGTTGAACGCAATTATAGGAAAGGGTTCTGCATTTCCTCTCTGGATACAGGGATGGCTGGACACGGGTAAGTGTGTCTGATGCAAGACATCCAATGCAGGAATCAGACGTAAGAAGCAGGTTGAAGGCTCACATTCACTAAGTAGGGCCAACCAAATGTAATTTTAGCTTACAATCCAGAATATTCATGGAGCATTATCGCTGGGCTGTACACAGCTTGGATGGAGAACAAAGCTGTAGGAAGGACCCAGCAGGTCCACCGCACTGCCTGAAGAAAACTAAAGTGGAGCTAAAACAATACCAAGCGGAAGATGAAGATGCCAAGCTGTGCCCTGATCATCTTTTCCAGCTGGGATTTATGATGCTAGCAACACAGTGCTGCTTTTGTATATCTGACAGTTGCAAGGTACCAGAAAAGAAAATGTCGGACAGCCAACCGGCACCCTCAGAGTTCCAGTACCTTGTTTGGTCTGCATCCCCCCCCCCCCTAAATACGCCTATGGTGAAGACAATGCACCTCACTACCAGAGACATTACTGCTCCCCCTGTCAGGTAGGGCAATTCCCAGATAGCCGGGCGGGCAGAGTAAAGAATGGAATTGTTGAAGACCTACTCTCTGCTTGATTTAATGTACTGTGCTGCGTAACAGTGTTACCCTCAACATATAAGGACACTGCACCAGTACTGTATCTTGGCCTAGGCCGACAAGGCCCAGGCCTAGGGCAGCACTTTGCAGGGAGGCAGCAAAAAAGCTGCACACCGCATGAAAAAAAACAGCCTCCTCTGGGCTCCTGTAACGCCGAGTGCTCCGGGTTCCGTGGCTTCCCCGGAGCACTCAAGGCGTCCTGCGGGCTGCAGCGCTCCGGTCGGCGTCCCCGACCATGAGCGCTGTTCCCCCGCATTAGTGGAACTCATCCGCCGGGTCCTCTCTGCTCCCGGCGCACGCCGGGTTCCTTCCTCCTCTCGGCGCGCGCGGCCCCGCTCCCTAGGGCGCGCGCGCGCCGCAGCATGTAAATTTAAAGGGCCAGTGCACCACTAATTGGTGCCTGGTCCAATCAGCCCAAATTCAATAAAAACCCACTTCCCCTTCCTGTCCTTGCCGGATCTTGTTGCCTTTGGTATCTTGAGAAAGCTTTTGGTGTATCGTTCCCTGCCTGTGTATCTGACCTTCTGCTGTTGCCCCTGACTACGAACCTTGCCGCCTGCCTTGACCCTTTGCTCCGTCTGACCTTGCCTTGTCCTTCTGTACCGCGCCTGAATCAGCTGTCTTTGAGGTTGAGCCGTTACCGGAGGATACGACCTGGTTGCTACCGCCGCAGCAAGTCCATCCCGCCTTGCGGCGGGCTCTGGTGAAAACCGGTAGTAACTTAGAACCGGTCCCCTGGTACGGTCCACGCCAATCCCTCACTGACACAGAGGATCCACCTCCAGTGCCATCACCTGCCGCCAGTCCGGACCCTGACAGTAGATCCGGCCATGGATCCCGCTGATGTGCCGCTGCCTAGTCTCGCTGACCTCACTACCGTGGTTGCCCAGCAGTCCCAGCAGATTGCCCAACAAGGACAACAACTGGCACAGTTGACCGCCATGATGCAACAGCTTCTTCCCGCACCGCAGCAGCCGCCTGCTTCTGCTTCTGCTTCCGCTCCACCTCCGCAGCCGGTGGCCGCCACCTCCGCTAGAATCCGTTTGTCTCTCCCGGACAAGTTTGATGGGGATTCTAAGATGTGCCGGGGATTCTTGTCCCAATGTTCCCTACACCTGGAGATGTTGGCCGACCAGTTTCCTACGGAACGATTTAAGGTGGCCTTCATGGTCAGCTTATTGTCTGGGAAGGCCTTGGCCTGGGCCACGCCACTTTGGGACCGCAATGATCCTGCCACTGCCTCCGTCCAGTCTTTCGTCTCTGAAGTCCGCAGTGTCTTCGAGGAACCTGCCCGTGCCTCGTCAGCAGAAACGGCCTTGCTAAACCTCGTCCAAGGAGACGCCACAGTAGGCGAATATGCTATACAATTTCGCACACTGGCCTCCGAACTGACTTGGAACAACGACGCCCTCTGCGCAACTTTTAAAAAAGGTTTATCCAGCCATATCAAGGATGCTCTAGCCGCACGAGAAATACCTGACTCCCTGACGGAACTCATCCAGTTGGCTACTCGCATAGATATGCGCTTCCTTGAAAGACGCCAGGAACTTCGCCAAGAAAAGAATCTTGTTCGCAACAGGTGTTATCCACGCCTGGCACCTCTCTTTCAGCAACCATTGCAACCGGTTGCTGCGCCTTCCGCCGAGGAGGCCATGCAAGTGGATCGGGCTCGCCTGACCCAGCAAGAAAGGTCTCGCCGGAGGAATGAGAATTTATGTTTATATTGTGGGAGTTCCGAACATTTCTTAAAGGACTGTCCAGTTCGTCCACAGCGTCAGGGAAACGCTCGCACCTAGTGAACGTAGGAGAGGCGTCGCTGGGTGTAGAGTCTTCCTCTCCATGTTTGATGGTTCCAGTACGGATTTCTTCTACCGCTAAAGTCTTCTTCCCTGCACAGGCCTTCTTGGACTCTGGTTCTGCAGGAAACTTCATTAGAGCCTCCTTCATAAACCGCTTTAACATTCCTGTGATCCGTCTCGTCAAGCCTTTCTTCATTTCTACAGTTAACGGTGAGAATCTAAACTGTACCGTGCGTTATCGCACAGAACCTGTGCTCATGACCATAGGAGTCCTCCACCAAGAGACCATTGAATTTTTTGTTCTACCGAACTGCACCTCTGACGTCCTTCTTGGCCTGCCCTGGCTCCAGCGCCACTCTCCTACCCTCGACTGGACCTCTGGGGACATTAAATCATGGGGGCCTACCTGCCACACTCATTGCCTCAAGTCAGTACCTACTAGACAAGTCTCCGTTTCCTCACCATTGCTCGTCCTTCCTAAGGCTTATCTGGACTTCTCTGACGTCTTTTGCAAGAAGCAGGCGGAGGTCTTACCACCACATAGACCCTATGATTGTCCCATTGATTTGCTTCCTGGTACCACGCCACCCCGTGGCAGGATTTACCCTCTTTCCATCCCTGAAACCAAGGATATGTCAGAATACGTTCAGGAGAACCTTAAGAAAGGTTTTATCAGGAAATCCTCTTCTCCTGCCGGAGCAGGATTTTTCTTTGTTGCCAAAAAGGATGGGTCACTACGCCCATGTATTGACTACCGCGGTCATAACAAAATCACGGTAAAAAATCGCTACCCTTTGCCTCTCATCTCGGAACTCTTTGACCGTCTGCGCGGAGCAAGGGTCTTCACCAAGCTTGACCTCAGGGGCGCTTATAATCTCATCAGAATCCGTGAGGGAGATGAGTGGAAAAACGCTTTTAATACCAGAGATGGCCACTTTGAGTATCTCGTCATGCCGTTCGGCCTGTGCAACGCTCCTGCAGTCTTTCAAGACTTTGTCAACGAGATCTTCCGGGACATGTTGTATACTTGTGTAGTGGTCTATCTCGACGACATTCTAATCTTCTCCTCCACCCTGGAGGAACACCGTCGCCATGTTCGTCAAGTGCTCCAGCGCCTTCGTGTCAACCATCTGTACGCCAAAATGGAAAAATGTCTTTTTGAACGTAGCTGTCTGCCGTTTCTGGGATACCTAGTTTCTGGACAGGGTCTTCAAATGGACCCTGACAAACTCTCTGCAGTCTTGGATTGGCCACGCCCCTCAGGCCTTCGCTCTATTCAGCGCTTCCTGGGATTCGCCAATTATTACCGTCAGTTTGTTCCCCATTTCTCCACTATCGTGTCGCCTATTGTGGCCCTAACCAAGAAAGAAGCGAATCCGAAATCCTGGCCTCCCCAAGCTGAAGAAGCCTTTACTCGTCTTAAAGCCGCCTTCGCCTCCGCTCCAGTCTTGAATAGGCCTGATCCGCTGAAACCATTCTTCCTGGAGGTAGATGCCTCCTCTGTTGGAGCCGGAGCGGTTCTTCTTCAAAAATCTGCTAAAGGGAAAAACGTCACCTGCGGTTTCTTCTCAAAAACGTTTTCTCCTCCTGAAAAGAACTACGCCATCGGAGATCGTGAACTTCTAGCCATTAAATTGGCACTGGAAGAATGGAGACACCTTCTAGAAGGATCCCCTCATCCGATCACCATCTATACTGACCACAAAAATCTCTCGTACCTTCAGTCTGCCCAGCGCCTTAATCCACGCCAGGCCAGGTGGTCATTGTTCTTTGCCCGATTCACCTTCCAAATCCATTTTCGTCCTGCTGATAAAAACATTAGGGCGGATGCCCTATCATGCTCCACCGATGCCTCCGAGGATGAAACCGTTCCTCAACACATCATTCCTCCTGAGTGTCTAATTTCAACTGCCCCTGCTTCACTGGTACCAGTTCCTCCAGGGAAAACATTTGTTCCTCCACGTCTTCGCCTGCGGACTCTCAAATGGGGTCACTCCTCTCACCTGGCGGGTCATGCTGGAATTAAAAAGACGACTCAACTAATTGCCAGACACTATTGGTGGCCTTCCTTTGAGAAAGATGTGACGGAGTTCGTTCGGGCCTGTACTGTCTGCGCACGTGATAAAACTCCCCGCCAGAAGCCTGCAGGTCTTCTTCTCCCTCTGCCAGTGCCTGAACAGCCTTGGTCCCACATAGCAATGGACTTCGTCACGGATCTTCCTGTATCCCATGGCAACACAGTCATATGGGTGGTTGTCGACAGGTTCTCTAAAATGGCACATTTTATTCCGCTCCCTGGCCTCCCTTCTGCGCCACAGCTGGCAAAGCAATTCTTTTTACACATTTTTCGTCTCCATGGTCTTCCAACACACATCGTCTCCGATAGAGGCGTTCAGTTTATCTCAAAGTTTTGGAGAGCTCTCTGCACCCAATTGAAGATCAAATTGAACTTCTCCTCTGCCTACCACCCTCAGTCCAATGGACAAGTGGAGAGGGTTAACCAGATCCTTGGTGACTATCTGCGACATTTCGTCTCCTCCCGTCAGGATGATTGGGTCGACTTGTTGCCCTGGGCCGAATTTTCTTACAACTTTAGAGACTCTGAGTCATCCACCAAATCCCCGTTTTTTGTGGTGTACGGCCGTCACCCGCTTCCCCCCCTCCCCATTCCCACTTCTTCTGGAGTTCCTGCCGTTGATGACTTGACCCTGGACTTCTCCTCCATCTGGAAAGAGACTCAAAAGTCGCTCACCCTCGCCTCTTCTCGCATGAAGAGACATGCAGATAGGAAAAGAAGAACTCCTCCTGTCTTTTCTCCTGGGGACAGAGTGTGGCTCTCTGCCAAATACATCCGGTTTCGGGTCCCCAGCTACAAACTGGGTCCACGTTATCTTGGGCCTTTTAAAATCAAAAGCCAAATTAATGCTGTCTCTTACAAACTCCATCTTCCTCCTTCTCTCCGTATTCACAACTCCTTTCATGTATCCCTCCTCAAACCCCTCATTCTTAACCGATTTTCCCCCAAGGTTCCTGCTCCTGTCTCTGGGTCCTCTGACGTCTTCTCAGTAAAAGAGATCCTCGCCTCCAAGGTCGTCAGAGGTAAAAAGTTTTTTTTGGTTGACTGGGAGAATTGTGGTCCTGAGGAGAGGTCGTGGGAGCCCGAGTCCAATATCCTTGACAAGGACCTCATCCACAGGTACCTGGGCTCCAAAAAGAGGGGGGAGACCTAAGGGGGGGGGGTACTGTAACGCCGAGTGCTCCGGGTTCCGTGGCTTCCCCGGAGCACTCAAGGCGTCCTGCGGGCTGCAGCGCTCCGGTCGGCGTCCCCGACCATGAGCGCTGTTCCCCCGCATTAGTGGAACTCACCCACCGGGTCCTCTCTGCTCCCGGCGCACGCCGGGTTCCTTCCTCCTCTCGGCGCGCGCAGCCCCGCTCCCTAGGGCGCGCGCGCGCCGCAGCATGTAAATTTAAAGGGCCAGTGCACCACTAATTGGTGCCTGGTCCAATCAGCCCAAATTCAATAAAAACCCACTTCCCCTTCCTGTCCTTGCCGGATCTTGTTGCCTTTGGTATCTTGAGAAAGCTTTTGGTGTATCGTTCCCTGCCTGTGTATCTGACCTTCTGCTGTTGCCCCTGACTACGAACCTTGCCGCCTGCCTTGACCCTTTGCTCCGTCTGACCTTGCCTTGTCCTTCTGTACCGCGCCTGAATCAGCTGTCTTTGAGGTTAAGCCGTTACCGGAGGATACGACCTGGTTGCTACCGCCGCAGCAAGTCCATCCCGCCTTGCGGCGGGCTCTGGTGAAAACCGGTAGTAACTTAGAACCAGTCCCCTGGTACGGTCCACGCCAATCCCTCACTGACACAGAGGATCCACCTCCAGTGCCATCACCTGCCGACAGTCCGGACCCTGACAGCTCCCACACGAAAAGAGTCCCCACCGGCTTGCTCTACACTTTTAGTTTAGTGCCAGTATTATGGGGCGAATTTCACCAGAGGGCAGGGTCCAGGAGGCAAATCAGTCTGGCACCCCCATAAAGCAGTCACACTGCTACTTGCCGGTATGATAGGCTGCACTAATGGGCACTGATAGGCTACACTGGTGGCCACTGATGGGGCGGTACTGAAGGCCACTGATGAGGCCACACTGATATGCTGCACTGATGGGCACTGATGAGGCTGAACTTATGGGAACTGATAAGGCTATGCTGATGGGCACAGATAGACTGTGGTTGTGGTCTGTGGTGTACAAATGACAGGGCGGGTCATGAACAGGAAGGGGTGTGGCCTTTACAGGAAGGGGTGGGTAATATTGAAATTAGGGGGTGCACAAACTTAGTCAGGCCTAGGGCAGCACAAAACATAAATACACCACTGCACTGCACCCTGGACAGCTTATGGTGAAAATAAAGGGCAATGTCTGAACAATGACTGTTGGCATGTCCTTTTATAGATTCCATCAGAAGTCTGTTTGACAAGGTGATGTAGTCGAGCGCTTAGCTGGCCAGAGAGAGCAACTGTGAAGATGTCGTGCAGCAGGTCTTGTGCTCACACAGGACTTCTATGCTACTTTAGCCAGTGCCGTTTCACTTCCATCTACTAGAGGGAGCCGATAGGACATGAAGTATCAGAAAAACTATAATACAAGGTTGTGATGGATTATGAGAGATGTAGTTGGAAGCTGGAGCCACAGAGAAGAGATTGGCACTGAGGACCGTGCCAAAGTATTTTCTGTTTGCCAAGCATCTGGATTGGAGTCTGCCGTGTACACAGGACTGTTGAGTGGCCCCTTGATTGGGGTTTACATTACAGAGGGAGACTGATAATTACTAAGGAGCATTAACCACTACATGCATAATCTTAAGGGATGGTAATTAAGGGCACCACCATACACATTGGGCTCCACCAAATAGCCAGTAGAGGATTGTGAGCAAAGCGCCAATCAAGTTCTAATAGCCTCATACCAACAGTCAGGGACAGCCGAATTACATACCAAGGGCACTTTGGGGCATTCATGGGTTACTGTCTCATGAGAACCACAAGTTTGCTATATGTTAGTATACTAGACCCTTATATTGCAGATGTTATTCTCTGCTTGATGTCTTTCTGCGGTAAAAGTATTAGGTGTGAGTCACCATAAACCAATGCTAAAAACTGTTGCTCTATTTAGAGCCACAACCCTTTCCTTCACCGAGGGATTCATTCTTGCATAGTTTCTTACTCTCGGTTTGTGACAATATATTCTACATGCAGTTAACCAGTCTGTGGCCAGGGCCTACTCACCCTGCACATGGGGATACCTTTCTCATGAAACACGTTTACCAATGCCCAGGACCAGGAGGGACCGCGTTCATGTGAAAGTCAAGGCAGCTAAGTGAGCTGTACACCTTGTGCAGCTGTGCAACAATATGCAGATTGCTACTGTGAAACACTGTGTTCCAAATCAGTGCACACCATGTCTTCCAAATGTAGCATTTAGAGGGGGACACTGCTGAGCCCGTGTCCCACTCTACATGTCCAGCTTTCCTCTGCCACCTCACCTCACTCCCTGTGACAGAATGGAGTCCTCTCATGCACCAAACATGGACCTCATGCATGCACTTGACTAGCTCCTTCAGCATTTCCCCGCCAATTCCTTCGAAAGTTAACCCTTTGTGGTGGCCTTCTACTCCTTCCTCTTCACCCCCATGTGTGTGTTACAGGCTCTGTTCTTCGAGATCTGCCTTGTACCTCCATGCACCCCTTTGAAAAACTTCAGACAAGGAATGTTTTGATTGAGAAGACTTTACTGGAGAACTCGAAAAATACTGTCCAATGCGATACAGTTCATTCCTAACTAACTAGATCCAGGCTGCCCAGTGAGTACCTTCCAAGAGGGGAGAGTCCTTGAGAGGCAGGCTGCCCAGTGTGTACCTTCCAAGAGGTGAGAGTCCTTGAGAGGCAGGCTGCCCAGTTTGTACCTTCCAAGAGGGGAGAGTCCTTGAGAGGCAGGCTGCCCAGTGTGTACCTTCCAAGAGGTGAGAGTCCTTGAGAGACAGGCTGCCCAGTGTGTACCTTCCAAGAGGGGAGAGTCCTTGAGAGGCAGGCTGCCCAGTGTGTACCTTACAAGAGGGGAGAGTCCTTGAGAGGCAGGTTGCCCAGTGTGTACCTTACAAGAGGGGAGAGTCCTTGAGAGGCAGGCTGCCCAGTGTGTACCTTCCAAGAGGGGCGAGTCCTTGAGAGACAGGCTGCCCAGTTTGTACCTTCCAAGAGGGGAGAGTCCTTGAGAGGTAGGCTGCCCAGTGTGTACCTTCCAATAGGTGAGAGTCCTTGAGAGGCAGGCTGCCCAGTGTGTACCTTCCAAGAGGTTAGAGTCCTTAAGAGGCAGGCTGCCCAGTGTGTACCATCCAAGAGGTTAGAGTCCTTGAGAGGCAAGCTGCCCAGTGTGTACCTTCCAAGAGGGGAGAGTCCTTGAGAGGCAGGTTGCCCAGTGTGTACCTTCCAAGAGGTTAGAGTCCTTGAGAGGCAGGCTGCCCGGTGTGTACCTTCCAAGAGGTTAGAGTCCTTGAGAGGCAGGCTGCCCGGTGTGTACCTTCCAAGAGGGGAGATTTCTTGAGAGGCAGGCTGCCCAGTGTGTACCTTCCAAGAGGGGAGAGTCCTTGAGAGGCAGAGTCCTTGCTCAGGTGGGTTTCCTAAGAATGGTCCAGGTGTCACAGAAGGCTACATCCTCAAGCTTGGATTCTTTCCATACATTGTTCATCTTGGCTGTTTTGTTTGCACTGGTATTTCTTCTGCTTTTTTTCCTATATTTTACTCCTTTGGTGAGAGCTACATGTTTCCATTGTATGCCATTATCTACTTCAATATCTTACCTGGGCTTACTCTTACTGGCACCATGCTTTTGGGCTTTAGTCCTCACTATATCATCAGACATGCACTTCTTACATTTATATATATTTTATTACACTCCACAGAGTGGCCTTAGGGACATCCATTGTACCACTTTTCTTTTTTTTTTTTTCAATTTCCCATTTTATTAACTTTATAGAAAAACAACACAAAAAGTTCAAACAGAACAGCAGAACATTGCATAAAACAGTAACATGGATTCAGTAAATGCAAATATAGTACACATGTAAATGACTGGGCAATGCCCGAGTTATGGAACATACACAGACAAAGATATAGAACCAAGGGGGGGGAAACAGAAAGAAAAAGGGGGGGGGGGGTTGGAAGATGGAGCCAAGTAGGGCTCCTGGTTGACTGTAAGTTGGGAATAAGCAAGTCTAGGTCCAGTTATGATTTATCCACTATTTATACAGGTTCATTTAATTGGGAATCTGTTTACCCATAGTTGCCAATGGGAGTCAAAACTATTTCTACGTCCTTGCTTAGTTGCTATCATGCATTCATATTTAGAGTGTATACGGACAAGCTCAACAACTTCCCCAAGATTTGGGGCATTGAGCTCCTTCCACTTCCATGCCCGAATGCCAAAAAGATTAGAATTGTGTCAATGTCCCAATATTTATGGACCTGACTGTATGTTATTTTTATTGTTTTTTTTTTTGTTTGCTAGTAATGGCAGCGATCTGCGATTTTTGCGGGACTGCGACATTGCGGCGGACAGATTGGACCCCTAACTGACATTTGACACTTTTGGGGGGACCAGTGACATTGCTACAGTAATCAGGGCTAAAAATATGCACTGTCACTGTACTAATGACCCTGGCAGGGAAGGTGTTAACACCTGGGGCATTTAAAGGGTTAAATGTGTCCTTAGGGGGTGCTTGCTAACTGTGTGGGGGATGGGCTTGCTGCATGAACACAGAGACATGTGATCCTAAATAAGAGGGTCCCTGTGTTCATCACTGATAGAACAGCGGTCTGCTGTGTTTACAACAGCAGATCGCCGTTCTGTGTCCACGGGGAGCGATCGTAGGTGACCGGCGGCAATCACGGCCGCCAGACCCACTGGTCATCTTCCCCTGTGGCAAATGGGTGCTCGCACATCCCCCGTTAGCGGTCCTGCGAAGTGACGTACAGTTACCTTGTTTCCTGGGACAGAGCCGACCTGCCGCAGTAAAACTCTGGTGGGCGAATGAGCAATACTATTTGTTCACTGTATTCCGTTATGTGATTATGTATCAATAAACATGATAATATACATTGATTTTTCATCACCTAATAGCCGTGCGCTTCATTCAAAGTCTCAAATCTCCCCCCTCCTTTACCCTTCTATGCAGGCTGCTGACCCCTGAGCAGGGCCATTCCACTTTTTTTTAACATACAAAGTGGAAGGCAGGGCCCAGAAAATGTCAGGACCTGGGTCTGAGCCTGTGACCTCTTGCTGGGCCACCTGGGATGCCAGGCATTTTCCTGGACAATTCCTTGAAAGATCTTGCCTTGAACCTTGTTTCTCTTGAATCTTGAATTTCCTATTTAAACCATGTCTCTGCACTTCCTGTTTGCCAGATTATTGTCCTCTCTC
Source organism: Pelophylax lessonae (assembly GCF_965119305.1). Classification (NCBI taxonomy): domain Eukaryota; kingdom Metazoa; phylum Chordata; class Amphibia; order Anura; family Ranidae; genus Pelophylax; species Pelophylax lessonae. The sequence goes on along the minus strand of NC_138768.1, from coordinate 12,925,472 downwards.
CAGCCAATACCTTGCTGTTGTCACTCCTGCTGCTGTCCGTATCTTCGCCACCATTTTCTATTGACCTTGTTCCTCAACTACGCTTCTACTTGATCCCGACCTGCAACCACTTGTTACTGACCTTTGGCTTGTTTACTGACTACGCTTCTGCTTAATCCCTACCTGATGTTTATGCTAGATGCTGGAGCCCAGGTCTTGATCACGTGATCTGCTCCCAGTGGCTGGCTTCAGGGGAGAGAAGGGACAACTGACAATGGATGCCCCTTAGTAAGCCCACAGGTGATGTCCCCACCCAGGCATTCCATCCATTTCCAGCACGTTCTTCTCTGAAGACGGCTGCTGGAAAGATAATGCGCCCCCTGTATTAGGTAAGTAAAGGTATCTTCCTTCTTCAAAGTAGTTAGGATAGGTGTTGGGAGGGGATGGGAGACATTTTATGCTTAGTTCTAGCCCGGAATTTCCTCTTTAATTTATCATTACAGCTCTGTACATGGGAAGGAGAATTGTAGAGACAATGAGAGAGAGAGAGAGAAGGATTCATGTCAGTGGATAAAGGACTCTCCCCACACAAAAAAAAAAAAAAATCTGGGATTGGAGCTATGGAAAATAAAAACTGTCACTGAGGGAGATTTCTCAAGCAGCCTACCTAACAAGTTTAGCTTACAGCAAATAGGGGGAAAAAAACAGTTGGCAGACAACTGAGACAGTTTTGCAAAGATCTGAGACAGATTTACCATTTTTAGCAGAAATACACAGTAAGGTTATAGTAAATCTCTCCCCTCGCTTGTTTTATGAGCTTCACATTCATCAATCTCCTTCACCCTCAAGTGCAGCAACAGTGACATCTAGTGGTCATACTCAGGTACACCCTCAAGTCACGCAGCAATAGTGACATCTAGTGGTCATACTCCGTTACACCCTAAACTGATGCAGCAACAGTGACATCTAATGGTCATTGTGACAACCTCATGTCATGGCAGCAACAGTGACATTTAGTGGTCATACTCAGTTACACCCTCAAGGTATGGAAAGCATGGAAAGAAGGAAAGAAAGAAAGAGGGCAGTGGGAAAGAAAGAGGGGAAGGAGAAAGACAGGAAGAAAGAGGCGAGAGAGAAAGAAAGAACAAAAGAAAGAACAAAAGAAAGAGGAGAGGAAGAAAGAAAGAAAGAAAGAAAGAGGGGAAGGAGAAAGAAAGAAATAAAGAAAATACGAAAGAAAGAAAGAAAGAGGGGAGGGCGAAAGAAAAAAGAAAGAAAGAGAGGAGGGAGAAAGACAGAAAGAAAGAGGAGAGAGAGAAAGAAGGGAATGAATGAGAGAAAGAAAAAAGAAAGAAAGAAAGAAAGAAAGAAAGAAAGAAAGAAAGAAAGAAAGAAAGAAAGAAAGAAAGAAAGGAGGGGAGGAAGAAAGAAAGAAAAAAGAACAAAAGAAAGAGGGGAGGGAGAAAGAAAGAAAGAAAGAAAGAAAGAAAGGGGAGGGAGAAAGAAAAAAGAAAGAAAGAGGGGAGGGAGAAAGACAGAAAGACAGAGAGAGAGAGAAAGAAGGGAAAGAGAGAGAGAAAGAAAAAAAGAACAAAAGAAGAGGGAATGGAGAAAGAAAGAAAGAAAGAAAGAAAGAAAGAAAGAAAGAAAGAAAGAAAGAAAGAAAGAAAGAAAGAAAGAAAGAAAGAAAGAAAGAAAGAAAGAAAGAAAGAAAGAAAGAAAGAAAGAAAGAAAGAAAGAAAGAGGGGAGAAAGAAAGAAAGAAAGAAAGAAAGAAAGAAAGAAAGAAAGAAAGAAAGAAAGAAAGAAAGAAAGAAAGAAAGAAAAGAGGGGAGAAAGAAAGAAAGAAAGAAAGAAAGAAAGAAAGAAAGAGGGGAGAAAGAAAGAAAGAAAAGAAAGACAGAGGGGAGGAAGAAAGAAAGAGGGAGAAAGAAAGACTGGTCATCAATATGGACAGCAACCCACACATTTAGGCCCCTTTCACACTATCCGTCCGGAAGAGGGGAGAGGGGAAAGAAATAAAGAAAATACGAAAGAAAGCAAGAGGGGAGGGCAAAAGATAAAAGAAAGAAAGAGAGGAGGGAGAAAGAAAGAAAGAAAGAAAGAAAGAAAGAAAGAAAGAAAGAAAGAAGAAAGAGAGAGAGAAAGAAAAAAGAACAAAAGAAAGAGGGAGGGAGAAAGAAAGAAAGGAAGAAAGAAAGAAAGAAAGAAAGAAAGAAAGAAAGAAAGAAAGAAAGAAAGAAAGAAAGAAAGAAAGAAAGAAAGAAAGAAAGAAAGAAAGAAAGAAAGAAAGAAGAAAGAAAGAAAGAAAGAAAGAAAGAAAGAAAGAAAGAAAGAAAGAAAGAAAGAAAGAAAGAAAGAAAGAAAGAAAGAAAGAAAGAAGAAAGAAAGAAAGAAAGAAAGAAAGAAAGAAAGAAAGAAAGAAAGAAAGAAAGAAAGAAAGAAAGAAAGAAAGAAAGAAAGAAAGAAAGAAAGAAAAGAAAGAAAGAAAAGAAAGAGGGAGGGAAAAGAAAAGAAAGAAAGAAAGAAAGAAAAGAAGAAAGAAAGAAAGAAAGAAAGAAAGAAAGAAAGAAAGAAAGAAAGAAAGAAAAGAAAGAAAGAAAGAAAGAAAGAAAGAAAGAAAGAAAGAAAGAAAGAAAGAAAGAAAGAAAGAAAGAAAGAAAGAAAGAAAGAAAGAAAGAAAGAAAGAAAGAAAGAAAGAAAGAAAAAAGAAAGAAAGAAAGAAAGAAGAAAAGAAAGAAAGAAAGAAAGAAAGAAAAAGAAAGAGGGGAAGGGAAAAAGAAAGAGGGGAGGAAGAAAGAAAGAAAGAAAGAAAGAAAGAAGAAAGAAAGAAAGAAAGAAAGAAAGAAAGAAAGAGGAGAAAGAAAGAAAGAAAGAAAGAAAGAAAGAAAGAAAAGAAAGAAAGAAAGAAAGAAAGAAAGAAAGAAAGAAAGAAAGAAAGAAAGAAAAGAAAGGAAGAAAGAAAAGAAAGAAAGAGGGGAAAGAAAGAAAGAAAAGAAAGACAGAGGGGAGGAAGAAAGAAAGAGGGGAGAAAGAAAGACTGGTCATCAATATGGACAGCACCCACACATTTAGGCCCCTTTCACACTATCCGTCCGGAAAGAGGGGAGAGGAAAGAAATAAGAAAATACGAAAGAAAGCAAGAGGGAGGGCAAAAGATAAAAGAAAGAAAGAGAGGAGGAGAAAGAAAGAAAGAAAGAAAGAAAGAGAGAGAGAAAGAAAAAAGAACAAAAGAAAGAGGGGAGGGAGAAAGAAAGAAAGGAAGAAAGAAAGAAAGAAAGAAAGAAAGAAAGAAAGAAAGAAAGAAGGGAGGAAGAAAGAAAGAAAGAAAGAAAGAAAGAAAGAAAGAAAGAAAGAAAGAAAAGAAAGAAAGAAAGAAGAAAGAAAGAAAGAAGAAGAAAGAAAGAAAGAAAGAAAGAAAGAAAGAAAGAAAGAGGGAGAAAGAAAGAAAGAAAGAAAGAAAGAAAGAAAGAAAGAAAAAGAAAGAGGGGAGGGAAAAAGAAAGAGGGGAGGAAGAAAGAAAGAAAGAAAGAAAGAAGGGAGGAAGAAAGAAAGAAAGAAAGAAAGAAAGAAAGAAAGAAAGAAAGAAAGAAAGAAAGAAAGAAAGAAAGAAAGAAGGGGAGAAGAAAGAAAGAAAGAAAGAAAGATAGAAGAAAAGAAAGAAAGAAAGAAAGAAGAAATAG
>NC_138768.1:12578438-12921611 GCF_965119305.1 Pelophylax lessonae | reverse complement strand
TAGATTTACCTGCAGCTCCTCTGATAGGCAGACAGAGCCAAAAACTATACTCTCTCACTAGACCCTACCTAGGAGGGTGCTACATAAACAAAGCTTACCACGAGCTAAGAAAGATCTCCAATAGCGTAGTCATTGTATTTGTATCCCAGTAAAAACATATTAAAATACAATAGACCCACATAGGAAGCCACTGCTTACCCAGGATTGCGCAGTGGCGTTAGATCAGCCCCAGAAGCTCCGCCAGGCGTGTTTCTTCCAATAGGATGCTATCAGGGGTTCTAGAACACACAGTGTAACACTGAAAAGTCAGGGAATGCCGCAACCTAGGGCAGCTAGATTCAGGTTTTGTGGTTTTGTGCTGCCCTAGGCAAGACTAAAATTGGGCGCCCCCCTCCCCTCCTATGTAAATTTGCCCCAACCCTTCCTGTTTAATGGATGTGACTCCCTCCAGAATTGAAGGATTACAAGTTCCAGCACGAATCCCTGAGATCTCGTGAGAGGAGGGGATCGGAGAGAGAGAGCATGCATGAGAGGAGAGGGAGATAGAGAGCGCAAGAGAGAGAGATGAGAGAGTGCAAGACCTCCTAGCCCTGTTTGCAGTCCCTCCTATGCCCCCTTGTCTGTGGGTAGGTGTGTGTGATGCACCTACCTCCCGCCCTTCCTCATCCTCTGGGCTCCTGGTCAGCCTGTTGATGTTCTAGCTGGGAGCAGAGAGGAGCTTTGAGAAGGAGTGCCGGCTCTGGGAGGCGCCAGGGATCATGCCCCCCGCTGCTGCTCAGGTCAGGGTGGTGCCATGGTAGTGGAGGTCTTCTCACTCCTGGGCTTTCGGTCTTCCAGGGTCAGCCAGCTGCCTGCTTGGTGTTAGGATTGAGTTCACCTGGTGGTGGCACTGTGTTGCCCTGGGCTGTATGCTGCAGTTTCAATGTCTACCAGCAGGTGTCTCCCAGAAGCCAGCAGGCTTCTATGATCACTTACAACTGTGTTCAGCTGCCAGGTGGCTATTGAAGGCTGATCCTCCCTTTCCCAGGCGCGTCACTATTTTGATTGCCTCCTTGCTGCCTAACCGAGTGCCTGTGATCCTGATCCATCCTGAACCCCCTTTGACTTGTTCCTGCTCTCTGCCTAGTATCCAGTCTTGCTTGCCCTCTTCCTTGCTTCCCTGTTACCCTTGTCTCTTATATTGTATATACTTGTAGATAGTTGGTTCTTAGGTTCTTTATTTATTTTGTCTTTGGGGTTGGGTTTTGTTTGCTGGCATTTCCTTAGTTCACTATTGCTGTGTATGCTTGTTTGTGTGGTTCACTGTAATAAATCTCACTTCAAGGTTATCTATATTGTTTGGTCTCCGTTTAGATGTGTAGCTACATGTGTCTGGTCTCCCTAGCTGCTGCTGAACCCTGAAACTTGGTGTGTGAAGACGTCGCAGCTCAGCAGCAGCAGCGGCTACTGTCGGTGGCGGATTGGCGGATTTTGCTCCGTTGCCCTGCACCCCGCTGTCACCAGACTGGTGGAACACTTTGGGCCCCACGAGCACTAGGCACAGGTAAATCCTCCTCCACTATGAATTATAGGCAGGGCTAGGGAGTCACAGCTGTGACATCACTTGTTGCTAGACGCCAAGTGGCTCTAATAGAGTCTCCCCCTGCACAGTGCCGCCCTAGGTCTGGGCCTTGTTGGCCTAGGCCAAAATACAGCACTGGATTCAGGTCAACATGTTTCACGGCTATGAGCTTATTCAAGAGCTTTTGTAAAATGTCTAGGTCAAGGGTGTCAAACTGCGGCCCACCAGCTATTGCAGAACTACAAGTCCTATCATGCCTTTGCCTTTGGGAGTCATGCTTGTAACTGTCAGCCTTGCAATGTCTCATGGTACTTGCAGTTTGTAGTTTGTGATCTCTAGTTTTCAGCCGTGATGAGGCCGGCTACAGCCCTGTCCTATATCTGGCAGAACCCACAGCTTGAGTCTACCAAAGGAGTGTCGGGTTCCTATGGTAGTGAGCCCTTGAAAAAGGCCAACGCGGACAGTATTAGGACAGGAGATGTACCAGGGGAGTGGAGGAAAGCTAACGTGATTCCGATATTCCGATATTCAAAAAGGGTCAGAGGCATATCCCGGGAAATTATAGGCCTGTCAGTCTGACATCAGTAGTATGTAAACTTCTGGAGGGGATGATAAGGGACTATATCGTAGAGTTTGCTAAGGACAACAGCATCATTAGTAGTAACCAGCACGGGTTTACAAATGGGCGTTCTTTTCAAACCAATCTCTTAACATTCTACAAGGAGGTGAGCTGTGAGCTAGATAGGGGCAGACCAGTGGATGTGGTGTACTTGGATTTCGCTAAGGCGTTCGATACAGTTCCCCATAAGCGCTTAATTTATAAAATAAGGTCTGCAGGTATCGACGGCAGGGTTTGCTCTTGGATATGGAACTGGCTAAAAGGGCGTGTCCAAAGGGTGGTAATAAACAGCGCATACTCAGACTGGTCTGAGGTAGTAAGCGGGGTGCCCCAGGGCTCAGTCCAGGGACCAACCTTGTTCAATTTATTCATAAACAGCATTGAGGACGGGATCAGTAGTTCAATATCAGTTTTTGCAGATGACACAAAATTGGGCAGGGCAATAACTGCACAGCATGAAGCAGATATCCTACAGAATGACCTGGACAAAATAACGGAGTGGGCAACGACTTGGCAAATGAGGTTTAACGTGGAGAAGTGTAAGGTTTTGCACTTGGGGACTAGCAACATAAAAGCACAATACACGTTAGGAGGGGAACCCCTGGGAGAATCAAAAATGGAGAAAGATCTGGGAGTCTTGGTTGATGATAGACTAGGCAACAGCATGCAATGTCAAGCGGCAGCTGCCAAAGCCAGCAGAATATTAGCATGCATAAAGAAAGGGATGTATTCCAGAGATAAGACTAAAATCCTTCCACTTTATAAAACTCTGGTCCGACCGCATCTGGAGTATTCTGTCCAGTTCTGGTCACCAGTCCTCAGAAGGGATGTGTTGGAGCTGAAGAGAGTCCAGAGAAGGGCAACTAAACTAATTAGGGGATTGGAGGACCTTAATTATGAGGAGCGTCTGCAATCGCTTGATTTATTCTCCCTGGAGAAGAGACGCCTGAGGGGGGACATGATAGCAATTTTTAAATATCTCAATGGGGATCTAGGCTTAGAAGAAAAGCTGTTCAGTCGCAGGGATTGCATGAGGACTCGGGGGCATACAATGCGATTAGAGGAGAAGCGTTTTAACCTCAGGCAACGTGGGGGGTTCTTTACTGTTAGGGCTACAAGATTGTGGAATTCTCTACCACAAGAGGTGGTTTCTGCGGGTAATATGGTGGCTTTCAAAATACTTCTAGACTTACATCTCAAGGATCAGAACATTCAGGGGTATGCGAGATGATTACAGCCACACACACCTACACAGGTTGAACTGGATGGACTATTGTCTTTATTCAACCTCACTATGTAACTATGTAACGCAGGGTTCCACAGGGTGCAGACTCTAAACCCCAACCTGCTTCTTCTCCATGGCCCCCTGGTGGTGGGGATGGATTTGCAGCAGACCGGAACCAGGTTGCAGCCCCCAGGTACTCCCAGCTGAAAATGGAGACCACTTTCATGTGCGGAGGACAGACGGCAGGAAACATAAGAGGATCTGGGAAACGAGCCAAGGTCAGGGCACGTGGCAAGCTGGCAAAAACCGTAGAGAAAGCTGGGCTTAGTAAACAGGAAGTCAGACACAGGAATACAAGTAATACGTGGAAAAGCAGAAGCATAGAGTGACTAGGAAGCTGCTCAGGCAATGTGAGCTGCACTGAGCTTGTCTATATATAGAGAAGGCAAAAGGATATAAATCCACAGTAAACAAGAGACACCCATAGGTAATCAGAAAAGCCAGCAGCCCATGTGAGCAGAACCACAGATCAGCAGAACCACTGCAGCAAGGAGGTAAGAATTTTACAAGTAGGAAACTGCAGGCTAAATCGTGACATGGAGGTAGAACATAAAAAAAGGAAACTGTCTATACTATATTCTGGACACCCTAGGACAGCAGATCCATCTTTTGGATGTCGGTATGACTCTACAAATCTACAGCTTGCTACAGCTCTGATTAGAGACTTAAGCCCCGTACACACGTACCGATCGTCGTCATACAAACGTCGGCGGACGAAAGATCTGCCGATTGTACGCTTGTTAGTATGGTGCCTCCGACAGCTGTCTGTGCACATTCTGCGGACAAGAGTCTTTCTTGCAAACATGAAAATTTTTGTATGCCGACACCAGAACGGACGATTGTTCGCCAGTCAGTACAGAAATCAGCCGACAGACCGCAGATTTGCAAGACTGGGCATGCTCAGAAAAGAAAAAACACAGGGAAAGTTAACCATTACATGACATCACTTCTGCAGTCAGCTGAAGTCGGCGGACAAAATTCTTGTGCTGTCTTTGCACTTTTCAACAGACATCGACATCCCGGGGAGAAAAGACGAACGTTTGTATGACGACGATCGGTACGTGTGTACGGGGCTTTAGACTGTCTGTCTCTCCAGCATGAACAACAAAGGCGCTCAAGTTTCTCTGCCTCCAGTTCTGTCCCTACTCTACCTACTCGCAAAATGCACACCAAGCCTGGGAGCCAGGGCCTTACATAGGCTCTGTCTAACCAATAGTGGCTGCTATAGTTACATGGGGTGGCAGCATCCAACTGGATAGCTTCCCCAGGGACCCAGGAAACCATAGAGGAACCATGCTCCTCTTTACTTTCTCTCCAACTACAATGCCGCTGCAGATGGGTGCCCCCTGCAGTGCGGAAAGTAGAATGCACCTGCCTACATTTTGGGCTGTCATGTGGAACCTGGAAATAATTTGCATGGTGTCAATGTGCTTCTCCATTAATATATCATTATGGCTCACTACAGCAGGAAGTCAGCATCTCTGTCTACTGCTAATTTCCTCCCTTCAGGCTGGAATTCGGCCTGGTCAGTCCATGCCCAAGTGGGGAGATTTACGGGAAGAGAGCTAAGCTTTCCCTACTCGTCTGGAACCTACTACTGTCCCTGGAGTACCAACATGCTAAATGCATGCCAAAATCAGGGGCCAGGGTCTTAAATAGTCCATGCCTGACCCAAGATAGCTGCCAGATTCACATGGGCTGCCAGCGTCCAACCGGATCGCTGCCTAGTGACCCAGAAAACCATAGAGGAACCATGTTCCTCTTGACTTCCTCTCTCTCTGCACTGTCGCTGCTGTTGAGCACCACCAGCAGTGCAGAAAATGGACTGCACCTGCCTACATGCAGCATCTTCTCCCCCGTGCTCCAGTGGTGTAAGGTCCTAACATCATCAAGATCATTACAAGGTCCAAATCCCTGTGTTAGACATGATGATGCTGAGGGACAGTCCAACACATGCAGGAGTGTGGGAAAGCACAATCTGCCAGGGGAGTGGATAATAGAAGTGCTTTTACTCTTTAGCTTTTTTTTCTATTTTCCTAAAAATGTTGGGTTCTTGGGTATCATCCCAATCAATACTTAGAGCAGTGGTTACCAAACTGTGGCTTGGGGGCTAGATATAGCCCTTTGATTTCATATCTCTGGCCCTTGGGTGACTGTTCCATCCATTGACAACAACAATGGGACATAATTACTCCCAATGGCACCAACAATGGGGCACTATTCCTCCTACTGGCACCAACGATGGGGCACTATTCCTTCCACTGGCACTTTTCCTTCCCGAGGGCATCAACGATGGGACACTATTCTTCCCAGTAATACCAATGATGGGGCACTATTCCTCCCACTGATGCAAACAACGGGGCACTATTCCTCCCACTTACACCAATGATGGGAAAAAATTCCTTCCAGTAATACCAATGATGGGGCACTATTCCTCCCACTGATGCAAACAACGGGGCACTATTTCTCCCACTGAAACCAACGATGGAGCGCTATTTTCCCCACTGATACCAATGATGGGACACTATTCCTCCCACTTACACCAATGATGGGAAAAATTCCTTCCAGTAATACCAACGAATGGGCACTATTCCTCTCACTAATACTAATGATGGGGGACTATTTTTCCCACTGACACCAATGATGGGGCACTATTCCTCCCACTGACACCAATGATGGGGCACTATTCCTCCCACTGACACCAATGATGGGGCACTATTCCTCTCACTGACACCATTGATGGGGCACCATTTCTGCCACTCATACCAACGATAGGGCACTATTCCTCCCACTGACACCAATGATGGGAAACTATTCCTTCCAAAAATACCAAAGATGGGGCACTATTTCTCCCTCTGACACAAAGGACGGCACACTATTCCTCCCACTGACACCAATGATGGGGCACTATTCCTCCCACTGACACCAATGATGGGGCACTATTCCTCCCACTGACACCAATGATGGGGCACTATTCCTCCCACTGACACCAATGATGAGGCACTATTCCTCCCACTGACACCAATGATGGGACACTATTCCTCCCACTAACACCAATGATAGGACACTATTCCTCCCACTGACACCAATGATAGGACACTATTCCTCCCACTGACACCAATGATGGGACACTATTCCTCCCACTGATACCAATGATGAGGCACTATTCCTCCCACTGACACCAATGATGGGGCACTATTCCTCCCACTAACACCAATGATAGGACACTATTCCTCCCACTGACACCAAAGATGTGGCATTGATGCTCCCACTTATGCCAGTACATTTTCTATTCCCCATTACCACAGTCCGCCCCCCCTCCCCCCTAAAGTCTGAAGGACAGTAAACCTACCGTTTGCTTAGACTTAGAGAGTCGCAGGTATGCAGCTCAGGACTTTTCCCTGGCTTTCCTCATCTGTGTACTTGGGACAGGGCATAGATACTACTTTGTAACATTTATTTTGACATTGCAACACAACAGCCAGGTAACGGGAATTTTTAGAAGGAGGTCAGCAGCCTGCACTTTTCTCTTATCCTAGGTTCACTTTAAAAACTTCCCTTGTATTGCCTCCTTATCTCAGGTAGTAGGCATGGCATTTTTTTCAGGAAACCACCTAGCATGACCAATGAACTGGCACTGCCAACAATCATTTACTGAATCCGATCAAAGGTAGCTGGGACTTGTATGTTGGCCATACAAGCGATAAGGAGGAGAGGAGAAATCCAGAGACAGGCTACTTGAAGGACGCACATTAAAGGGAATCGCCTCGACTGTCCTCAGGACCCTTCCCAGGTCTGTAAACACAAAGATCCACCATTACATACACATAGCCAATCTGAAGATTCATTAACCACTTCAATACCCGGCACTTTCACCCCTTTCCTGCCCTGGGCAATTGTCAGCTTTTAGCGCTCTCATACTTTGAATGACAATTGCGCAGTCATGCAACACTGTACCCAAATTAATTTTTTATCGTTTGTCACACGAATAGAGCTTTCTTTTGGTGGTATTTAATCACCACTGGGTTTTTTCTGTTTTGCTAAAAAAAACAAAAGACCCATGTGCGCTGATGAGGCTGCACTGATGGACACTCATAGGCTGCACTGATGGGCTGCATTGAGGGGGGGGGTCACTGATATGCTGCACTGATGGGAACTGATAGGCTGCACTATAGGCTGCACTGATGGGCACTGATAGGCTGCATTGGGGGGGAGGCACTGATAGGCTGCACTATAGGCTGCATTGGGGGGCACTGATAGGCTGCACTGATGAGAAGGCACTAATATGCAGCACTGATTGGGCACTGATAGGCGGCACTGATAAGCACAGATAGTCAACACTGATGGGTCGCACAGATAGGGAGCACTAATGGGCACTGAAAGGCAGCACTGACTTGTATCACAGATGGGCACAGAATGGCCTCACTGATCAGTGGCGGATCCAGGGGGGGGGGGGGGGCAATGGGTCAATTGCCCCCCCCCCCCCCCCCCGAGCCAGCATCACTATGCTCTGGGATGGCGGGTCGGTAAGCCCAGATTTCGGGATCCCGACCCGCCATCCCCAAGCGCTGCGGTCTGTGAGGAGGAGCCGCCGCACTGTAGAAGAAGCCGCTACTTCCTCTATAGTTCCGGCTCCTGTCACAGGCGGAGTGATACACAGTGCACTCCGCCTGTGACAGGAGCTGTACAGGAAGGAAGCGGCGGCTCTGCTCTCTCCTCCAGCCGCCTGCTTCGAGCGCCGCTCCTGTCCCAGCAGTGCCAGCAGTGCCAGAAATGCCAGCAGTGCCAGCAGTACCAGAAATGCCAGCAGTGCCAGCAGTACCAGAAATGCCAGCAGTACCAGAAATGCCAGCATTACCAGCAGTACCAGAAATGCCAGCATTACCAGAAATGCCAGCATTACCAGAAATGCCAGCAGTGCCAGCAGTACCAGAAATGCCAGCAGTACCAGAAATACCAGCAGTGCCAGCAGTACCAGAAATGACAGCAGTACCAGAAGTGCCAGCAGTGCCAGAAATGCCAGCATTACCAGAAATGCCAGCAGTACCAGCAGTACCAGAAATGCCAGCAGGCCAGCAATGCCAGCATTACCAGAAGTGCCAGCAGTACCAGAAATGGCAGCAGTATCAGAAATGCCAGCAGTGCCAGCAGTACCAGAAATGCCAGCAGTACCAGCAGTACCAGAAATACCAGCAGTACCAGAAATGCCAGCATTACCAGCAGTACCAGAAATGCCAGCATTACCAGAAGTGCCAGCAGTACCAGAAATGGCAGCAGTACCAGAAATGCCAGCAGTACCAGAAATGCCAGCAGTGCCAGCAGTACCAGAAATGCCAGCAGTACCAGAAATACCAGCAGTGCCAGCAGTACCAGAAATGACAGCAGTACCAGAAGTGCCAGCAGTGCCAGAAATGCCAGCATTACCAGAAATGCCAGCAGTACCAGAAATGCCAGCAGTGCCAGCAGTACCAGAAATGCCAGCAGTACCAGCAGTGCCAGCGAGCAGTACTAACAGTACCAGCTGTGCCAGCAAGCAGTACCAGCAGTACCAACAAGCAGGACCAACAGTACCAGCAAGCAGTACCAGTCAGCAGTACCCGCCATCAGTACCAGCATCCACCATCATTACCAGTCAGCAGTACACGCCATCAGCACCCGCATCAGTACCAGTGAGCAGTACCCACCAGCAGTACTAATGACATGACAAGTGAAAAGGTGAACCTGGTGGTAAGTGACAAGCAGCATCTGGTAGGAGGTGACAGTGGCAAGTGACACGCTCAGGGCTCCCACTGATTCCGCATTATGGTGAGTTGAACTATTTCATTTTATATTACATTCTAATAATAGAAATAATGTGCTTCAATCATCCTGACACCATATCAAACATGGTGCCTTGATGATTGAAACGGCAACACCAGCCATTGTTCAGACAAATTGCCCACGTAAAACCGCACTGCCCCTCCCGAGACTAGACTCTGGATCCGCCCCTGTCACTGATAGGTACAAATTGGCATCATTGTCGTGCACAGAATGGCTTTACTGATAGAAACAAATTGGTTTTACTGATGGGCACAGAATGGCCTCACTGATAGGTACAAATTGGCTTTACTGATGGGTACAGAATGGCGTCACTGATAGGTACAAATTGGCTTCACTGATGGGCACAGAATGGCCTCACTGATAGGTCCAAATTGAAATTACTGATGGGCACAGAATGGCCTCATTGATACAAATTGGCATCACTGACGGGCACAGAATGGCCTCATTGATACAAATTGGCATCACTGACGGGCACAGAATGGCCTCACTGATAGGTACAAATTGGCATCACTGATGGGCACAGATTGGCCTCACTGATAGGTACAAATTGGCATCACTGATGGGCACAGACTGGCCTCACTGATAGATACAAATTGGAATTAGTGATGGACACAGACTGGCCTCACTGATAGATACAAATTGGCATCACTGATGGGCACAGACTGGCCTCACTGATAGATACAAATTGGAATTACTTATGGGCACAGACTGGCATCATTGATGGGCACAGAATGGCCTCACTTACAGTGGGTACGGAAAGTATTCAGACCCCCTTAAATTTTTCACTCTTTGTTATATTGCAGCCATTTGCTAAAATCATTTAAGTTCATTCTTCTTCCTCATGAATGTACACATAGCACCCCATACTGACAGAAAAACACAGAATTGTTGACATTGTTGCAGATTTATTAAAAAAGAAAAACTGAAATATCACATGGTCCTAAGTATTCAGACCCTTTGCTCAGTATTTAGTAGAAGCCCCCTTTTGATCTAATACAGCCAGGAGTCTTTTTGGGAAAGATGCAACAAGTCTTTCACACCTGGATTTGGGGATCCTCTGCCATTCCTCCTTGCAGATCCTCTCCAGTTCTGTCAGGTTGGATGGTAAACGTTGGTGGACAGCCATTTTTAGGTCTCTCCAGAGATGCTCAATTGGGTTTAAGTCAGGGCTCTGGCTGGGCCATTCAAGAACAGTCACGGAGTTGTTGTGAAGCCACTCCTTCGTTATTTTAGCTGTGTGCTTAGGGTCATTGTCTTGTTGGAAGGTAAACCTTCGGCCCAGTCTGAGGTCCAGAGCACTCTGGAGAAGGTTTTTGTCCAGGATATCCCTGTACTTGGCCGCATTCATCTTTCCCTCGATTGCAACCAGTCGTCCTGTCCCTGCAGCTGAAAAACACCCCCACAGCATGATGCTGCCATCACCATGCTTCACTGTTGGGACTGTATTGGACAGGTGATGAGCAGTGCCTGGTTTTCTCCACACATACCGCTTAGAATTAAGGCCAAAAAGTTCTATTTTGGTCTCATCAGACCAGAGAATCTTATTTCTCACCATCTTGGAGTCCTTCAGGTGTTTTTTAGCAAATTCCATGCGGGCTTTCATGTGTCTTACACTGAGGAGAGGCTTCCGTCGGGCCACTCTGCCATAAAGCCCCGACTGGTGGAGGGCTGCAGTGATGGTTGACTTTCTACAACTTTCTCCCATCTCCTGACTGCATCTCTGGAGCTCAGCCACAGTGATCTTTGGGTTCTTCTTTACCTCTCTCACCAAGGTTCTTCTCCCCCGATAGCTCAGTTTGGCCGGACGGCCAGCTCTAGGAAGGGTTCTGGTCGTCCCAAACGTCTTCCATTTGAGGATTATGGAGGCCACTGTGCTCTTAGGAACCTTAAGTGCAGCAGAAATCTTTTGGTAACCTTGGCCAGATCTGTGCCTTGCCACAATTCTGTCTCTGAGCTCTTCAGGCAGTTCCTTTGACCTCATGATTCTCATTTGCTCTGACATGCATTGTGATCTGGAAGGTCTTATATAGACAGGTGTGTGGCTTTCCTAATCAAGTCCAATCAGTATAATCAAACACAGCTGGACTCAAATGAAGGTGTAGAACCATCTCAAGGATGATCAGAAGAAATGGAAAGCACCTGAGTTAAATATATGAGTGTCACAGCAAAGGGTCTGAATACTTAGGACCATGTGATATTTCAGTTTTTCTTTTTTAATAAATCTGCAACAATGTCAACAATTCTGTGTTTTTCTGTCAGTATGGGGTGCTATGTGTACATTCATGAGGAAGAAGAATGAACCTAAATGATTTTAGCAAATGGCTGCAATATAACAAAGAGTGAAAAATTTAAGGGGGTCTGAATACTTTCCGTACCCACTGTATAGGTACAAATCGGCTCTTTACCAAGACCGGGGTCACGCCTTGTCCCAGGAACACAGAGCGCCCGGGATTGCTGCGCACCCCCCGCAGGTGCGCAATTGCAGTGAGACTGAGCGACATCATAGGTCCAGAACAAGAGGGGAGGCGGTTAAAATAGATGTAAACCCTGATGGGGTGACATTTAGTCTGCTATTCTTTGTATCATATCTATATATATTTTTTTTTTTTGCTTTTTTTTTATATTATCCTTTTGAAAAGAAATGTTTTTTTTTTCCCTATGAAATATATATTTATTAGGAAATACAGCACTGTGCAAAAGTTTTAGGCAGGTGTGAAGAATTGCTGTAAAGTAAGAATGCTTTCAATATATAAATTTTCATTGCTTAGTTTTTTATCAATTTACAAAATGCAAAGTGAGCGAAAAGAAGAAAATTCAAAATCGAATCCATTTTTGGCGTGACCACCCTTTGGCTTCATGCCAGCATCAGTTCTTCTAGGTCAGTGATGGCAAACCTTGGCACCCCAGATGTTTTGGAACTACATTTCCCATGATGCTCATGCACTCTGCAGTGTATTTGGGCAATCATGGGAAATGTAGTTCCAAAACATCTCCAAAACATTTTGAAGGAACCCGGCAGGTAGATGGTTCCAAACATCTAGGAGAACTAAGCACAGATCTTCTGTGGATGTCGGCTGCTCTTTTGTCTCTTTATGTCCTCCCAGACTCCATGATGTTAAGATCAGGGCTCTGTGGGGGCCAAACCATCACTTCCAGGACTCCTTGTTCTTCTTTACATTGAATATGGTTCTTAATGATATTGGCTGTATGTGTGGGGTGGTTGTCCTGCTGCAGAATAAATTTGGGGCCAATCACACGCCCCCCTGCGTTGCGTGCAGTCAGTATGCTGGGAAGCCTGCAGCTCTTCACTCTCCTACTAGCCCACAAATCAACCTTCAGGTCCCGGCAGCCCCTCCTCATTAGTTCCCATCAGTGCTGTCTCATCAGTGCAGCCTCATTACTGCCTCCTCATCAGTGCCGCCTCATCAGTTCCCATCAGTGCTGTCTCATCAGTGTAGCCTCATTGGTGCCCCTCAGTGCCTCCTCATCAGTTCCCAATAGTGCTGCCCTATCAGTTCCTGCTCATCAGTTCTTATCAGTGCTGCCTCATCAGTGCCTTCTCATCAGTTCCCATCAGTGCAGCCTCATCGGTGCCTCCTCATCAGTGCAGCCTTAACCGGTTGCCGACCGCTGCACGACTATATACTGCGGTGGTCAGCCCCGGCCAGGCAGAGTGACGTAGGGGTACTATCAGGCACTGATGAAGCTGCACTGATAGAAACTGATGAGGAGGCACTGATGGGAACTGATGAGGAGGCACTAATGAGGCAGCACTGATGGACCCTGATGAGGCTACAGTGATGAGCAGGCAGCACTGATGAGGAGGCACTAATGAGGTAGCACTGACGAGGAGGCACTATTGAGGCTGCACTGATGAAGAGGCACTGTTAACCACTTAAGCCCCGGAGGATTTGGCTGCTAAAAGACAAGGGGGTTTTTTGCGATTTTTTACTGTGTGATTTTAACAGACAATTGCGTGGACGTGGTGGTATTTGATCACCTGTGCGATTTTTTGATCATGCGCTATAAACAAAAAAAGAGCGTCAATTTTGCAAAAATAACAATATTTTTCAAATTTTTTTATACTAAATTCCCCCAAAAAAATGTAAAAATCAAAATTTTTTAACATTTTCAGCCAATTTGTTTTATGCTACATATGTTTGGTAAAAAAATCGCAAAAAGCGTATTTTGATTGGTTTGCGCAAAAGTTATCGCGTTTACTAACAAAGGGAAAGATTTTTGTAATTTTTGGTGTTTTTTTTCTTTAACGCGTAATGGCGGCGATCTGCGATTTTTTTTTGCGGGACTGCGACATTGCGGCGGACAGATCGGACCCTTGACTGACATTTTTGACACTTTTGGGGCTACCAGTGACATTACTGCAGTAATCAGTGCTATACATATGCACTGTTACTGCAAAAATGACACTGGCAGGGAAGGGGTTAACTGTATTGGAGAGGGAGGGGTTAAGTGTGTCCTAGGGGCGTGTTTATAACTGTGATTGGACATGGCTATTGGTGTAAAAACAGAGATCAACGGTCCTACATAGTAGAATCGTCTGATCTTCATTTTTACACCAGGGAGAATGACAGACGGCTTGTTTACATGTCAGTAAACGAGCCGGGGCGGGCGCGCGCCCGCCCACAATTGGCTCACAAGTCAGTGACAGGTGAGTGACGTACCCCTACGTCACTCTGCCTGGCCGGGGCTGACCGCCGCAGTAAATAGTCGTGCGGCGGTCGGCAACCGGTTAAGGCTGCACTGATGAGGAGGCACCGATGAGGCTGCACTGATGGGAACTGATGAGAAGGCACTGATGAGGCAGCACTGATAAGAACTGATGAGCAGGAACTGATAGGTCAGCACTATTGGGAACTGATGAGGAGGCACTGAGGGGCACTGATGAGGCACCGATGAGGCTGCACTGATGAGACAGCACTGATGGGAACTGATGAGGTCGGCATTGATGAGGAGGCAGTGATGAGGAGGCACAGATGAGGCTGCACTGATAGAAACTGATGAGGAGGCACTGATGGGAAATGATGAGGCACTAACGAGGCAGCACTGATGGACCCTGATGAGGCTACAGTAATGAAGAGGCAGCACTGATGGGAACTGATGAGGTTGCAGTGATAAGGAGGCACCAATGAGGAGGCACTGATGAGGCTGCACTGATGGGAACTGATGCAGAGACACTGATGGGAACTGATGAGGCTGCAGTGATAAGGAGGCACCGATGAGGAGGCACTGATGAGGCTGCACTGATGGGAACTGATGCGGAGACACTGATGGTAACTGATGAGGCTGCACTGATGGGAACACTTGAGTAGGCACTGATGGGAACTAATAGGCAGCATTGATGGACACTGATAGGCAGCACTGATGGGGCTACACTGATATTTAGGGAATTGCCAGTTATCAGCTCCCCTCTCCTCACGCTGCCACACTGCGTGAGGAAAGGAATGCTGAAAACCAGCAAGTTTGTTTACAAGTGACCGGCTGTAATTGGACACAATTGATCATGTGGCAAAGGGCTGCCGTGATTGGCTCTTTATCATTATCTGTCTCGATGTTGAAAATTGATTGGCAGGAATGCTCATGCACAGGTCCCAATGCACAATGAGAGGTGGAGATCGTCCTCCAGCCTGTACAGTAGAGACACCCATAGGAAGGCCAACAACAACGACTCCCAGCCTCAGGAATGAAGTGAGTGCGAGGTGGAGAAGATCGGGTGCCGGGACCCGAGGACAGGAAATTAGAGGTGGGGGGATGGTGCTGCCTGGACCGTCATCTGGAGTCAGTGCAGGCTGTTGCAGGACTTAAAGGTAGGGCATATGGAGATGGGCAGAGGGAGGGCTGTAGGCCTCCCAGCATACAGACGAATGTGTTAGGGATGGCGATACATGCAGACTAGGACTGTACCTCCCCCCACTCTGTGTGATGTCACACTGCCCACTTCTAATCAGACACGCCCCCCCCCTCTTTCCCCATTGGTAGGAAGGAGGAGCCAAGGAAGGCTGTGCAGTTATATGACTGCATAATACGACATCACAAAAAGGTAATAAACTTTTATTTTTTTACAAAACGGAACATGAATATTGTTATTATGTAATATTTTCTGTATTTATCTGTTTTTTGTTGCAGTGCGTTGAACCTTGAACCACTTGCCGCCCAATCACATAGATATACAGTGCTCAGCATAAATGAGAACATTTGTTTGGCTCATTACATGAAAGTAAGGTTAATAATATAACTTAGATCACAAAATCTTCAGTTTTAATCAAGTTAGTTGACGCAAAAATGAATACACCCCACAACAAAAACTCCTCCATCTAGTATTTTGTATGACCTCCATGATTTGTAAGGAGAGCACCAAGTCTTCTAGGCATGGAATGAATGGTGACATATTGCAACATCAATCTTTTTCCATTTTTCAAGAACGACCTCTTTTAGAGCCTGGATGATGGATGGAAATTGATGCTCGTCTCTTCAGAATTCCCCATAGGTATTCCCTGATTGGGTTCAGATTACGAGACATACTTGGCCACTCAATCACTTTCACCCGGTTCTTCATCAGAAATGCAACAGTGGCCTTAGATGTGTTTTGGATCATTGACAACCAAGGGCACGGAGTGATGTTGGCATCTTCTCTTTCAGTATAGAGCGTACATCTGTGAATTCATGATACCATCAATGAAATGCAACAGCAGCCTTAGATGTGTGTTTTGGATCATTGTCATGTCGGAAAAGTGCACAACGACCAAGGACATAGAGTGATGGTACCATCTTCTCTTTCAGCATAAATGAGTCACCACTTTTGAAAAGTAAGATTTTAATCAATATCTTAATGAACACAAGAACAATCTCCAAAATTTTGACAAAACTGATTTAACTTAAGCCCCATACACACGTGCAGATTATCTGCAGACTTTTGTCTGCAGATTTACCAAAACCATATAATATGAGGTCAAACCTAAACACTTTCAATTTGTATGCAATCCGGCAGGCCCTTGCACTACATAGAAAAGGTAAGTCTGCAGACAAAAGTCTGCAGATAATCTGCACGTGTGTATGGGGCATTAGATGACAAAATCTTCAGTTTTACTCAAACTAGTTGATGCAAAAATGAATACACCCCACAACAAAAACTCCTCCATCTAGTATTTTGTATGACCTCCATGATTTGTAAGGAGAGCACCGAGTCTTCTAGGCATGGAATGAATGGCGACATATTGCAACATCGATCTTTTTCCTTTCTTCAAGAACGTCCTCTTTTAGAGCCTGGATGATGGATGGAGATTGATGCTCGTCTCTTCAGAATTCCCCATAGGTGTTCCCTGATTGAGTTCAGATTACGAGACATACTTGGCCACTCAATCACTTTCACCCGGTTCTTCTTCAGAAATGCAACAGTGGCCTTAGATGTGAGTTTTGGATCATTGACAACCAGGGGCAAGGAGTGATGGTGGCATCTTCTCTTTCAGTATAGAGCAAGACATCTGTGAATTCATGATACCATCAATGAAATGCAACAGCAGCCTTAGTGTCCATTCACACTGGTACGACTTGTCAGGCGACTTGGTCAGCCTGACAAGTTGTGCACCATCGCTCCGACTGTGTAGTACAGGAGCCGTTCTAATAGGAGCGACACAAGTCGCTCCGACTTAGAAAAAGGCTCCTGTACTACTTGGGGGCGACCTGGAGGCGACCTGCATTGACTTCCATTATGTGAAGTCCGTGCAAGTCGCGTCGAAGTCGCGCTGCACGCGACTTCACAGGTCGTCCCCTAAGTCGGAGCGACCTAATGTGAACGGGGTCTTAGATGTGTGTTTTGGATCATTGTCATGTTGGAAAAGTGCACAACGACCAAGCCCATGGAGTGATGGTACCATCTTCTCTTTCAGCATAAATGAGTCACCACTTTTGAAAAGTAAGATTTTAATCAATATCTTAATGAACACAAGAACAATCTCCAAAATTTTGACAAAACTGATTTAACTTAGATGACAAAATCTTCAGTTTTACTCAAACTAGTTGATGCAAAAATGAATACACCCCACAACAAAAACTCCTCCATCTAGTATTTTGTATGACCTCCATGATTTGTAAGGAGAGCACCGAGTCTTCTAGGCATGGAATGAATGGCGACATATTGCAACATCGATCTTTTTCCTTTCTTCAAGAACGACCTCTTTTAGAGCCTGGATGCTGGATGGAGATTGATGCTCGTCTCTTCAGAATTCCCCATAGGTGTTCCCCGATTGGGTTCAGATTACGAGACATACATGGCCACTGAATCACTTTCACCCGATTCTTCTTCAGAAATGCAACAGTGGCCTTAGATGTGTTTTTGATCATTGACAACCAGGGGCACGGAGTGATGGTGGCATCTTCTCTTTCAGTATAGAGCGTACATCTGTGAATTCATGATACCATCAATGAAATGCAGCTCCCCGACATCAGTGTTGCCAACTGTCAGTATTTTTCTGGCAGTCAGTAAAAGATGGGCACTTTTCTCCTGCCAGTAAATGCCAGTGACAGGAAAAGGTTTCCAGTTAAAAATAATGCTGTGACGCTCAGCTCAGAACTGCACATGTGCAGTTCTGGCTTGGAGCCGGCTGCGACCATTGGAGTGCCTGCTACAGTGTGTTCAGGTGGCACAGTGAGGGGTGGGTATGACGAGGGTGGTGCCTGAGGATGTCGTGTGATGTCATGGTGCAAGAGAGCCGAGAGGAGCGGGTCTGGGGGACAGGAGCAAGGCAAGCCTGGGAACGGGCCTGTCAGTGCTGTTTGGGCTGGAGTCGACTCAAGGGACCACCGGGCATGAAGAGAGAAGGGGAACTGTTGTGTCGGGGAGATGTCATCTTCATCTGTGTTGCTGCACACTGCTATCAGTGTCACTGAAAAAAAAATGTAAAAATCAAAATTTTTTAACATTTTAGGCCAATTTGTTTTCTACTACATATTTTTGGTAAAAAAAAAAATCGCAATAAGCGTATTTTGATTGGTTTGCGCAAAAGTTATTGCGTTTACTAACTACGGGAAAGATTTTTGTCATTTTTGTTGTTTTTTTTTTTAACTAGTAATGGCGGCGATCTGCGAATTTTTTGCGGGACTGCGACATTGCGGCAGACAGATCGGACCCCTGACTGACATTTTTGGGGGGACCAGTGACATTACTACAGTAATTAGTGCTAAAAATATGCACTGTCCCTAGGGGCGTGATTCTACCTGTGGAGGGGCGTGGCTAGTGAAGTAATCACAGAGACATGCGATCCTACATAGCAGGATCACATAGCCTCTGTGATCACTTCAGGGAGAATGACAGACAGATGTGTTTACATCAGCCGTCTGTCCTTAGCCCTCTCCAGCGGGAGATCGCGAGTGGCCGGCGGACATCAGAGCCGCCGGTCACTCGCACTGGCTCCCCAGGGAACGAGCAGGGAAGTTGTTCCTGGGGCCTGATGTCACTTATTATCCAGACGTCCAAAGCGGATGAGGTACAGTCAGGTCCATAAATATTGGGACATGGACACAATTCTAATCTTTTTGGCTCTATACACCACCACAATAGATTTGAAATGAAACAAACAAGATGTGCTTTAACTGCAGACTTCTAGCTTTAATTTGAGGGAATTTACATCCAAATCAGGTGAACGGTGTAGGAATTACAACAGTTTGTATATGTGCCTCCCACTTTTTAAGGGACCAAAAGTAATGGGACAGATTAACAATCATAAATCAAACTTTCACTTTTTAATACTTGGTTGCAAATCCTTTGCAGTCAATTATAGTCTGAAGTCTGGAACGCATAGACATCACCAGACGCTGGGTTTCATCCCTGGTGATGCTCTGCCAGGCCTCTACTGCAACTGTCTTCAGTTCCTGCTTGTTCTTGGGGCATTTTCCCTTCAGTTTTGTCTTCAGCAAGTGAAATGCATGCTCAATCGGATTCAGGTCAGGTGATTGACTTGGCCATTGCATAACATTCCACTTCTTTAACTTAAAAAACTCTTTGGCTGCTTTCGCAGTATCCTTCGGGTCATTGTCCATCTGCACTGTGAAGCGCCGTCCAATGAGTTCTGAAGCATTTGGCTGAATATGAGCAGATAATATTCCCCGAAACACTTCAGAATTCATCATGTTGCTTTTGTCAGCAGTCACATCATCAATAAATACAAGAGAACCAGTTCCATTGGCAGCCATACATGCGCACGCCATGACACTACCACCACCATGCTTCACTGATGAGGTGGTATGCTTTGTATCATGAGCAGTTCCTTTCCTTCTCCATACTCTTCTCTTCCCATCACTCTGGTACAAGTTGGTCTTGGTCTCATCTGTCCATAGGATGTTGTTCCGGAACTGTGAAGGCTTTTTTAGATGTTGTTTGGCAAACTCTAATCTGGCCTTCCTGTTTTTGAGGCTCACCAATGGTTTACATCTTGTGGTGAACCCTCTGTATTCACTCTGGTGAAGTCTTCTCTTGATTGTTGACTTTGACACACATACACCTACCTCCTGGAGAGTGTTCTTGATCTGGCCAACTGTTGTGAAGGTGACACACATACACCTACCTCCTGGAGAGTGATCTTGATCTGGCCAACTGTTGTGAAGGGTGTTTTCTTCACCAGGGAAAGAATTCTTCGGTCATCCACCACAGTTGTTTTCCGTGGTCTTCCGGGTGCGTTCTTTCTTTTTAAGGATGTTCCAAACAGTTGATTTGGCCACACCTAATATTTTTGCTATCTCTCTGATGGGTTTGTTTTGTTTTTTTCAGCCTAATGATGGCTTGCTTCACTGATAGTGACAGCTCTTTGGATCTCATATTGAGAGTTGACAGCAACAGATTCCAAATGCAAATAGCACACTTGAAATGAACTCTGGACCTTTTATCTGCTCCTTGTAAATGGGATAATGAGGGAATAACACACACCTGGCCATGGAACAGCTGAGCAACCAATTGTCCCATTACTTTTGGTCCCTTAAAAATTGGGAGGCACATATACAAACTGTTGTAATTCCTACACCTTTCACCTGATTTGGATGTAAATATCCTCAAATTAAAGCTGAAAGTCTGCAGTTAAAGCTCATCTTGTTTGTTTCGTTTTAAATCCATTGTGGTGGTGTATAGAGCCAAAAAGATTAGAATTGTGTCCATGTCCCAATATTTATGGACCTGACTGTATGCAGGGGGAGCAGAGTGAGCGGCAGATGAGGGGTGCAGAGCTGAGCATTTCCACTTAGGGGTGTACTCACTTTTGTTGCCAGCGGTTTAGATATTAATGGCTGTGTGTTGAGTTATTTTGAGGGGACAGCAAATTTACACTGTTATAAAAGCTGTACACTCACTACTTTACATTGTAGCAAAGTGTCATTTCTTCAGTGTTGTCACATGAAAAGATAGAATAAAATATTTACAAAAATGTGAGGGGTGTACTTACTATTGTGAGATACTATACGTTGCTAGGACAATCGGCGTGCTAGCAACTGATGACGTTTTGCTGGAATGCAAAACTCCACCTCCAAGCTCCACCCCCCAGTTCTGGCTCTTACTTCCTAGGTCCCAGTGGCTCCTGGTGGGTAAGGTAATGGCACCCAGGGCCAGGACGAGGTGGGGGTAGGGGGGGGGGGGGGGTTAGTGCAGCCAAAGTGTTTTTTATGAGGGGAGTGCGGTCTGCCTTGGTCGGTCACCCCACCAGGCTGATATCTCATCCTGTACAGCTGTGCCTGGCTCTGCTTACTGCCTGGCTCCTGTTACAGGAATCTGACATAGAGATCCTCTCACAGTCTGGGAGCTGCAGGCATCTGCCTGGGGGGGGGGAGGGGAGGGGGGGAGGGGAGGGGGCGATGAGGTTGTGTAAACCACCAGGAGTCCCGGAGACTGGAAATCTCCCATTCTGCTGAGGTCTGTACACTGTCACAGACTGAGGGGGGAGGAGGGGACTTATTATGCCTTCCATGTAACGTGCGTTGCTGTCTGTGCCTTCCATGTAACGTGCATTGCTCTCTGTGCCTTCCATGTAACGTGCATTGCTCTCTGTGCCTTCCATGTAACGTGCATTGCTCTCTGTGCCTTCCATGTAACGTGCATTGCTCTCTGTGCCTTCCATGTAACGTGCATTGCTCTCTGTGCCTTCCATGTAACGTGCATTGCTGTCTGTTCCTTCCATGTAACGTGCATTGTTGTCTGTTCCTTCCATGTAACGTGCATTGCTGTCTGTTCCTTCCATGTAACGTGCATTGTTGTCTGTGCCTTCCATGTAACGTGCATTGCTCTCTGTTCCTTCCATGTAACGTGCATTGCTCTCTGTTCCTTCCATGTAACGTGCATTGCTCTCTGTGCCTTCCATGTAACGTGCATTGCTCTCTGTGCCTTCCATGTAACGTGCATTGCTCTCTGTGCCTTCCATGTAACGTGCATTGCTGTCTGTTCCTTCCATGTAACGTGCATTGCTGTCTGTTCCTTCCATGTAATGTGCATTGCTGTCTGTTCCTTCCATGTAATGTGCATTGCGGTCTGTTCCTTCCATGTAATGTGCATTGCTGTCTGTGCCTTCCATGTAACATGCATTGCTGTCTGTGCCTTCCATGTAACGTGCATTTCGATCTCTGTACCTTCCATGTAACGTGCATTGCTGTCTGTTCCTTCCATGCAACGTGCATTGCTGTCTGTTCCTTCCATGTAACGCGCATTGCGATCCGTGCCTTCCATGTAACGTGCATTGTTGTCTGTGCCTTCCGTGTAATGTGCATTGTTGTCTGTGCCTTCCATGTAACATGCATTGTTGTCTGTGCCTTCCATGTAACGTGCATTGCTGTCTGTTCCTTCCATGCAACGTGCATTGCTGTCTGTTCCTTCCATGTAACGCGCATTGCGATCTGTGCCTTCCATATAACGTGCATTGCTGTCTGTGCCGTCCATGTAACGTGCATTGCTGTCTGTGCCTTCCATGTAACGTGCATTGCTGTCTGTTCCTTCCATGTAACGTGCATTGCTGTCTGTGCCTTCCATGTAACGTGCATTGTTGTCTGTGCCTTCCATGTAACGTGCATTGTTGTCTGTGCCTTCCATGTAACATGCATTGTTGTTGTCTGTGCCTTCCATGTAACGTGCATTGTTGTCTGTGCCTTCCATGTAACGTGCATTGCTGTCTGTGCCTTCCATGTAACGTGCATTGTTGTCTGTGCCTTCCGTGTAACGTGCATTGTTGTCTGTGCCTTCCATGTAACGTGCATTGTTGTCTGTGCCTTCCATGTAATGTGCATTGTTGTCTGTTCCTTCCGTGTAACGTGCATTGTTGTCTGTGCCTTCCATGTAACGTGCATTGCTGTCTGTGCCTTCCATGTAACGTGCATTGTTGTCTGTGCCTTCCGTGTAACGTGCATTGTTGTCTGTGCCTTCCATGTAACGTGCATTGCTGTCTGTGCCTTCCATGCAACGTGCATTGCTGTCTGTTCCTTCCATGTAACGTGCATTGCTGTCTGTGCCTTCCATGCAACGTGCATTGCTGTCTGTGCCTTCCATGCAACGTGCATTGCTGTCTGTTCCTTCCATGTAACGCGCATTGCGATCTGTGCTTTCCATGTAACGTGCATTGTTGTCTGTGCCTTTCATGTAACGTGCATTGCGATCTGTGCCTTCCATGTAACGTGCATTGCTGTCTGTTCCTTCCATGCAACGTGCATTGCTGTCTGTTCCTTCCATGTAACGCGCATTGCGATCTGTGCCTTCCATGTAACGTGCATTGCTGTCTGTGCCTTCCATGTAACGTGCATTGCTGTCTGTGCCTTCCATGTAACGTGCATTGCTGTCTGTGCCTTCCATGTAACGGTCTAGGTCACGACAAGTCCCACTGCAGAAGCGGCCATACCTGAGTCCTCACAGAGGGCACTGTAAATTCCAGTATAGTGCACTGAGGAATGGAAGCCTGCTATGCTTGGACTTGTAGTGCCCTCTGTGGGGACTAAGGCATGGCAGCCTGCTATTCTGGAACTTGTAGTGCCCTGTGTGAGGGACTGAGGATTCCTCAGTCCTCCACATTCTAGGGCACTATAAGTCCCAGCATAGTGGGCTGTCATTCCTCAGTCCCTCACAGCTGGGGGGGGGGAACAACAGAGTTAAACCTCAAAAAGACAACTCCAACCAAAACTACCAATAATGTACAGAGTCCATATGCTATATAATGTCACAGTTGTTATACAAAAATTGCGCTAAGTGAAATGGAACTAATAAAAGTCCAAATAAAGTGAGTCCAATATTCCACACTTTGAGTGCTGTGATTGGAAATGTGTTGTATGTCCAAAGTCCCTCTAGGTAATGTGCTTACAGGAACTCAGAAAGATTAAGGCTCAAAATCCAGATCCGCAAACTTGCTGACGTGGTAGTAGTCTTTAAATGAATCTCCGGATATTGGATATGTGAAATTGTAAAACAAAGAAACGTAAAATCCAACAAAAAATAGAAATACTTGTTAAATAAAACACCAGTGATGTGTTTATATTGTATGGATATAGTGAAAACAGCACTTAAGCTTAATGCAGGTACATCTGATTTATTCCATTTCGGCTCACATATTTATGGGAAATTTGAGAGGGGAAAAACCAGTTCAAACTAGTGTACAATCCATAGGTCAGTTTAACAATAGAATATATCTACTTAAGACAATACATGAAAAGGCTTTTGTTTTCCCTATACATTGCTGTAAATGTGGGGTGTAGTGTGTCTGAAATTGCGTTTGTGGAAAAGCCGTTCCGTCTCTGTTCAGCTGTCTGATGTGTTAATATGTAAGTAATTGTCAATGTGTTCAGGTTGTGTCTGTAATCCATATGCAAAAGTTAAGTGTCCAGGATGAATGAATGAAAGGTGTTTAATATGTAAACACTTATCAATGTGTCTGTAATCTGTATGTGGAGCCTAACTGTTAAGTGTCCAGGATGAATAAGACTTGTTTAATATGTAATTGCAAGGGACCACATTCCATTGGGAAGTGGGCACTAGCTAAAATGAATTTTCTCTGGTATCATGAAATGTAATATTTGATTAAGGCACATTGATACACTCTTTCAAGTCCCTTACCAGACAGTGCAAGACAGTCTAGGTTAAATAAATCCACCCAAAGGATCCGGCACACCAAGACCTCCAAGCCTCTTACCAGAAGCGAATAACTAGCAGGTGTCAGGATATCCTGGATGGTTGAACCTCCAAATCTCCACAGGAACAATGAGGCAGATCAAATCCAATGGGTAGACACAGAAAGTGATAACGATCCCTTGGAACTCAATAATGGTCGGTCCCGAAAGAGTAAAACATAAAAACCGCCATAGTGTAAAACCACAATAAGTTTAATAGATTTAAAAGTATTACACTCACATGTAACAGATGTAAATAGCTTGTATAGCCGCCGGCCGTACGGACCTGCACATCCGCACTCGTCGGATGCTGTAGGAAGTGACGTCAGCACGCCGTGACCTAACGCCGTTTCGTCACAGATGACGTTCTCAAAGGTGCGGACGGCGTGCTGATGCCTTCCACTTATACCCCATATGCCGGAAGAAGGGTAAAGAAAAACGTTCAACCATTAAAGGTCATGGAAAAGTATTCTCTAACACTCCCCGTAATTAAAATGTTTCATATACATTATAAAAGATTAAATGTAGATTGAAATTAAATCCTCTGCAATGTAATATTATGATTCAATCAGAATGTCCCAAAACAGTCAGTGAAGAGATAAATTCCCTCAATTGTTGTACAGTGAACGAAACAAATCATCATCCAAATTAATAGAATAATAAAATAATAAGTATCAGGGCATCCTATGAATCACATAAATCACATCCAGTGTGAACAATATTCATTATTATTCAAACCTAATCAATCAATATGACAATACAATCAGCTTTACACATAACCCCATCTAGTGGCAAAACATTGAATTGCAGTTGTTATAGATAGATGGAATATAACAAAAAAGCCCATTCCTATCCACCATTAGATGCAACTGTGGATGAGCTAAACCGAATAGGATAAACAATTAGTTTGGTCATACTGAATTGACCATCTTAGAGCCAATATTATATCAGAATGTAAAAATATATAAAAATATAATACAGCTAAAAATTATCATCACCTTAGTATAATGGATGTAAATATAAGATACAGCTAAAAATTCCTTAGTATATTGGATAAGCCATAGTATGCTCAACCCTTAGTCCCCCAATGGACATATTAACACTTTCATCTGTCGATAGACAAAACAAGAAGGAAAAAGAAAAGAAAGAGAAAAAGGAAAAAAAGCAAACCAATGATAACATGATTAATAAATCATATATTATCAATGAATGTGTTTAGTTCTACATCCACGTTTAAGCCATGAGGCACATACGTTTTGGCCCGGTAGATCCATGCCATCTCTAGCCTGGAAATACTCCTGACAAGAGGTTCACCCCTCCAATGTGACACAAACTTATCGATCCCCAAAAATAGAGTATTTCTGGGGTCCTTGTTGTGGACTGTTGCATAGTGCTTTTGAGACTGAATGACTGGGAAAACCTTTTCTAAGGTTTGCCACATGTTCATTCAGTCTCACGTTCAGGGGTCGCTTAGTCCTCCCAATATATTGATACCCGCACGGGCACTGGAGTAAATAAACCACCCCAGTGCTCATGCAGGAAATAAAGGGATCTATAGTGTGTGTCTTGCCCGTACTTCGTGCAACAAAACTCTGCACCCTCCTCTGTTTATTGGAGTTAAGGCTACATATTTGGCACCTATTACATCTATAGAACCCTGTTAATTGCTGTAAGAAACTGGGTTTGGGAGCCGGTGGTTGTAAAACATTGGGTGACAATTTATCCCTAATAGAGGGAGCTCCCCTAAAGATCACCCTTGGTCTATCTGGAAGATTATTCCGAAGAATAGGGTCATTGCCAAGGATATGCCAGTGTCGACCAATTAGGTTTTTATGGACATATGTTGGCTGGAGAAGGATGTTATAAAGGGTAAAGATGGCGAAGAACCTCTCTGGTCCCCTGATTTGGAATTATTTAATAAATGGGACCTTGCTGTTGACCTAACCTCTGTCAAGGTTTGCTGGAGGAACATTTCATCATACCCCTTATCCTTAAACCTCTTTGTCAAAATTTGTGCTCGAGTCTCAAATTCCTGGGGATCGGAGCAATTCCGTCGAATACGAAGGTATTGCCCTTTGGGAATAGCCTGCAACCATGGGGCATAATGGCAGCTATCGACAGGAATGTACGAATTCCTGTCGGTTGGCTTAAAATAAGTAGAAGTACTGAAACGGCCAGCTCTGATGGATATGACTAAGTCCAGAAAGTTAATAGTTGTTTGACTACACTCATAGTTAAGGTGTATACCTCTATTATTGGAATTTAATTCTTCCAAAAATAGGATCAACTCCTGGTGCGAGCCATCCCAAAGGAGGAGGATGTCATCTATATATCTAGCCCAAAGCAGTATCTGTGGTCTGCGATGGGCATAGATGACGTCCTCCTCCCACTGGGCCATTAGCAGATTTGCCAATGAGGGGCATACTTAGCGCCCATAGCAACACCATATAATGTCACAGCCGCTACCCCTCACCTTCCACCTCGGGTGCTGTCATTGTGTAGGGCAAAGGGTTTCAGCTCCACCATGTTTGGCTTTGATGTCAGATATGCAGGACTGACTCAGCTCCACTTTCTTCCCTGGCAACTGACTCTGGCATCACGGGGGCCCTCTCCTCCTCCCCCAGCCACCCAGGGGCCCTCTCCTTTTCCCCTAGCAACCCAAGGACCCTCTCCTTTTCCCCTAGTCACCCAGGGGCCCTCTCCTTTTCCCCTAGCCACCCAGGGACCCTCTCCTTCTCTTCCAGCCACCCTCTCCTCCCCCAGCCACCCAGGGCCTTCTTCTTCTCCTCCTCCTCCACCAACCATTCTAAGACTCCTCCAACTTCCCTGGGGCTACTCACCCCCTTGTGTAGTAGACACCACAAATCTATGACCAGCCTGCAGAGTGACAAGTCGGGGCCTGGTTACCTGTATGTTCCTGGGCCAGGGCAGAGCTCTCCTCCCAGAGCAACAACCGATGATAGCAGAGTGAGCTGACCGGGCAGTCACTTCCTACTGATGCAGGTACACGCCCACCGATTCCTCCACATCTTAGGATTACATGATCAGACGGCCAATCCCCAGGCAGAGAAGGCGGGGTAAGTGTCAGCGGACAACAGACACCTGGGCAGCCGCAGTGAAGGGACTGCAGCACACTGCTGCAACTTTTATATCCGAGGATTTAAAACAATCTTTTACTTGGGAGATTTCCCTGACTGCGCCCTTCTAAATGTTGTCGCTCCACCACTGGCCGCGAGGCCCCTGTAGATGCGAGGCCTTAGGTGACCGCCTAATTTGCCTAATTAGAGAGCCGCCTATGATGAAAGGGGACACTGTAATGGGGACTTCTAATATATATATGGGTACTGTGATAAGGGACCCTGATGTATGGGGACGCTGTGATGGACACACCTGATGGAAGCCAGTAGGGGCCCTAGTGCATTACTTTGCCCAGGGGCCCATGATGCTATTAAAATGGCACTGCCTGGGACACCTGTCCACATGTCTTGCAGGGTGTCTGGGGTTCCACATGCCACTATCTGCCCCTCTATGACAGCTGGCATCTCTCCTCACTGGCTGCCTGTACAACACATTGCAGAGCGGACTGAAACCACCTCCTCCTCAGCTCTGATGTTCTCATGTACACAGACAGTAGGAGAAGCTGGGGTTGAGGCACGCCGCTCTGCATGAACAATGCTGCTGATCTGAGGTCTGCAGTAAGTTTATTATTGATGGAGACTTACAGGAGAGGGGGACACAGTGACCAGGATGGAGGGTGGACAGAGGTAGGTAACGAGGGTGTGTACACTTGTAGAAGTGACTTGAGGAGGGGCACAGTGGTAAGATAATATGTGCGGGGGGGGGGGTTGGATTTTAAATCCTCCCACTTCACCTTCTAGCACACACCCAACTCCCCTTCTTTACAAGTCTTTTCTCCTCATAAAACACCCCCAGCACATATCTGATTCCCCGACCCCACAATCTAGCACGAGTCCTTTTCCCTCCTAGAGCACCCCAACATCACATATCCGACCCCCCTCCACCGAATCTTCTAGCATAAGTCCTCTTCCTTTCCAAAGCATCCCTGCAGCAAATACCCAATGCCTGGGTTTTGTTTAACTATGCCCCTTAAGCCCCTAGTTTGGTAACACCCACTTTTTTTGCAGCGGCTTACGTAGCATGCCACAGGACTTTACCTCTGCCAAGTGTACCTCATTCTCAAGTTCAAAAGTTGGGAGGTATGGATTGGGTGTGCAGGGGGCGCATGGCTGAACAGTAGATTAGGTGTGCAGGGGATGCAGAGCTGAGTGGCAGATGAGGTGTGCAGGGAGTGCAGAGCTGAGCAGTGGATTAGGTGTGCGCCTGAGCAGTGGATTAGGTATGCAGGGGATGCAGAGCTGAGAAGTGGATGAGGTGTGCAAGGGGTGCAGAGCTGAGCAGTGGATTAGGTGCGCAGGGGGTGCAAAACTGAGCAGGAGATTAGGTATGCAGGGGGTGCAGAGCTGAGCAGTGGATTAGGTGAGCAGGGAATGCAGAGTTGAGCAGTAGATTAGGTGTGCAGGGGGTGCATGGCTGAGTAGTGGAGGGGGTGGGCAAGGGGTTTATGGCTGAGTAGTGGATGGGGTGGGCAGGAGGTGCATGGCTGAGTAGTGGATGGGGAGTGCAGGAGGTGCATGACTGAGTAGTGGATGGGATGGGCAGGGGGAGCATGGCTGAATGGGGGATGGGGTGGACAGGGGGTGCATGACTGAGTAGTGGATGGGGTGGACAGGGGGTGCATGGCCGAGTAGTGGATGGGGTGTTCAGGGGGTGCATGGCCGAGTAGTGGATAGGGTGGGCAGGGGGAGCATGGCTGAATCGGGGATGGGGTGGACAGGGGGTGCATGACTGAGTAGTGGATGGAGTGGACAGGGGGTGCATAGCTGAGTAGCGGATGGTGTGGACAGGGGGTGCATGGCTGAGTAGTGGATGGGGTGGACAGGGGGTGAATGGCTGAGAAGTGGATGGGGTGCATGACTGAGTAGTGGATGGGATGGACAGGGGATGCATGGCTGAATGGGGGATGGGATGGACAGGGGGTGCATGACTGAGTAGTGGATGGGGTGGGCAGGAGGTGCATGGCTGAGTGGTGGATGGGGTGGGCAGGGGGAGCATGGCTGAATGGGGGATGGGGTGGACAGGGGGTGCATGACTGAGTAGTGGATTGGGAGGCCAGGGGGTGCATGGCTGAGTAGTGGATGGGGTGGACAGGGGGTGCATGGCTGAGTAGTGGATGGGGTGGCCAGGGGGTGAATGGCTGAGTGGTGCATGGCTAAGTAGTGTAAGGGGTGGGCAGGGGGTGAATGGCTGAGTGGTGGATGGGGTGGGCAGGAGGTGCATGGCTGAGTGGTGGATGGGGTGGGCAGGAGGTGCATGGCTTAGTAGTGGATGGGGTGGGCAGGAGGTGCATGGCTGAGTGGTGGATGGGGTGGGCAGGGGGTGCATGGCTGAATAGGGGATGGGGTAGACAGGGGGTGCATGACTGAGCAGTGGATGGAATGGGCAGGGGGAGCATGGCTGAATAGGAAACATGGGTAGACAGGGGGAGCATGGCTGAATAGGGGATGGGGTAGACAGGGGGAGCATGGCTGAATAGGGGATGGGGTAGACAGGGGGAGCATGGCTGAATAGGGGATGGGGTGTGCAGGGGGTGCATGGCTGAGTAGTGGATGGGGTGGGCAGGAGGTGCATGGCTTAGTAACGGATGGGGTGGGCAAGAGGTGCATGACTGAGTGGTGGATGGGATGGGCAGACGGTGCATAGCTGAGTTGTGGATGGGCAGGAGGGCAGGAGGTGCATGGCTTAGTAGAGGATGGAGTGGGCAGGAGGTGCAGAGCTATTTTTCATGTCTCCCTGAAAAAAATGTATTCCAAGTAATCCAGCCATTCTTAACATAATCACTTTTTATGTTTCTATACAGGGAGGTAACATGTCCGATTACCACATCCGGCTCTACAAGGACTCCGATTATGAGACGGTGAGGGACATCTTCATTCAGGGTTATTCAGAATACTACCCTGTGTCCATCCGTCATACGTTTAGCCTTCCCCGAGTTTGGACCCTCATTCTTGCCATGTTCCTTCTTGCGCTGATGACCACAGGCTCTTCTACAGTCTCATTTATAGCGGTGATCGCCGTCATACTTGCCTTGCTGCTCAAGAACCGATATGTATTCTTTTCCTATGCTAGGAGATGCCTGGCTGGTGACATGTTGGATATCAGGAAACATTATCTTCAGCGGGATGGTTGCTGCTTCTGGGTGGCAGAATCAGGAGGAGGAATTGTGGGCATGGTGGGGGCTGCCCCAATTCCCTATCCTGGTGGACAGAACCAAGTGGAACTCAAGAGGCTGTCAGTTCCCAAGGAACATAGGGGTAGAGGCATCGGCAAGGCTTTGGTGAACACCGTCATTGACTTTGCACAGAAGTCGGGATATCAGGCCATAGTCTTAGAGACTACAATGTTCCATATGGATTCTCTGCGTTTGTACAAAAGGCTGGGCTTCAGGATAACAGACATCTATCATCCAAATACGTATTTTTTCAAATTTATAGACTTTAAAGACATTATTTTCCTGTATGATCTTTCCAAACAGCAATAAATATTTCATCTCTTCTGCTTCTTATTTTTTTTTTTTGGCAAACAGCACTGGGCACCAAACTACATAATACACAGAGCGCTGGGCACCAGACTACATAATACACAGAGCACTGGGCACCAGACTACATAATACACAGAGCGCTGGGCACCAGACTACATATTACACAGAGAGCTGGGCACCAGACTACATAATACACAGAGCGCTGGGCACCAGACTACATAATACACAGAGCGCCCGGCACCAGACTACATAATACACAGAGCGCAGGGCACCAGACTACATAATACACAGAGTGCTGGGCACAGGACTGCATAATACACAGAGTGCCGGGCACAGGACTGCATAATACACAGAGCGCCGGGCACAGGACTACATAATACACAGAGTGCCGGGCACAGGACTGCATAATACACAGAGCGCTGGGCACAGGACTGAATAATACACAGAGCGCCCGGCACAGGACTACATAATACACAGAGCGTGGGCACAGGGCTGCATAATACACAGAGAGCTGGGCACAAGACTGCATAATACATAGAACGCTGGGCACAGGACTGCATAATACACAGAGCACTGGGCACAGGACTGTATAATACACAGAGCGCTGGGCACAGGACTACATAATACACAGAGCGCTGGGCACAGGACTACATAATACACAGAGTGCTGAGCACAGGACTACATAATACACAGAGCGCTGGGCACAGGACTACATAATACACAGAGCGCTGGGCACAGGACTACATAATACACAGAGCGCTGGGCACAGGACTACATAATACACAGAGTGCTGAGCACAGGACTGCATAATACACAGAGCGCTGGGCACAGGACTACATAATACACAGAGTTCTGGGTACAGGACTACATAATACACAGAGTGCTGAGCACAGGTCTGCATAATACACAGAGCGCTGGGCACAGGACCACATAATACACAGAGCGCGGGCACAGGGCTGCATAATACACAGAGTGCGGGCACAGGTCTGCATAATACACAGAGCGCTGGGCACAGGACTGCATAATACACAGAGCGCTGGGCACAGGACTGCATAATATACAGAGCACTGGGCACAGGACTGCATTATACACAGAGCGCTGGGCACAGGACTGAATAATACACAGAGCGCTGGGCACAGGACTGCATAATACACAGAGTGCTAGGCACAGGACTGCATAATACACAGAGTGCTAGGCACAGGACTGCATAATACACAGAGCGCTGGGCACAGGACTGCATAATACACAGAGCGCCGGGCACAGGACTGCATAATACACAGAGTGCCGGGCACAGGACTACATAATACACAGAGCGCCGGGCACAGGACTACATAATACACAGAGTGCTGGGAAGAGGACTGCATAATACACAGAGTGCCGGGCACAGGACTACATAATACACAGAGCGCTGGGCACAGGACTACATAATACACAGAGCGCTGGGCACAGGACTACATAATACACAGAGTGCTGGGCACAGGACTGCATAATACACAGAGTGCCGGGCACAGGACTACATAATACACAGAGCGCTGGGCACAGGACTACATAATACACAGAGCGCTGGGCACAGGACTACATAATACACAGAGTGCTGGGCACAGGACTGCATAATACACAGAGTGCCGGGCACAGGACTGCATAATACACAGAGCGTCGGGCACAGAACTGCATAATACACAGAGCGCTGGGCACAGCACTGCATAATACACAGAGCGCTGGGCACAGGACTGCATAATACACAGAGCGCTGGGCACAGGACTATGTAATACACAGAGCGCTGGGCAAATTATTGCATAATTAACAGAGCGCTGGGCACAGAACTGCATAATACACAGAGCGCTGGGCAAATGATTGCATGACTAACAGAGCGCTGGGCACAGGATTGCATAATACACAGAGGGCTGGGCACAGGATTGCATAATACACAGAGCGCTGGGCACAGGACTGCATAATACACAGAGTGCTGGGCACAGGACTACATAATACACAGAGCGCTGGGCACAGGACTACATAATACACAGAGTGCTGGGCACAGGACTGCATAATACACAGAGTGCCGGGCACAGGACTGCATAATACACAGAGCGTCGGGCACAGAACTGCATAATACACAGAGCGCTGGGCACAGCACTGCATAATACACAGAGCGCTGGGCACAGGACTGCATAATACACAGAGCGCTGGGCACAGGACTATGTAATACACAGAGCACTGGGCACAGGACTGCATAATACACAGAGCGCTGGGCACAGGACTATATAATACATAGAGCACTGGGCACAGGATTGCATAATACACAGAGCGCTGGGCACAGGACTATATAATAAATAGAGCATTGGGCACAGGATTGCATAATACACAGAGCGCTGTGCACAGGACTGCATAATACACAGAGAGCTGGGCACAGGACTGCATAATACACAGAGCGCCGGGCACAGAACTGCATAATACACAGAGCGCTGGGCACATGATTGCATAATACACAGAGCGCTGGGCACAGGACTGCATAATACACAGAGTGCTGGGCACAGAACTGCATAATACACAGAGCGCTGGGCACAGGACTGCATAATACACAGAGCGCTGGGCACAGGACTGCATAATACACAGAGTGCTGGGCACAGAACTGCATAATACACAGAGCGCTGGGCAAATTATTGCATAATTAACAGAGCGCTGGGCACAGAACTGCATAATACACAGAGCGCTGGGCAAATGATTGCATGACTAACAGAGCGCTGGGCACAGGATTGCATAATACACAGAGGGCTGGGCACAGGATTGCATAATACACAGAGCGCTGGGCACAGGACTGCATAATACACAGAGTGCTGGGCACAGGACTGCATAATACACAGAGCGCTGGGCACAGGACTGCATAATACACAGAGCGCTGGGCACAGGACAGCGGCAGTGAGATCGTCCAGCAGGGGGCGTCGGCATCAGAGCCACCAGGCTGTTTCTCAGCCAGAATGGGATGCCCTGTCTACGTTAAGATGGCCCTGAATCCAGGGACAAAACCAGAGACAGACTTGGTCCGAGGACGTCTAATCACCCTAATCTTAACACACGGGCAATGCCCAGGGGCCCCAGGTGCATGGGGGTGCCTGCAGTTTCTGGCACTATGCAGGGGTTACAGGCATAATACTACTGTTGCTGCTTGTATGGGCGGGATGTGTACGGCTCCGATCCCTGCTGTCCCTCCTCTCCTATTCATCCCATGTGATTGGAGCAGTACGCTTCCCATCCACACAAGCAGCCGCAGTACAATGCTCTGCCTCGGGGGTTCTCCCTTAACCCATGCCAATTCCCGGAAAGTGTGGGGGAAGGTAGAGGGCGAGATCTTATTCCGGTTGTACGTGCCAGAAGAGTGAATAGAACTTTCATTTGGTGGTGTTTGATCACCTCTGCGTTTTTTTTTTTTTTTCACTATAAACAAAAAAACAACCAGCAATTGAAAAAAAAAAAAAAAAATATATATATATATATATATATATACACACATACTGTATATAGTTTAATTTCTGCTAATACTAGTAATGGCGGCGATCAGCAACTTATAACGGGACTCCAATATTGAAGCAGATTTATCGGACACTAACTGACACTTTTGACTCTTGACTTCTTAAGACTTGGGAAGCAGTGACACTAATACAGTGATCGGTGCTAAAAATATGCACTGTCACTGTACTAATGACACTGGCTGGGAGGGGGCTAACATCAGGGGCAATCAAAGGGTCAACTGTGTGCCTAGCTGGTGTTTCAGTGTAGTAGGGGAGGTGCTTTTACTAAGGGAAGGCATGGATTGGTGTTCCTGCTTTACAGGAACACAGGATCCATGCCTTCTGTACTGACAGAATGGCAATCTGCCTTGTTTACATAGACAGCTTTGGGATGAATTAGAGCGAAGACTATCAGGTTGAGGTCAGGACCTTATGCAAGCCAGTTAAGTTCCTCCGCCCCAAACTCAGTCATCCATGTGTAGCCCTGCCTCCTTTGAGATGGCTTGTTGCATGGGCATCCTCATCACCTCTCACACCCTGAGCCTGCTCCAACCCATCTGACACTATTAGTTCTGTCTTTTCTGAATAACTGAGACCACAAATGTTGCAGTGAATAAACAATTTACTGCGCTTTTGGCTTTTGAAGTGAAATGAGAATATTCAAATAAATCAGAAATAACACAGTTAAGGGAAAGAAAAGGGATCCCGAATTCCCAACCAAGGATTTATGCCTTATAGCACAGCACTCAGGATCCAGAACACAGACCGCACATACATACACAAATAAATGTATGTATGCTAGAGGATTGCGTTCTAAAACAGTTCACAATACTTTAACTCAACAGATATGGTTAGAGAGTGACCACAGATATAAGTAACTATACTTAACAAATAAAATGCAAAGTAGGCAATATGGAGATATACAATCAACTAGCAGAGTGCACTCTGTATACTGACGGGGGCCCCCTTTAAGATGAATTGCAATGTCTCCTGGAGAGTGAGGCCTCACTTATCTTCACCAGCAAGGAACCCCACAATCCAAGAAAGTATATTCCCCCAGGCAACTACAGTTGTAATCCACAGAGAGGCAAATGTAGTTAATCCTATGTGTCACAACAGGTTAACAGCCTAGGACTGGATTTGAGGGCTTAAGGCCGGATTCACCCACCTCGCACTATATTTCTCTCTGCAGTGTCCAGTGGTTTGACTGAATGTCAGTATGGCCTTATCAAAGTACACAATCTGTTTGCCCTTCCAGGAATCAGTCTAGGTCTGTATTGTAATAGAGATGTAGATTCTGGATGTCTCTCACCCAAAGCAGGAGATGCATGACCAGGCTCCGTTCAATGTCTCCGTCCACCTGTTAGCAACCTTCCGCTCGGTCACGCCGCCGAGACTCCTCCACACACTTACACCACCGGCTTTACTCCGGGGTCCACCACTAGGTCTCGGCCTAAGTTCCTGCGATCCGCACCAGCTCTTCCCCTTCTTTCCAGTGCGCTGTCCTCGAGGCAAGAGAGCGAAGCAAAGTCCCGCCTCCCTTTATATAGCCACCCCCAGCAAGCTCTGTGCGCCCTGCTGCTCCCTGGGAGAAGGGTCTCTCTGTCTCAGCAGTTTATGGTCTACATCTCCCATAATGCAAAAGTCACTGTCTTGCAGAACTTTAATAACAATACTAGCCGTGCGACCCGGCTACATTCTCCCCCCACTTAAACATCTTTGGTCCTCCAAAGATAAGAGGTCCTTTTCAAAAAAGGTAAAGGTTGACCCATAATAAAGTCTTAATCAACATCTAAACAGCATTCATTGCAACTGAAACTGATTAATAAAATCTGTCTCAACAGTCTATGGTCCTGGGCCCTCCAGGACTACATCTCCCATAATGCAAAAGTCACTGTCTTGCAGAACTTTAATAACAATAACAGTAACAACACTAGCTGTGCGACCCGGCTACACATGTCTTTATGGACCTTTCTTTATGCACTGGTCCAAATCATTTGGTGGAGGGGGAATTATGGTGTGGGGGTTGTTCTTCAGGGGTTGAGCTTGGCCCCTTTGTTCCAGAGAAGGGAACTCTTAAGGTGTTAGCATACCAAGACATTTTGGACAATGTCAGGAGTAACAGCAAGACATCCTGGTTATTTTAAATGTGCTGCTGAACATTTAATATGGTGGACACTATCTGGTAAGGAGCCCACCTTATCTTATATCACGGGTGATATCATTGTGGTGATCAGCACTGGATGTAATAACTATCTATTTCTTGGATTGCTTATATTTATTGGATAAGAGCGGGATTCACTTGCACTTGAATATGGGACTATACACCTTATATTTTTTTCGATGTTGCACATGAATTACCCATTTTTAGATTTTTTTAATTAATGAATTGGGATTTATTTTTTGTTTAAAGGATTTGAATATTGGTTTTTCAGCACACTAATTTTATTATGTTGGTGTATTTTTTATAAAAAAAAAAAAAAACAATTTGCATTTGTTGTACATTTTTGCACTTTATGAAATTAGATTTCTATATTCAATTTATATCAGAGCTTTATGAACATAAAAAAAAACAAACTGTTAATTCTACAATAAATTCAGATAGCTGATGACTTCCTGTGTTCTGTGTATGTGCTGACTGTTATGAGTTATGGTTGTCAGCCCTTCCAGTGGACTACAGAACACCTATGATATGGAGACAAGGAGAAGGGTCAGGTGCTCTAACATACTTCCTGTCCTAGGATAACAATGCAGCTGCTCCATAGATACAGACAGAGCATTGTTACCCTGGGGTAGAATGTGTATTACTGGCAGGATCACCAAGTGAAAAAAAAGCCTGAAAAAAAAAAAAAAAAAAAGAAAACGAATGCAGCAGCCACATCTAAAGACTAGTAAGATGTTTTTAGGTTTAAATATACTTTGTTATGTATTTACATGAAATTGCTGCCCCCGGAGCCCCAGAGTGAGTATCCATCATAATGCTCACAATGGTACATGCTCATTAGTCACGTTGACCACACTGACCAATGAGGGGTGCTTCTTTCTTCTGGGACGCTTAACTTAGTGAAGATGTCTCAGACGTGCTTCTCATTGGCTACAATGACCAATGAGTGCTTGCCATTAGGATAGACACTCACCCCTGGGCTTTGCATTGTGGTGTGCGGACCGCTACACCAGCAGCAAGGTTCATCATGGCTCCTATGTACAACAGGCCCTGGAGGGGTGGCCAGAACATTTGGAGTTAGTTCACCTTTTCATTTTTTTTTGTGTGTGAAAGTGTGGACCTACCTTTTA
Organism: Pelophylax lessonae; assembly: GCF_965119305.1. Taxonomy (NCBI): domain Eukaryota; kingdom Metazoa; phylum Chordata; class Amphibia; order Anura; family Ranidae; genus Pelophylax; species Pelophylax lessonae. The sequence goes on along the minus strand of NC_138768.1, from coordinate 12,883,775 downwards.
AAGAACTGATTCCAATGACACACATGACATGGTAACAATGAATGGTACAGCCGGACATGGTAACAATGTATGGTACAGCCGGTCCCATTTCTAAACTGCATCCATCAACAGTAACCACACACTGCATTCCGCATACCACGTCCTTTTAAGTGGTTAATCATTTTTGATACACTGAAATTTGCTTATCATTTACATATTTATTAATTTATTATGGATACAAAATAACATTGACTGTAAAAGATATCAATTTCCCACTACTTGTACATAAAATACAGTAGGAGCAAGTTTTCACCTACAGTGGTGGCTGAAGCTCAATATTTGGGGGGGGGGGGGGGCTCCAAACCAACACCAATGCCCACAACCCCCCCCCTCCCCCACAGGAGACGGATAGGGAGGTGGAAATCACAAACCCCTCCTCGGGGTAGACAGACGGTGGGTATCGGAGGCCTCCTTACCTTAGGAGGCAGATGACCCAGGATCTGAGTAGGGCTGCTGCTCCATGCTCCAGGTACTCTTTGCTCTGGTCCTAAGACTCTGTTGCCAATCGAGTCTCAGGACCTACTTCCTGATTGGCCCGGTAGGAGATTTAGGAAGACAATAGCGAATATTCATTTACTATTGTCACACAACTGGGTGGGCTCAGGGCGCAGTGCTCTGCGCCTCAAACCCACCCTTTTTATTTTAAGCCAATTAGAACCTCAGGCTCTAATTATAAGCTTCAAAAAAGAAAAAACCCCTATTGAAATCCATTCATCTGGCGCCCTACATGTAGATTAGGGGCCGTGCACATGGATTAGGGGGGCTGTGCCCCTGCGCCCCGTATGGACAGGTCACCACACCGTTCACCTATATATATTTTTCTGTTGTTGTATTGAATTGTATCAGATTACTATTGTTCTGATGTATGCTAACACCTAGTGTTAACAATTTTAGAATTCTAAACAGGGGCGGCCTGTCCAATGGGGTGCGCCCCCCCATCCATGCATCTGGCCCCCTAATTTACATGCAGGGCGCCGAACGCATGGATTCCAATGGGGATTTTTTTTTGAAGCACGTGATTAGAGCCAGAGGCTCTAATAGGCTTCAAAAAAAAGGGAAGGGGGGACTCAGGCCACAGAGCACTGCACCCTCAGCCCACCCAGTTGTGTGACAATAGCGAATGAATATTCACTATTGTCACACTGACTCTCCAAGCCAATCAGGAAGAGGGTTGTGAGACACAGCAGAAGAGACACGGCTGGAGGAGAAGGACAGCAGCTCAGCTATCCAGCACTCCCTGGCTCGGACAGGAGGAAGGGGGGGTGCCAACATGTCGCCTGCCAACTGACTGACTGACCGACCGGGGGGGGTGTGCGCATGGGTTTGACGCCCCCCCCCCCCCGAATAACCGAGCACCAGCAGCCGCCACTGAATCTAAGTAAGGTTTGGGACTTTTCATGTACTTCCTTGGGTTAATAACCACCAAGCCAACACGTTATATAAAATCATTTGTACATAACTTTATTTAGAAAATTATGAAATTTTTAAAAGAAAGGGGTTTGTTCCATGAAAACAGGTTAACAAACTGCTTGTCCAGGGTGATGTAATCCTGGATGCAAGATCCGGTTTTGTGTATGTTTTAGCCAACAAGTTTCCTGGGCTGACCCGCTTCGTCAGGCCCTTAGATCCTGTCGAATACTGTAACAACATGTACAAGATATGACAATCAATGTTTCATGCAGCAAAATCACAAATGAATTTCTCTACACACAATCTTTTGTTATCAGAAAAAAATATACATACATTTTCTACACTTATTGTGATATTCTACATAGTGGGGGCGAATGATATTTCATGGTAAAAATCATTATATTCTAAAAAGGTAAATATCGCAACATTACTCTCTGACATACTAACAGCATACAGGTAAAGTTGCAATATATACCTTTTAAAATATAATGATTTTTTACCATGAAATATCATTCGCCCCGCTATGTAGAATGTCGCAATACATGTAGAAAATATATGTAGATTTTTTTCTGATACCAAAAGATGATGCTGTGTGCGGAGAAATTATGCGGAGAAATTAATTTGTGTTTTTGCTACAAGAAACATTCATTGGCATATCTTGAACATGTTGTTTCAGTATTTGACAGAATCTGAGGCCCTGACGAAGCGGGTCAGCCCAGGAAACCTGTTGGCTAAAAGATACACAAAACCGGATCTTGCATCCAGGACTACATCACCCTGGACAAGCAGTTTGTTAACCTGTTTTTATGGAACAAACCCCTTTCTTTTAAGAATTGCATAATTTTCTTAAAAAAAGTTATGTATAAATGATTTTATATACCGTGTTGGCTCAGTGGTTATTAACCCAAGGAAGTACATGAAAAGTCCCAAACCTTGTTTAACACTAGGTGTTAGCATAGATCAGGACAAAAGTAATCTGATACTGTTCAAGACAACAAAGGAAAAATATATATAGGTGAACAGCGGTGACCCGTCCATACGGGGCGCAGGTGCGCCGCCCCCTATTCCATGGGCACGGCCCCTAATCTACATGTAGGGTGCAAGATGCATGGATTTCAATAGGTTTTTTTGAAGCACATGATTAGAGCCTGAGGCTCTAATTGGCTTAAAAAAGGGGTGGGTTCGAGGCGCGGAGCACTGCGCCCTGAGCCCACCCAGTTGCGTGACAATAGTGAATTAATATTCGTTATTGTCTTCTTAAATCTCCTCCTGGCCAATCAGGAAGCGGGTCCTGAGACCCGATTGGCCACGGAGTCTTAGGACCAAAAACACAAATGAATTTCTCCACACACAGCATCATCTTTTGGTATCAGAAAAAAATATACACATTTTTTTACATTTATTGCAACATTCTACATAGCGGGGCGAATGATATTTCATGGTAAAACATATTTATATTCTAAAAAGGTATATATTGCAACTTTAACTGTATACTATTACATCAGAGAGTAATGTTGGGATATATACCTTTTAGAATATAATGATTTTTTACCATGAAATATAATTCGCCCCGCTATGTAGAATGTCGCAGTACATGCAGAAAATATATGTATATTTTTTCTGATAACAAAAGATGATGTGTGTAGTGAAATTAATTTCTGTTTTTGCTACATGAAACATTGATTGTCATATCTTGTACATGTTGTTACAGTATTTGACAGGATCTGAGGCCCTGACGAAGCGGGTCAGCACGCAAAACGCGTTGTCTAAAAGATACACAAAACTGGTTCTTAAATCAAGGATTACATCACCCTGGGCAAGCAGTTTGTTAACCTGTTTTCATGGAACAAACCCCTTTCTTTTAAGAATTGTATAATGTTCTAAATAAAATTATGTACAAATTATTTTATATACCGTGTTGGCTCAGTGGTTAATAACCCGAGGAAGTACATGAAAAGTCCCAAACCTAACTTCGATTTCTATAATGCCTCGTTTCCACTGAGTGGTACGGTACGGTTCGGTTCAGTACGGTACACATTGCGTTTCCACTGCCAATAGTACCCTTTCATGATAGGCGTGGTGTAGCAGGAAAGCTGTGATAGAGAATTCTCTGTCAACCAATCAAAGTTCTGCAGAGTGTAGCTCCACCTAGTTGGTACGGTACTAATGTTCTTGGTATCCCAACGAAAGGGTACCAAAAAAGTGGTACGGTACGGTTCGGAATTAGGGTACCATTCATAATGGAAACGGCATAAATAGCGTACCGTACCGAACCGAACCGAACCAGAAAGCTCAGTGAAAACGGGGCATTATTGTCTCTCAAGGGATGGTACTTCCTTGCGGTGCGTATTGATTCACACTCTACCCCCACACACAATACGTTTTTGACACCTAGTGTTGGTTAAGGGTCACTACAATTTGTTTACTTATGTGATTTGGTATTTCCCTCTGTATTCTCTTCCTGTTTAGTGCTAGTAAGTTCAGTCCTAGCTAGACCCTCCCCGTTTCTTCCACGCTCACTCAGTCAGTTTTAGTTCTTTGCAGAGACATTAGGAAAGTCATTGGGGTTGATTTACTAAAAAATGGAGAGTGCAAATCCTGGTGCAGCCCTACATAGAAACCAATAAGCTTCCAAGTGTTTTTTTTTTTTTTTTTTCGGCAAAACTTAATTGCACAAGCTGAAGTTTGAAGCTGATTGTCTACCATGCAGAGCTGCACCAGAGTTTTCACTCTCCAGTTTTAGTAAATCAACCCCCATTGTCTTCTTAAGGGCCATACACACTATAAGATTTTCTGAAGACTTTTTACTTCAGATTTACCTTTTCTATGTAGTGGAAGGGCCGGCCAGATTGCATACAAATTGAAAGTGTTTAGGTTTGACCTCATATTATATGGTTTTGGTAAATCTAAAGGAAAAAGTCTTCAGAAAATCTTATAGTGTGTATGGCCCATTACACTTCAAAGACTGGAAAAAAAACATCTATACTGGATTCAACTTCTGTGACTCACTGAAGAATTAAGCTGCCTGTGGATGGTGCCAAGTCAGCAGGTGACCATATTGTCCTGACAGGCCGCATCTACTGAGGTATGTCCATGCATAAAGTAGCATTTGAAACTGAGACTGGCTGTACAAATAGTGACAATTATTAGAGCCAGTCACAGTGAAGGGTAGGAAAAATCTACAATAAATAGATTTTTACATGCAAATAAACCCGTGAGGGTAGAAATTTAGGAAACATTGCTTATATTAATGCTGCAGGATCCATGGCTGTCCTTCTAATCCTGGCTTCACTACCTAGTCTGTCACTGGCCCTGAAGAAACATACAGCCAGGGAAGTCTGAAAAATCTGAACTCCTGCATCCTCGGTCTAAGCCAGTGGACACACTATTGGCACTTTTCCACTGCAAGTAGCGGCTCGGCTCTACTCGGCCCTGCTTGCTTTTCCACTGCTGGTACAGCATGGTACGGTGTTGGAACGGTTCGGTATGGTTTGGTATGGTTTGCTTTTCCACTAAAGTAGTACTAAAGTTAAGTGGGTGGGATAACAACGATTCTCTGACCAATCAGTGGCTAGTAGTGACTGCATGCAAAGGATTGTGGGATATGGTACCGGGTATGGTACCTCTTGGAACCACAATCGAGGTGGTACTGTTTTTGAGAGCCGTACCGTTCGGTTCCATGCAGTGGAAAACGCCGCCGTACCGTACCGAACCGTTCCTACACCATACCATGCGGTACCAGCAGTGGAAAAGCACAAAAGCGAGCCGAACCGTTCGGTTCCATGCAGTGGAAAAGCGCCATATGTAATGGAGAAAATCAGGATGAGGATGACAGGTCTGAATTCATCAGCTTTACAAACAAGTCAGCAATGGCAGCTCCTCTCCACTGCTAGCTGAGTATTTCAACATAATCACCATCTCCGGGCAGATCTTACATTTGTTTCCCCCCAGATATCTTTAAAAAACCTTCCAATACATATAACCCAACATGGAGGGGCTCAGTGAAGGTGGCGGTGAAGGTGTGGAGGTGTTGGATTGGGACACACAGATCATAAAAGGAGATCTTCCCAGCCTCATAATCCAGATCTATCCTGACTCTGTTACTGGAGACATTGCTGAATAATCGGATCCCCTTCCCATCGTGTGTTGCTAAGTACTGATTACTCCATAACCTCTCCAAACACCAGGACTTCCTACTATAGCCAATCCCTGACTGAGGCCATCCCTTCCTGTCCATACTGGGGTAACACATCCCAACTCTCCAGTACTCTGCCCCCCTGACGTCCATGTCCCAGTAACGTCGCCCAGAGGAGAAACTCTGCCTGCTTAACACCTGAGGATACTGAAATCTGTTTGGTGTTTCTGGACGATTCTGGCCTTCATCTGACCAGGTTGCAGTCTTCCCATCATCTGATATATGTAGATCATTGCCAGCTGTGCTCACATCCAGTATTATGTCTGTAACTCCCGACCGCCCTGATGGTTGATGTACAGCCCCGATATTTGGTGCTCCACCTAAGCGGTATGAGTGATGTGCAGTAGAGGCTGGTTGGTGGTGTGGCCTGGATGGTCCATCTGGTTGGTTTCGTGGCATGGATGGTCCATCTGGTTGGTTTCGTGGCATGGATGGTCCATCTGGTTGGTGGTGTGGCCTGAATGGTCTATCTGCTTGGTTTCGTGGCATGGATGGTTCATCTGGTTGGTTTCGTGGCATGGATGGTCCATCTGGTTGGTGGTGTGGCCTGAATGGTCTATCTGCTTGGTTTCGTGGCATGGATGGTTCATCTGGTTGGTTTCGAGGCATGGATGGTCCATCTGGTTGGTGGTGTGGCCTGAATGGTCTATCTGCTTGGTTTCGTGGCATGGATGGTTCATCTGGTTGGTTTCGTGGCATGGATGGTCCATCTGGTTGGTGGTGTGGCCTGAATTGTCCATCTGCTTGGTTTCGTGGCATGGATGGTTCATCTGGTTGGTGGCATGGTCTGGATGGTTCAGCAGCAATGCAAGACTTTTTCTTTGGACAAGAATGAGGAGCTACATGTGTGCCTGTACGTTTTTGTACATTTACACCAGACATTATATCAGATAAACCCATCTGTAAGGTGTGCGAGATCCCAGCCACATCCAGATCTTCTCTATCCCGGAGGCGCTTATCAAGTCTCACATTATCTCCATCCTCAGTATCACATAGGTTACCTGTGTCTGAATCCTGTAAGAAAGTCAATGGGTCAGTCATGTTACACATCTTCTCAATGTGAGCCCTCTTCTTGGACAGCAGGTACGGTAGTATGAATACAGTAAGTACAGAAGACCCCGGTGTCCTCCTGATCTGGATGGGTAGACTGGAAATTCTCCACTATATTACGACGTTTCAGACTCCTCTGAAGTGCCGGACGTTTTCCGAACCTTTGTTGACATTCAGGGCAGTAATAATCCCTAGAACCCCCCTGTGTATCCAGCACACGATCAATGCACTCTTGGCAGACGTTGTGTCCACAATTCAATGTAACAGGATCTGTGTAAAAGTCCAGACAAATGGAACATTCCAGCTCTTTCCTCAGATCAACGGACGCCATCGCTGACAGCAGAAGAGAGAAGTGAAACTGAAAGTTTCTGACACTCATTAACCAGTCTGACTGCTTTATCTACATTGTAGGGAGAGGCGGAGACTTGTACTCATAGGGGGAGTATGAGACTCGTATTCATAGGGGGAGGATGAGACTCGTATTCATAGGGGGAGGATGAGACTCGTATTCATAGGGGGAGTATGAGACTCGTATTCATAGGGGGAGTATGAGACTCGTATTCATAGGGGGAGTATGAGACTCGTATTCATAGGGGGAGGATGAGACTCGTATTCATAGGGGGAGTATGAGACTCGTATTCATAGGGGGAGTATGAGACTCGTATTCATAGGGGGAGGATGAGACTCGTATTCATAGGGGGAGGATGAGACTCGTATTCATAGGGGGAGGATGAGACTCGTATTCATAGGGGGAGGATGAGACTCGTATTCATAGGGGGAGTATGAGACTCGTATTCATAGGGGGAGGGTGAGACTCGTATTCATAGGGGGAGTGTGAGACTCGTATTCATAGGGGGAGGGTGAGACTCGTATTCATAGGGGGAGTATGAGACTCGTATTCATAGGGGAAGGATGAGACTCCTATTCATAGGGGGAGGATGAGACTCCTATTCATAGGGGGAGGATGAGACTCATATTCATAGGGGGAGGGTGAGACTCGTATTCATAGGGGAAGGATGAGACTCGTATTCATAGGGGAAGGATGAGACTCGTATTCATAGGGGGAGTATGAGACTCGTATTCATAGGAGAAGGATGAGACTCATATTCATAGGGGGAGGATGAGACTCGTATTCATAGGGGGAGGATGAGACTCGTATTCATAGGGGGAGGATGAGACTCATATTCAAAGAGGAAAGTTGAAACTCGTACTCATACAGGAAGGTTGAGACTCATACTCGTAGAGGAAGGTCGACTCTTGTATTCATAGGGGGAGGATGAGACTCATATTCATAGAGGAATGTTGAGACTGGTATTCATAGGGGGAGATTCAGTGTTGTATTCATAGGAGGAGGTTGAGACTTATATACATAGGGGTAGGTGGAGACTCGTACAAATAGAAGGAGGTTGAGACTTGTGTTCTTATGAGTAGGTTGAGACTCCTGCTCATAGAATTGCTTATACGGAGGGACACAAATATACATACTGTACATACAGTTGTATTCGAAATTATTCAACCCCCCAATGCTGTAAAGGGTTTTAGGGAATTTAGTGTACATTTGTAATTGTATTCAGAATGAAATCCTACAAGGACTTCTTAAAGAACCATATGCAACTAAAATGACATCAATTGGTTTTGTAATACAGTAGTAAATGTTTCTTTTGTGAATTCTTCACTGACACAATTATTCAACCCCTTAAAGACTACCACTCTGAAGAAGAGAGGTTCATTGAAGTGTTTTCAATCAGGTATTGAAAACACCTGTGGATGTCAGGGAGCAGCAATAAAGCCTAATAAGCACCAATAAGCCAGCTTTAAAATGACTGTGATACTCAGCTCCTTCTAGACATTTACTGGTGTGGTTACAAACATGGTGAAGTCAAGAGAATGGTCCAGGAAGACAAGAGAAGAGGTGATTACTCTTCACAGGAAGGGCAATGGCTATAAGAGTATTGCAAAGATGTTAAACATACCAAGAGACACCATAGGAAGCATCATTCGCAAATTCAAGGCAAAGGGCACTGTTGAAACGCTACCTGGTCGTGGCAGAAAGAAGATGCTGACTTCGACTGCTGTGCGCTACCTGAAGCGCAGAGTGGAGAAAAGTCCCCGTGTGACTGCTGAGGAACTGAGAAAAGATTTGTCAGATGTGGGTACTGAAGTTTCGGCTCAGACAATAAGGCGCACACTGCGTAATGAAGGCCTCCATGCCAGAACTCCCAGGCGCACCCCCTTGCTGTCTCCAAAGAATAAGAAGAGTCGACTGCAGTATGCCAAAAGTCATGTGGACAAACCACAGAAGTTTTGGCATAGTGTTCTGTGGACTGATGAAACAAAATTAGAACTGTTTGGGCCCATGGATCAACGCTATGTTTGGAGGAGGAAGAACAAGGCCTATGAAGAAAAGAACACCTTGCACCTTGCCTACTGTGAAGCATGGCGGGGGGTCAATCATGCTTTGGGGCTGTTTTGCTTCTGCAGGTACAGGGAAGCTTCAGCGTGTGCAAGGTACCATGAATTCTCTTCAGTACCAGGAGATATTGGATGACAATGTGATGCAGTCCATCACAAACCTGAGGCTTGGGAGACGTTGGACCTTTCAACAGGACAATGATCCCAAGCATACCTCCAAGTCCACTAGAGCATGGTTGCAGATTAAAGGCTGGAACATTTTGGAGTGCCCATCACAGTCACCAGACTTAAATCTGATTGAGAACCTCTGGTGGGACTTAAAGAAAGCAGTTGCAGTGCACAAGCCTAAGAATGTGACTGAACTGGAGGCTTATGCCCATGATAAATGGGCGAAGATACCCGTAGATCGCTGCAAGACACTTGTGTCAAGCTATGCTTCATGTTTAAAAGCTGTTATAAATGTAAAAGGATGTTGTACTAAGTACTAAGATTGAATGTCACTTGGGGGTTGAATAAAACTGATAATGATGTGAGCACAGAAAAGACATTTGTGGTTATTTCATTATAAATGTTATATTTGTCTGACCTACACGTGCCTCTTTGAATGATCAAAATCAATGTCAGTCATCCTGCTTAAAATTAAATCAAACTGGCCAAAACAATCAATTTCAGTGGGGTTTGAATAATTTTGAATAGAACTGTACATGGGAGGATTCGTGACAATAATCACCCTGAGGATAAATAAAAGGTCATTTAACAACCTGTGGAAATGGTTTAACAATTGGACTTTTCAGAAGATCGACAATGCTAGCAATCATATGTCGCTAAGAATAGGTTTTCTTTAATGATCTGATATCCACCAACTACGTATGTTACATATCCCTCAGTTAACTCATAACATTCTTTCTTAAAAAACTCCATTGACCTGAACCTCAGTCACATGACCCCTCCAAACCTTCCCATGGTTTATTAGGTGAAATGTGACCGTGTAATCGTCATTCAATGTAAAGAAAACAAACTGCATTGCTCAGACAGATTGGTGAGAGTGACCATTGACTAGGGGGTGTCAAACTCAGTTTCATCGGGGGCCGCATCAGCAGTATGGTTGCCATCAAAGGGCCGGTTGTATCTGGGGTGCACTACGTACAGAGTGCAGGGTTCAGAAGTGCTTTACGTATAGAGTGCAGGGTTCAGGAGTGCGCTACATGCAGGGCTCAGGAGTGCGCTACATACAGAGTTCAGGGTTCAGGAGTGTGCTACATACACAATGCAGGGTTCAGGAGTGTGCTACATACAGAGTGCAGGGTTCAGGAGTGCGCTACATACAGAGAGCAGGGTTCAGGAGTGTAGAGTTCAGGAGTACTCTACGTACAGAGTGCAGAGTTCAGGGGTCAACCAAGTACAGGGTGCAGGGTTCAGGGGTGCACTACATACAGAGTGCAGGGTTCAGGGATGCACTGCAGACTGAGAGCAGGGTTCAGGGGTGCACTGTGTACAGAATGCAGTTCCAGAGGTGCCCTATTCAGAGTTCGGGGTTCAAGTGTGCTCTACGTGCAGGGTTCAGGGGTGCGCCACATACTCCTGAACCCTGCACTGAGTGCAGAGTTCATGGTGTGTGCTGTGTACAGAGTGCAGGGTTTAGGGTTGCACTATGCACAGTGTGCAACCCCAACCTCCACTTCCCCCCCCCCACAATGCTTTCTCGCATCTCTCTCTCCTACCTGAGCCTGGCACTAGTACCTCCATGTGTAGTCAGCTCTACTACCATGTATTCAGCTCTGTAGCTCCCTATGTAGGTGGCTCTGTCTCACCTTGCAGGGAGGTAGTTCTCTCAGATTCTGTCCCTACTATGCCCTGCCATGAGTGCATGCAGGGATTAGTGTTGAGCGAACACGGACTGTATTATTCGTGTTCGTACCGAATAATTGGATTTTTTGTACCCGAACACGGACACGGACACTTTACTGTATGTTCGGGTAAAAATCCGTGTTCGGTCGTTTTATTTCCGGGTTTTGCATGCTTTGGCGCTCTTTTCATGGCGGGCTTTCAACAGCCAATCAACAATCGTTTAACTGGTGTGCCTTAAGCCATCCCAGCCATGCCTGCAAATGTCTTAGTAGCTGTGATTGGCCGTCTGAAGCATGTGACCAAGTCTTTATAAGTTCGAGGCAGCCGCAGCGGCGTCATTATGCTGCTTAGATTCAGGGACAGAGCACACATCAACGTGCTGGCTGCTGATTAGGGAAAGATAGGCAGGAAAAAACCATTTGTGTCCGGATAGAATTGAGGGACAGGTCGGAGTGTTTAGGCAGGGCGAGTTGTAGGCATTTTAGGGATAGAGTCTGCTGAATTATATAGGGTCAGTGTCTTCTACAAACTACAATCGATATTGCTGTGTGGGGGGTGGGGTGAATCTGCACTCAATCCTGATCTACGATCTCTTCTCAATCCTGTTAGGGACAGAGTCTGCTGAATTTTAGGGAAACTGTGTTCTACAAACTACAATCGATATTGCTGTGTGGGGGGTGGGGTGAATCTGCACTCAATCCTGATCTACGATCTCTTCTCAATCCTGTTAGGGACAGAGTCTGCTGAATTTTAGGGAAACTGTGTTCTACAAACTACAATCGATATTGCTGTGTGGGGGGTGGGGTGAATCTGCACTCAATCCTGATCTACGATCTCTTCTCAATCCTGTTAGGGACAGAGTCTGCTGAATTTTAGGGAAACTGTGTTCTACAAACTACAATCGATATTGCTGTGTGGTGTGGGATTGGAGATAGGCAGGTGTCAGTGATCCACATCCATTTTTCTGTGTGTGAGCTGCAGTGAACACAATCTTTTTGGGCTGCAGTGAACACAATCTTTTTGGGCTGCAGTGAACACAATCTTTTTGGGGTGCAGTGAACAAAATCTTTTTGGGGTGCAGTGAACACAATCCTTTTTGGTGTGCAGTGAACACAATCTTTGTGGGGTGCAGTGAACAAAATCCTTTGTGGGGTGCAGTGAACACAATCTTTTTGGGGTGCAGTGAACAAAATCCTTTTTGGGGTGCAGTGAACAACATCCTTTTTGGGGTGCAGTGAACACAATCTTTTTGGGGTGCAGTGAACAAAATCCTTTGTGGGGTGCAGTGAACACAATCTTTTTGGGGTGCAGTGAACACAATCTTTTTGGGGTGGAGTGAACAACATCCTTTTTGGGGTGCAGTGAACAAAATCCTTTTTGGGGTGCAGTGAACAAAATCATTTTTGGGGTGCAGTGAACACAATCTTTTTGGGGTGCAGTGAACACAATCTTTGTGGGGTGCAGTGAACACAATCTTTTTGGGGTGGAGTGAACAACATCCTTTTTGGGGTGCAGTGAACAAAATCCTTTTTGGGGTGCAGTGAACAACATCCTTTTTGGGGTGCAGTGAACACAATCTTTTTGGGGTGCAGTGAACACAATCTTTGTGGGGTACAGTGAACAGAATCTTTGTGGGGTGCAGTGAACACAATCATTGTGGGGTGCAGTGAACTCAATCTTTGTGGGGTACAGTGAACACAATCTCATACTGAAGGTTTGAGGGTGCTGCCTGTTCCATACTCCCCCTACTCCTCATCTAGCCTTTTAGGGGTACAAACAATAGTAATTGGGGCCTAGTGTGGTTGTGTACGTGTGATATACATACACTTTTTTGGGATCATATTTTCTATTCCGCTATTTAATCAAAAACCTTTGGGGATCAGTTAAATTGGGGGATAGTCTGTGTTGGTACGTGTGAGAGAGATCCACCTTTCCAAGTTGTTGGGGTTCATCTCATACTTCTGAAGGTTTGAGGGTGCTGCCTGTTCCATACTCCCCCCTACTCCTAGCCTTTTAGGGGTACAAACAATAGTAATTGGGGCCTAGTGTGGTTGTGTACGTGTGATATACATACACTTTTTTGGGATCATATTTTCTATTCCGCTATTTAATCAAAAACCTCTGGGGATCAGTTAAATTGGGGGATAGTCTGTGTTGGTACGTGTGAGAGAGATCCACCTTTCCAAGTTGTTGGGGTTCATCTCATACTTCTGAAGGTTTGAGGGTGCTGCCTGTTCCATACTCCCCCTACTCCTAGCCTTTTAGGGGTACAAACAATAGTAATTGGGGCCTAGTGTGGTTGTGTACGTGTGATATACATACACTTTTTTGGGATCATATTTTCTATTCCGCTATTTAATCAAAAACCTCTGGGGATCAGTTAAATTGGGGGATAGTCTGTGTTGGTACGTGTGAGAGAGATCCACCTTTCCAAGTTGTTGGGGTTCATCTCATACTTCTGAAGGTTTGAGGGTGCTGCCTGTTCCATACTCCCCCTACTCCTAGCCTTTTAGGGGTACAAACAATAGTAATTGGGGCCTAGTGTGGTTGTGTACGTGTGATATACATACACTTTTTTGGGATCATATTTTCTATTCCGCTATTTAATCAAAAACCTCTGGGGATCAGTTAAATTGGGGGATAGTCTGTGTTGGTACGTGTGAGAGAGATCCACCTTTCCAAGTTGTTGGGGTTCATCTCATACTTCTGAAGGTTTGAGGGTGCTGCCTGTTCCATACTCCCCCTACTCCTAGCCTTTTAGGGGTACAAACAATAGTAATTGGGGCCTAGTGTGGTTGTGTACGTGTGATATACATACACTTTTTTGGGATCATATTTTCTATTCCGCTATTTAATCAAAAACCTCTGGGGATCAGTTAAATTGGGGGATAGTCTGTGTTGGTACGTGTGAGAGAGATCCACCTTTCCAAGTTGTTGGGGTTCATCTCATACTTCTGAAGGTTTGAGGGTGCTGCCTGTTCCATACTCCCCCTACTCCTAGCCTTTTAGGGGTACAAACAATAGTAATTGGGGCCTAGTGTGGTTGTGTACGTGTGATATACATACACTTTTTTGGGATCATATTTTCTATTCCGCTATTTAATCAAAAACCTTTGGGGATCAGTTAAATTGGGGGATAGTCTGTGTTGGTACGTGTGAGAGAGATCCACCTTTCCAAGTTGTTGGGGTTCATCTCATACTTCTGAAGGTTTGAGGGTGCTGCCTGTTCCATACTCCCCCTACTCCTAGCCTTTTAGGGGTACAAACAATAGTAATTGGGGCCTAGTGTGGTTGTGTACGTGTGATATACATACACTTTTTTGGGATCATATTTTCTATTCCGCTATTTAATCAAAAACCTCTGGGGATCAGTTAAATTGGGGGATAGTCTGTGTTGGTACGTGTGAGAGAGATCCACCTTTCCAAGTTGTTGGGGTTCATCTCATACTTCTGAAGGTTTGAGGGTGCTGCCTGTTCCATACCCCCCCTACTCCTCATCTAGCCTTTTAGGGGTACAAACAATAGTAATTGGGGCCTAGTGTGGTTGTGTACGTGCGAGATACATACACTTTTTTTGATCATATTTCCTATTCCGCTATTCAATAAAAACCTTTGAGGATCAATTGAATTGCGGGATAGTCTGTGTCGGTACGTGTGAGAGAGATCCACCTTTCCAAGTTGTTGGGGTTCATCTCATACTTCTGAAGGTTTGAGGGTGCTGCCTGTTCCATACCCCCCCTACTCCTCATCTAGCCTTTTAGGGGTACAAACAATAGTAATTGGGGCCTAGTGTGGTTGTGTACGTGCGAGATACATACACTTTTTTTGATCATATTTCCTATTCCGCTATTCAATAAAAACCTTTGGGGATCAATTAAATTGCGGGATAGTCTGTGTCGGTACGTGTGAGATCCACCTTTCCAAGTTTTTGGGGTTCATCTCATACTTCTGAAGGTTTGAGGGTGCTGCCTGTTCCATACTCCCCCTACTCCTAGCCTTTTAGGGGTACAAACAATAGTAATTGGGGCCTAGTGTGGTTGTGTACGTGTGATATACATACACTTTTTTGGGATCATATTTTCTATTCCGCTATTTAATCAAAAACCTCTGGGGATCAGTTAAATTGGGGGATAGTCTGTGTTGGTACGTGTGAGAGAGATCCACCTTTCCAAGTTGTTGGGGTTCATCTCATACTTCTGAAGGTTTGAGGGTGCTGCCTGTTCCATACCCCCCCTACTCCTCATCTAGCCTTTTAGGGGTACAAACAATAGTAATTGGGGCCTAGTGTGGTTGTGTACGTGCGAGATACATACACTTTTTTTGATCATATTTCCTATTCCGCTATTCAATAAAAACCTTTGAGGATCAATTGAATTGCGGGATAGTCTGTGTCGGTACGTGTGAGAGAGATCCACCTTTCCAAGTTGTTGGGGTTCATCTCATACTTCTGAAGGTTTGAGGGTGCTGCCTGTTCCATACCCCCCCTACTCCTCATCTAGCCTTTTAGGGGTACAAACAATAGTAATTGGGGCCTAGTGTGGTTGTGTACGTGCGAGATACATACACTTTTTTTGATCATATTTCCTATTCCGCTATTCAATAAAAACCTTTGGGGATCAATTAAATTGCGGGATAGTCTGTGTCGGTACGTGTGAGATCCACCTTTCCAAGTTTTTGGGGTTCATCTCATACTTCTGAAGCTTTGAGGGTGCTGCCTGTTCCATACTCCTCCTCCTCCTCATCCATCCTTTTAGGTGTACAAACAATAGTAATTGGGGCCTAGTGTGCTTCTGTACGTGTGAGATACATACACATTTTTTGATCATATTTCCTATTCCGCTATTCAATAAAAACCTTTGGGGATCAATTAAATTGCGGAATAGTCTGTGTCGGTACGTGTGAGATCCACCTTTCCAAGTTTTTGGGGTTCATCTCATACTTCTGAAGCTTTGAGGGTGCTGCCTGTTCCATACTCCTCCTCCTCCTCATCCATCCTTTTAGGTGTACAAACAATAGTAATTGGGGCCTAGTGTGTTTCTGTACGTGCGAGATACATACACTTTTTTTGATCATATTTCCTATTCCGCTATTCAATAAAAACCTTTGGGGATCAATTAAATTGCGGGATAGTCTGTGTCGGTACGTGTGAGATCCACCTTTCCAAGTTTTTGGGGTTCATCTCATACTTCTGAAGCTTTGAGGGTGCTGCCTGTTCCATACTCCTCCTCCTCCTCATCCATCCTTTTAGGTGTACAAACAATAGTAATTGGGGCCTAGTGTGCTTCTGTACGTGTGAGATACATACACATTTTTTGATCATATTTCCTATTCCGCTATTCAATAAAAACCTTTGGGGATCAATTAAATTGCGGGATAGTCTGTGTCGGTACGTGTGAGATCCACCTTTCCAAGTTTTTGGGGTTCATCTCATACTTCTGAAGCTTTGAGGGTGCTGCCTGTTCCATACTCCTCCTCCTCCTCATCCATCCTTTTAGGTGTACAAACAATAGTAATTGGGGCCTAGTGTGCTTCTGTACGTGTGAGATACATACACATTTTTTGATCATATTTCCTATTCCGCTATTCAATAAAAACCTTTGGGGATCAATTAAATTGCGGAATAGTCTGTGTCGGTACGTGTGAGATCCACCTTTCCAAGTTTTTGGGGTTCATCTCATACTTCTGAAGCTTTGAGGGTGCTGCCTGTTCCATACTCCTCCTCCTCCTCATCCATCCTTTTAGGTGTACAAACAATAGTAATTGGGGCCTAGTGTGTTTCTGTACGTGTGAGATACATACACTTTTTTTGATCATATTTCCTATTCCGCTATTCAATAAAAACCTTTGGGGATCAATTGAATTGCGGGATAGTCTGTGTCGGTACGTGTGAGAGAGATCCACCTTTCCAAGTTGTTGGGGTTCATCTCATACTTCTGAAGGTTTGAGGGTGCTGCCTGTTCCATACCCCCCCTACTCCTCATCTAGCCTTTTAGGGGTACAAACAATAGTAATTGGGGCCTAGTGTGGTTGTGTACGTGCGAGATACATACACTTTTTTTGATCATATTTCCTATTCCGCTATTCAATAAAAACCTTTGAGGATCAATTGAATTGCGGGATAGTCTGTGTCGGTACGTGTGAGAGAGATCCACCTTTCCAAGTTGTTGGGGTTCATCTCATACTTCTGAAGGTTTGAGGGTGCTGCCTGTTCCATACTCCCCCTACTCCTCATCTAGCCTTTTAGGGGTACAAACAATAGTAATTGGGGCCTAGTGTGGTTGTGTACGTGTGATATACATACACTTTTTTTGGATCATATTTTCTATTCCGCTATTCAATAAAAACCTTTCTAGGGCAAGATCTTAAATTACAGAAATATGAGGAGACCGTCAAATAAGGGCCGTGGCCTGGGTCGTGGTGCTGCTGGTAGAGCTCCTGTTGCAAGGAGAGGACATGGTCGATCTGTGCCAGCTACACGCACAAGTGAAACACCTTCCTCAAGTGTGAGTAGGCGACAGAACCTGCATCAGTATTTGGTAGGGCATCAAACGCCCCTAGAAGTGATGAGGCCAGAACAAGTTGAGGCGATAGTAGATTGGTTTGCTGCTGACAGTGCCTCCAGTTCCTTCACATTGTCTCCCACCCAGTCTACTGCAGAAAGGTCAGAGTTGGCACCTGCAGCCAATGTCCAACCGTCTTTCACCTCACCCCCTTGCAAATCAGGCCAGCAGTCTGAGCCCCAAGCCATACAGCAGTCTCTTATTCTTTTTGAGGACTCTGTCAGCAGGGTTTCCCAGGGCCATCCACCTAGCCCTGCCCCAGAAGTGGAAGAGATTGAGTGCAGCGATGCCCAACCACTTATTCCTCAAGATGAGTACATGCAAGGATCATCGCAGCACGTCTCCGATGATGACGAAACGCAGGTGCCAACTGCTGCGGCGTTCAGCATTGTGGAGACCGACAAGGAGGGCAGGGGTGAAGACTGGGTGGAAGATGATGTGGAGGACGATGAGGTCCTCGACCCCACATGGAATGAACGTCATGCAGGTGAACTGAGTAGTTTGGAGGAAGAGGCGGTGGTCGCACAGAGCCACCAGCACAGCAGAAGAGGGAGCAGGGTGCAGAAGCGGAGCGGCCGTGCCCTAGACACTACGCCCGCTACTGCCCAACGCAGCAAGGGAACGAGCGCACCAAAGTCAGCTCAAAGGAGTTCTCTAGCGTGGAAGTTCTTTAGAAAATGTGCTGATGACAGGACACGAGTGGTTTGCACCCTGTGCAATCAGAGCTTGAAGCGAGGCATGAACCTTCTCAACCTGAGCACAACCTGCATGATCAGGCATCTAAGTGCAAAGCACGAGCTGCAGTGGAGTACACACCTTCAAAACCAAGAAACGTCTCTGGCTCATCCTGCTTCCTCTTCTGCTGCAGTCTCGGCCGCTCCAGCCACATCTGTAGTGATACCGGCACCTGCCACCCCGCAAACAGACGATCTGTCAGCAACACCACCACCTGGGTCACCAACAACCATCTCCACAATGTCCCGTGGAAGCGTTCAGCTTTCCATCTCCCAAACACTTGAGAGGAAGAGGAAGTACCCCCCTACCCACCCGCGATCCCTGGCCCTGAATGCCAGCATTTCAAAATTATTGGCCTTTGAAATGCTGTCATTCCGTCTGGTGGAGACGCACAGTTTTAAAAACCTTATGTCGGTGGCTGTCCCACAGTACGTCGTGCCCAGCCGCCACTACTTTTCCAGGCAAGCCATCCCTTCCCTGCACAACCAAGTGGGGGAAAAAATCAGGTGTGCACTGCGCAACGCCATCTGTGCCAAGGTCCACCTAACTACGGATACGTGGACCAGTAAGCACGGTCAGGGGCGTTATATCTCCCTACCGGCACACTGGGTAAATGCAGTGGCGGATGGGCCTGAGGCGGATAGCAATTTGGCGCATGTCCTTCCACCACCGAGGATTGCAGGGCGCTTCAGTTTGCCTCCTGTTCCTAACTCCTCCTACTCCGCTTCCTCATCCTCTACCGCCTCCTCATCCGGACAGCGTAACACCTTCACCACCAACTTCAGCACGGCCAGGGGTAAACGACAGCAGGCAGTTTTACAACTTGCCTGTTTGGGGGACAAACCACACACCGCGCAGGAGTTGTGGAGGAGCATGGAACAGCAGACAAATGAGTGGTTGCTGCCAGCGAGCCTCAAGCCCGGCCTGGTGGTGTGCGATAACGGGCGAAATCTCATAGCAGCTCTGGGCCTAGCCGGTTTGACGCACATCCCTTGCCTGGCGCATGTGCTGAATTTGGTGGTGCAGAGGTTCCTTAAAAACTACCCCGATATGTCAGAGCTGCTGCAGAAAGTGCGGGCCGTTTGTGCGCACTTTCGGCGTTCTCACCCTGCTGCTGCTCGCCTGGCAGCGCTGCAGCGTAACTTCGGCCTTCCCGCTCACCGCCTCATATGTGACGTGCCCACAAGGTGGAACTCCACCTTGCACATGCTGGAAAGACTGTGCGAGCAGCAGCAGGCCATAGTGGAGTTTCAGCTGCAGCACGCACGCGTGAGTCGCTCTGCGGAACAGCACCACTTCACCACCAATAACTGGGCCTCCATGCGAGACCTGTGTGCCTTGTTGCGCTGTTTTGAGTACTCCACCAACATGGCCAGTGGCAATGACGCCGTTCTCAGCTTAACTATCCCACTTCTATGCCTCCTTGAAAAAACAATTCGGGCGATGATGGAAGAGGATGTGGCACAGGATGAGGAGGAGGAGGAGGATGAAGAGGTAACATTTCCAAGGCTTTCAGGGCAGTCATTCGCAAGGGGCTCCGAGGGTGGGTTCCTGCACACGCAAACGCCAGGGACGCAATTGTCCAGCAGGGGCACAGTTCTGGAGGATGAGGAGGATGAGGAGGAGGAGGAGCTGGAGGAGGAGATGGAACCATGTTCACAGCAGGGTGGCACCCAGGCCAGCTCATGGCCATCACTGGTGCGTGGCTGGGGGGATACAGAGGACACGGACCATACACCTCCCACAGAGGACAGCCTTTCGTCGCCTCTGGGCAGCCTGGCACACATGAGCGATTACATGCTGCAGTGTCTCCACAACGACCGCCGAGTTGCCCACATTCTAACTTGTGCTGATTACTGGGTGGCCACGCTGCTGGATCCCCGTTACAAGGACAACGTACCGTCCTTAATTCACTCACTGGAGCGCGATCGCAAGATGCGCGAGTACAAGCGCACGCTGGTAGACGCCATGCTGCTGGCATTCCCATCTGACAGCGGGGCCACAGTGGAAGCACAAGGCAGAGGAGGAGGAGGAGGAGGTCGCCAACGCAACCAGGGCACCGCCAGCACCTCAGAAGGCAGGGTTAGCATGGCCGAAATGTGGAAAAGCTTTGTCAGCACGCCACAACAAACAGCAGCACCAGCAGCTCAGATGGAACGTCTTAGCAGGAGGCAGCATTTTACCAACATGGTGGAGCAGTATGTGTGCACACGCCTACATGTAGTGAATGACGGGTCTGCCCCCTTCAACTTCTGGGTCTCCAAATTGGGCACATGGCCTGAGCTTGCCCTTTACGCCTTGGAGGTGCTGGCGTGCCCTGCAGCCAGTGTATTATCTGAACGGGTATTTAGCACGGCTGGGGGCGTTATAACAGACAAGCGCAGCCGCCTGTCCAGAGACAATGTGGACAAGCTCACGTTCATTAAAATGAACCAGGCATGGATCCCACGGGACTTTTCCGTACCTTATGCAGAATAGCAATGGATACCGACCTTACCCACCCATTGTTCCATTTTTGCTCTTTCTCACTCTTTTGGGGTGTACCCTCATTTAAAATTTGTGAAAAGAAGCAGTGTTGGCTACCTCGTCCTCCTCCTCAGGGCCAGATTAATGTAGGGTCTATTGGAGCTGCAGCTCCAGGCCCCTACCTTTTATATAGGCCCCGGGTTGGCCATATTCACTGTTACCGCTCTTCTGTCACTTGTAAACACAGAAGTCTGGCTTCTATGCTAGCTTCCCCAGGCAGCACCCTCAGAACCTCCCCACACAGCGTGAAGGCCGGACAAGGAGGGACAGTTGGCGATGCATGGATGTGTTTATGGGCTTCAGAGACAGCATCCCATGTTGAATTAGGCATGCATGGCTGCACCCTTCCTCCTCTGGGTGCATGGCAAGGCACGGCCCTAAGGCCCTTCAAAATCCTCAGCACCAAGCCCATGATGCTGTTAATCCGGCCCTGGTCCTCCTCCACCGCCGCTTCCACCTACACCGCCCATAGGTGTGCGCAGCCTATTGCATTAAGGTGTGCACCCCAAAGTTGAAATACACATGCATGTGTTTGCCAGCAGGGAGAGTAATGTATCGGGGCCATGTACCTGTAGGCAAGGAGAAATAGAGCAGAGCAGGTCCCAGGGAGATCTTTCCCATCTCCTCACTGGCAATGCTATGTGCCCTAGGTGATTAGGGTGTGCCCAGGCACACCCAGCACACCCTGTGCGCACGCCTATGTCACCGCCACATCCACCACCACCTCAACCTCCCTCCTACTCCATATGGGCCTCGTCCTTCAGAGATGAAGAAGAACATTGTTTTATTTTTCTGTTTTTTTTTGTTGTTTTAAGTTATTTCCCTATCCACATTTGTTTGCAGAGCACTTGCCATGCTCTTAATTACGTTTTGCTGCCATTTGCAGCACTCTAGCCCTTTCCTTTGGTGTTTTAGAGCCATTTTAGTGCCTTAAAGTTCGGGTCCCCATTGACTTCAATGGGGTTCGGTGTCCGGGAAAAGTTTGGTAAAAGTCCGGGACACGGACCCGGACTTTTTTTTAAAGTTCGGCCGAACCCGTCGAACACGGACATCTAGGTGTCCGCTCAACCCTAGCAGGGATCTGTTGGATCCGGGAGCCGCTATGAGCAAAGCGGTGCCTTCTAAACACAGAAGGCATCTATGCGTCTATGAGCGGGAGTGGATGAGTGCCGGAGATGGAGGAATGGAGTTCAGCCCCGTTCTGGCTACATAACTGAGTGGGAGGGCCACATGACAAGGTCTGGCAGGCTGGATTCAGCCAGCAGGCCTTTTGTTTGACCTATGTGTCATAGACAGAACATGGTCTCACCAGGAGGGATGGTTGGGAGAAATTGCCTTATCCTCACTCTTTCCCTTCTGATTGGGCATTTTCATCTGTCATTCAGAAGCCAGTAAACGCACTTCCTGTCCTGAGCTTCCCACTCTGCCACCATCCATCTATGCACCCCCCCCCCACCTACCTTCCTCCTCATTTATTTATTCATCCTCCAGAGTGTTGGGGTAGTGGCTGGAGGTCTGGAATGTGGAATTTTTTCTTTCCGTTTGTTAGCTTTTTTTTTTTACTTTGTGCACTTTTGTCCTTTCACCCGTTTACCTTCAGGGTAAGTTACGTTCTATTTCTGGCACAGAGTATACAGCCACCCCTGAGCCCAGCTCTTTTGTAGATAAGCTGTATGGAGGCGTCTCTGCTGCTATAATTATCTTGAGTCCCAGCACCTTTAACCTATATACACTCCTTTGAGTAGCAGGCTTTTTCAGGTTTTGGACACGTGACTGATTATCTGCTGCTTTGTTTTGCATTCAACCTAGCCAGTCTTGACATTGTTTTTTGGGGAAAGTTAGTACTTTCTTTTGATAGACATGAAAAACTACCAAGGTCCTGTGCTTATGCTCCAACTATAGTGTCACTACTTGTAGGCAGGTGCTTACGGGACTAAAAAAAAGTGTACTTTTGTATTGCTGTGTATAATGTGAAGTTTCTGTTGCTTATTATTATTATTATAATGTGAACCATGATAAAGTTCAATTTTGCTGTGCTTTGTAATGCACTGTGTGGTTATGCAGTTACCTCCCCTGACGACGTCATTGATGATGAAATGCGTAGGGTGGAGTCACTGCGTGTGACGTGTTCATGCACTGGGACATAGCAGCCATCTTATTGGTTGAAAGTAACACATCGGTATCTACGACATGCTGGTTTTATCTTTTTTTTAATGTGTGTTTTACTTTAACCACTTTATCACCGGAGGATTTTGCTGTCTTACGTCCAGGCCACTTTTTGCGATTCGGCGATGTGCGAATTTAAAGCGGAGTTCCACCCTGGATTTTTTTTTAAAAAATACCCCCCGGACAGTCAGGGCTAGTGCATTCCACCATGGTTAGCCTCTGATCTGTCCCGGGTTGCACTTACCTGTTAGGACAAATACTTACCTTGAAAACGTCTTGTCCAGCGCTGCCATCTCAGATGTGGGCAGCTTGAGGCCAGCGAGATCCTCTTCGGCGTCCTCTTCCGCCTTCTTCGGTCCCACGATGCCCTGCGCCGGCCCCGACGTCACTTCCGGGTCACGCGCGTCATCCCCTTCTAAACAGCTACTGGGCATGCCCAGAAGCTGTGGAGGGATGACGCGCGCGACCCGAAAGTGACGTCGGGGCCGGTGCAGGCGCAATGATTCCTGGGAGCGATGACGTTCAGCTCCCAGGAATCATTGCAGAGCCAGGAAATGACGACGGGCCGCGGCCGAGGAAGGAGGAAGAAGGAAGTAAGGTAAGTATATTTTCTTCGCTACGAGGTAAGTAAAAAAAAAAAATGCGATTATCCATTTCTTTTTCAGGTGACCTGGAGCGAGAAGATGGAGGTAAGTATAAAATTAGGGTGGAACTCCACTTTAACTGACAATTGCGCGGGCATGCGACGCTGTACCCAAGCAAAATTTACGTCCTTTTTTTCCCACAAACAGAGCTTTCTTTTGGTGGTATTTGATCACCTCTGCGATTTTTACTTTTTGCGCTATAAACAAAAAAAGAGCGTTTATTTTGAAAAAATAACAATATTTTTAACATTTTTTTATATGAAATTCCCCCCCCCCAAAAAAAGTAAAAATCTAAATTTTTTTAAATTTTTGGCCAATTTGTTTTCTGCTACCTATGTTTGGTAAAAAAAAATCACAATAAGCGTATTTTGATTGGTTTGCGCAAAAGTTATTGCGTTTACTAACTAAGGGAAAGATTTTTGTCATTTTTGGTGTTTTTTTTTTAACGCGTAATGGCGGCGATCTGCGATTTTTTTTTTTGCGGGACTGCGACATTGCGGCGGACAGATCGGACCCTTGACTGACAATTTTGACACTTTTGGGGGTACCAGTGACATTACTACAGTAATCAGTGCTATACATATGCACTGTTACTGTAAAAATGACACTGGCAGGGAAGGGGTTAATTTTATTGGAGAGGGAGGGGTTAATGTATGCCTGGTGCTTACTGACGTGTGTGGGGGGAGGTGACTGAGTGAGTCATGGACAGATCGGATGTTCAGCTATGCTGAACACTGCAATCTGTCACTCCCTGTCACTTAGGAGATCCGCCCGCTCTGTTTACACAGGCGGGCGGATCTCCAAACTAGATTCCCCGACGATCGGGAAAGAGCAGCGGCGATCGCCGCTGCTCCTCCCCTGGCCCGACTCCCACTGTGACTGAAAACAGCGGGAGCGCGCCGCCTATAGGGGGAGGAGTCCAGCGACGTAGTACTACGTCGCTAGACGATAACGAGCCACATTGCTGCAGTAGCAGCCATGTGAGCAGACGGCAAGTGGTTAAATAAACATTGGTAACTAATTTTACTACACTATGAGATGCTTCCTTTCTTTCCTCTGATGATCAGTTCCTGGGAGTCATTTCAACCATTTGATCGGATTGATCTCTAAACCCATGCTTAAAATACAGCGCTCTTTCAAAACTTAGATTGTGATGTTTGACCATTCCTTTCAGAAGGGTCAACCTGCTATGGTAAGAGGCAGTGTGATCAGTTTGAGGGTGAAGAATCTTCCTCCTCTGTCCATTATCCTTTGAGCACCATCAATTACTGAACATCTTGAAAAGACTCTACCGGTGGACTTTTTTTTTTAGTTTAATACACAGATTATCTATTTGGAAGGGTTTTTTCCTATATGAATGCTTTTGCACTTCAATTTTTAAGTTATCTGCCATTGTTAGTGCTGCACTGTTCTTGATATATTTTTATGCAGTTACAGGCTGCCTGGGATGGGAAGGGGTTAACAGTGTCTAGACTCCTTTCCCGGGCTTTCTGAGTCCTGCCACCCCAAGCCACATAAATGTCAGGGGAAGGCTCAGAGCTCTCGCTCATCTACATGGGATCTACAGAGAAAGATTCTGCTGCATTATGTAGTCCTACTGGGGCACGTGGCTCCCTTCTGGGCCACCTTGCTGGGGCTCTGCCTGGACTAGGAACATTACATCATTGAACTCTTGCTGAATGAAATTTGCTCTCTGGAAAGTTATGACCCTGGGCAGCCTGCAATAATTAGTTAGGGCTGGACTACTACTGAATTACTTTCTAAAACTGTTAACTATGTCAAACCTGGTCTGAATTTACTACAAAGGGGTGCATGGTGGTACATGGCGTATTACAAAGAACAGGGCCTATTACACACTTGAGTTAAAGAGGGTGACATGCGGTTGCTAATGCCCCGTACACACGTGCAGATTGTCGGCCGAAAAGATTCGGCCGACGACCGATCGGCCGATTGTAGGCTTGTTAGTATGATGCTTCCGACAGCTGACAGCGCACTTTCGGCCGAACAGAATCTGTCGTGCAAGCATTAAAATTTTTGTATGCCGACACCAGAACGGCCGATTGTTCGCCAGTCAGTACAGATTTCGGGCCGACAGACAGCAGATTTGCAAGACTGGGCATGCTCAGAAAAGAAAAAACACAGGGAAAGTGAACCATCACATGACATCACTTCTGCAGTCGGCTGTTGTTGGCCGACAGAATTCGTGTGCAGTCTTTTGCACTTTTCAACAGACACGACAGCCCGGGGACAAAAGACGGCCAATCGTTCGGCCGACGATCGGTACGTGTGTACGAGGCATAAGAGTAACCAACACAATGGAATGATATGGCGGCCAGACAGAAGGAGTATGGTACCAGCAGGGGTGAGGGCTTCTCTGCATAAAGAGGGGAGAGGTGTGATGTTTCCCTCCTAAGCGGTTAAAGCCCCAGCTAACCGGGACCACATCTGTATGTCGGAGACCTCAGGGACCTAGCCACATGTACAGAAGTAGGTAACCAAGTTATGTACACAAGAGCCCAGTCTGAAAGTGCCCAATCAACAAGCCTCCTTGCAGCGCTCAGGGCCCGAGCATGATTCATTAGGAGGGCAGGATGGAGTGTTATAGCACGAGAATAAGATCTTTGTGCCCAAGGAGGTGAGATCTCAAGTCCTCAGAACCTTCCATGATCACCAGCTGGCTGGTGGCCTAACTTGCATCAAGTTTGCAAAGACTACCTTAAATCTTGCACAGTATCTCTGCACATCAAAGGTGAAAAAAAAAGAGCTTGGGATTACTGAGGCTCTTACCTGCCCTAAATCGACCCTGGGAAATGATAGTCATGGACTTTATTGTGGACTTTCCTTCCTCTGAGGGGTTTATTACCATCCTAGTGGTAATAGATCTGCTATCCAAAATGGCAATTGTTTTCCAGATGGTGGGTACCCCATCTTTGGCTGAGACTTCCCAAACCTTTATTAAGGAAATTAGAAGACTTTATGGTCTGCTCAGTAACATTGTTTAAGACCAAGGGGTGCAGTTCATCTCCTGATTTTGGAAAACTCTCTGCAAGGTGTTAAAGTGGAACTCTGTCTATCATCTGCCTACCACCCTCAAAGTAATGGTCAAACAGAACGTACGAACCAAGCCCTGGAACAGTATCTGTGCTGCATCTCGACAGTTTCTGAATATGAATGGTCGACTCTTCTCCTGTTCACGGAATTTGCACACAACGATTCGGTGCATTCAGCCACCCCCATTCTGGGCCAATTATGGATGTCATCCTTCATGTCTGCCAGATACTGTACTTGAATCATCAGTGCCTGCAGTCCAAGACAGATTTACCTTTAGCTTTAGAGAGAACAACTATCGGGCTCTCCAAGAGTCCATATGGAAGGTACAGGAGGACTATAAGAAACACTTTGACAAGAAGTGGAGGGGAACCCAACTAAAGGTTGGAGATAATGTTTGACTATCCACTATCAATCTGAGACTTCCCTGCCCTTCATGAAAAGGTAGGACCAAGATACATTGGCTCATTTCAAATCAAGCACAAAGTGAATGCTGTAGCGTTTGAACTGTCACGTCCTGATTCATACAGGATTCATCCAGTCTTCCATGCCTTCCCATTCAAACTGGCAGTTCCTGCTCCATTTACAGGAAAAGTGCAATACAATAACTGTTGGAGAAGAATAACCAATAGCCGTTGGAGAAGAAATAGGATTTGAGGTTGAGAGGATCCTGGACTGCAGAAAGCAGAGAAGAAAGGTCCAGTACCTAATGAAACAAAAGGGGTATTCCTGGGAACCTGAGGTCAATATACATGCTCCCAGACTCCTCCAAGAATTCTGTTCCAAATACCCAGGAAAGGTGGCCTGAGTGGGCATTCAAAGCCTCCCATGGGGGTGGGGGCGCAGTGTTAGGACTCCAGCAAACACTCACAAAGATATGGCCCGCACAAATGCACATTGACGTGCACAAGTGCGTGCATGGATACGCATTGGCACACAGGTACACTAGGGTTGCCACCTCATGAGGTTGAGAGGATCCTGGACTGCAGAAAGCAGAGAAGAAAGGTCCAGTACCTAATGAAACAAAAGGGGTATTCCTGGGAACCTGAGGTCAATATACATGCTCCCAGACTCCTCCAAGAATTCTGTTCCAAATACCCAGGAAAGGTGGCCTGAGTGGGCATTCAAAGCCTCCCATGGGGGTGGGGGCGCAGTGTTAGGACTCCAGCAAACACTCACAAAGATATGGCCCGCACAAATGCACATTGACGTGCACAAGTGCGTGCATGGATACGCATTGGCACACAGGTACACTAGGGTTGCCACCTCATCCCCTTAAATCAGGACACACATTAATTACACAGGTTCTGTGGCTGATTACGGTGGCAATTAAACTTACTTAGTGCCTTATGTGCATTATGTTAGCCTCAGAACTTGTGTAATTAATATGTGTCCTTGTTTAAAGGGATGAGGTGGCAACCCAAAGGTACGCACCACGCGGCCTTTATAAGAGAGACAGTTCCTCTCTGTGATTGCTGGTGGATCTTCGGCTCTCCAGTGTATTTGTTTCTTGTGTTGCCTTGCATCTTACCGACTCGACTGCTTTTGCAGATTTCTCTTGATTTTGATATTTCTTGATGGGGCTCCATAGTTCGGAGATTTCAAAGTGCCTTGGGAAGGATTGCATTTTGTGGACAACCAGCAAGGTGTGGGCCCAGGTGCACACAGCCCTTATAATGTAGGTCTGCTGAGAATTGTAGGTGGAGTGGAGGGGATTTTGGGTAGGGGCTGCCATTTTAAGAAGCTCAAAGCTGTGTGTGTCCAAGATGTCCAAGGCTATGTGCATCCAAGATGTCCAAGGCTGTGTGCATCCAAGATGTCCAAGGCTGTGTGCGTCCAAGATATCCAAGGCTGTGTACATCCAAGATGTCCAAGGCTGTGTGCATGGAATAGCCAGTGGCCTGGAAGCCCAGACAAGCAGAGGTACTGCTGACCAGAGAGCCAGGTGGCTCCATAATATTCTTTTGTATTTTGCTGGAGAAGAACCCCTGTTTGGGAAAGCTTATGTTGGACTTTTTTTTTTGTTTTTTTTGCCTTTTTTTTTGTTTTTGCCTTTTTTAATAAACATGGGCTACCAATAGGGTTGCCACCTCCGACCTTTAATTGCTTCAATACCGGACATTTATACCCCCTTCCTCCCCAGGCCAATTTTCAGCTTTCAGCGCTGTTACACTTTGAATGACAATTGGGCGATCACGCAACGCTGCACCCAAATTTAATTTTTTCACACGAATAGAGCTTTCTTTTGGTGGTATTTATTCGCCACTGGATTTTTTATTCTTTGCTTAAAAAAAAAAAAAAAAAAAAAAGACAGAAATGAAGAAAAACCTTTTTCTTTCAACATTTTTAGTCAGTAAATTTTGTAAATAAAAAATTTTTCCCCTTCACTGGTGTGCGCTGGTGAGGTGGCACTTATGGACACTGATGAGGAGGCACTAATATGCAGACTTGTATAAAGTACTCAAAATTTCTACTTGAGTAAAAGTACAAGTGCTCGATCAAAAAGTGACTTAAGTAGAAGTGGAAGTGCTCGCAGAAAAAGTTACTTAAGTAGAAGTACT
The DNA here is from genome assembly GCF_965119305.1 of Pelophylax lessonae. NCBI lineage: Eukaryota > Metazoa > Chordata > Amphibia > Anura > Ranidae > Pelophylax > Pelophylax lessonae. The sequence goes on along the minus strand of NC_138768.1, from coordinate 12,854,581 downwards.
AAAGTATTCAACATTTTTTTTACTTAAGTATTGCAAGTAGTTTTTTCAAAAAATTTGCTACTTAAGTACTAAAAGTAAAAAGTACCAGTAGTTTTGAAAAAAAATTTCTACTCAAGTACTGAAAGTAGAAGTACAAGTACTGTGTTATGTAGTTATTAAAGAAAGAAGTCAAAAGTTTGAACATCATATTGTTTTTTATTATTTCAAATGATTTATTCAAATGATTAACCTAAAGGACAATCACAATTCCTTAGGCTGTAACTTTTTGTAAACAAAAAACAGATAAAGTATGTCCCTCCCTTCCCCTTTTAAAGCATCCACCTTTTAAAGCCAGGGGTGGTCTCCTTCCTGAGCTTCCTCACTCTCACAGCCAGGCAGATCACTTGAAGTTGAAGGGCCAGGGGTGGAAGGTGGTGTTTTTGGTTCGTCCATCTTTTCAGCTGATCAAAAGGCAGAACAGGAGCATGCGCAGTCTTCTTAATCGCTGTTTGATTTGATTTGCTCAAATGATGATGTGCCAGGCCAGCTTCGTCAAACCTACAACGCTTAAAGTGAAAAATGCATCAAAAACTACTAACAAAGTGGCTGTGCTAAAAATGCTAATAAAGTGCCTGCAATTATATATATATATTCTTCTTGTATTCAAAATCATCGTCCACAGTATCAAAAATAAAGTGACATGTCTGTGCTAAATGCAGTGCAAATTATTCCCACAATGTAAATTTAATTCATGTAAAATATATATGACAATACCACAATAAAATAAGTTGTGATTGTGAATAAGTTAGGTGCAAGTTTAAGTGTGTAAACTAAACTTTATAACGAAAAGTCCATAACTGAATTGCAGTGTGCAATCTAAGAAGTGCTGTCACTTGCTGTCAGATGCTTCCACCTTTCTTCTGTGATCTGCTCAGTAAAGTGGTGGACTGGATAGCCTCTCTCTCTGCCTCTCACCTTAGTAGCACTGGCACTGCACTGGTTCAAAAAGCTGTCTATATTATTTTCATTATAAGAACTTGTCAGAACATGCTTCCACCACCTGTCCTTCACACTAGTAGTGCTCATTTGCTTTGCTCAAGTCAAGTGCCACTGCCAGTGGCCACTGCAGTGCAGGCACAGCCGCACAGGCAGAGGCAGGCCGCTGGAAGCACAGGCACCACCAACACAACACTTATGGTCCATGGACCATGGATGGTCGGATAATCATCATAGCTGTCAGTCTCACTCTTCTTGGTTCAAAAAAGCCACCCATGACCCGTGTGTATATAATATATTAATATTTTATATTGATTATTTGATTCTCAAATGGCACATTTGCCATGGCAAGGATTAGGCCCTCTCCACTGTCCACCTTACTCACCTCATAGAGAAGAAGATGAGATAACGAAGAAAATGCTCCGAGTTCTGCTCCCGCGTCCGGCCGCCCGCGTCACAACTCCTCTCAGTAAGGGCCCTAAGGGGTGGAGTCTGAGTGACACACAACACGTCTAGAGGCAGAGACCTCGAGCGGGAAGACGGCAGCATGGCTCCTCCTGTGCGGTCTTAACTTGATGATCATGACAGTGATTCCGCGGGCCGCGGCGCGAGCGAGGCTGTGGGATTGATTGAATTGAGTTGTGCTGCCTACTGCTACACGCTACCTACTACTAAATTGTGAGTCAGTATATATTTTATTTCATTTTTATATCTAAAAGCGGTATTGTTGAGCACTACTAGCCACTAGATCTCTTGGCTGTCACTTTGTCACATGTTGGGGAATCACAGCGGCTCGGCTCCAGAAGTGGCGGGTGTCCCCGTCATCCTGCCAGGGCCGCCAAGAAGTTAATCAACTAATCTTAAGTTAATATCTTATGAGGAGAGGACCAATGAGATTGAGAATTGAAATAATTAAATATATATGGCTTTTAGAACCAGTGCAGTCAGTGCCACAGTGCCACCCAGACGCTATCCACCAGTGCCACCACCATTAAGTGTGTTGGTTGGTCACTCGAGCACTGAAGGAGGTGGAAGCATCTGACAAGTGAAGTGACACTTTAGATTTGCACACTGGAATTCATTTATGGACTTTTCGTTATAGATAGGTTTACACACTTCAACTTGTTGCACGCACCTGACCTAACTTATTTCATAACTTATTTTATTGTGATTTATTGTCATATTTTATATGAATTGAATTTACTGTTACATTGTGGGAATAATTATTTTCATTGCATTTAGGCTTTAGCACATTCATGTCACTTTATTTTTGATACTGTGTGGAGTGTGGGCAGGGCACTGGGGGCAACAATGATATTATATCGATTGCACAGGCACTTTATTCACACAGCCAAGTTGTGTTTGTTAGTAGTTTCTTGATGCACTTTAAGCGCTGTAGCACCATTTATTTGTTTGTTTCATATTTTCTTTTTATTGGAAAGATTTGGTATAGCAGCTTTTATTATACACAGCCTTTATTTTCATATGCGCTGATTTACAAATGACATTATAGACATTTTTTTGAGCTTTATGCAACCTGCCATCTACTGTTCTGGCAGTGGTAATTTTTTTAAAAGTAACGAGTAACTATGCAGCACAAAAAAAAAATACTTGAGTAGAAGTATCGAAATCATCAAAAAAATGTAGTGAAGTAAAAGTAGAAGTAGGAGAAAAAAATTCTACTCTAGGAAAGTACAGATACCGCATTTCGGTACTTAAGTACAGTACTTAAGTAGTTCTACTTAGTTACTATACATCTCTGCTAATATGCTGCACTGATAGGTGGCATTGATGGGCAATGATAGGGGGCACTAATATGCTGCACTGATGGACACAAATTGGTGTCACTGATGGGCACTGTTGGGGCTGCACTGATGATTAGTGTCCTGATTACCTGTACAGTCTCCCCTGCGAGGAGATGCCGCTGATTTGCTCTTCTCCCCTCTCCTCTCCTCACACTCTGTCAGTGTAGGGCAACGGGCAAGGAGAGCAGATAAACGGCACTTACATGTGTAGCACCCTCCTAGGTAGGTGCTAGAGAGTGCATATTTTTTGGGATTCCCTGCTTAACAGGGGTACTGTCAGACAAGTGTAAGTACTCTCTGCCTAACAGGGAGCAGTGATCCATTGATAGGGTCTGCTCAGTGTGATCAGATGCTGCTCATGTTGTCTGCCCGTTTCACACCGGTCCAAAAGGAAGGGGCATATTGGACAGTGAGAGAAAACCTGACAAATAGGAGCATGAGTGTAGGTACAGCCCTGGCCATTGGCAGAGGAAGATGCCTCAAGGCAGACTAGGTGACTGTATTTATACCAAGAGAGCATGTGTGCACAGGGTCTTCGCCTGGAGAGCAGGGTCCCGGAGGAAGGGTGGTGGATGCTCCTCCTCTGTACAGGCCGCCATGCAGCCACAGGTAGTCAACCTGAGGGCCAGAGTCATATAAGCTGCAACCCAGATGTCCTGCAGAGCTGACTAGGAGGGAGATACCCCTAGAAGGATCTGTTCCTGGCTACTGTGAGTACAGACCCAAGTCTAGGGGCCTGTTCTGTGAGGGCCATCCCTACAAGCTAGTAAAGTCAGATGGGTGCCAGCTAAATGGGGATACTGGGTAGTGTCCCAAATAATCAGAGTTCATTGAGACTGCTGCCAGAACAAGCAAAGGACTTATTCTTCCATACAAATGCTGTATGGTTCAGCAGAGGGTCTGCTATTCAGTTCAACCAAGTAAGGCCAAGTGAGAGTTGTCCTCATCTGTGCATAGTTCAAGTTGTAGTATCCCACAAATCCCTTCTCCTATCCAAGTTCCACCAATAAATACAAAAAAAACAAATCTTATTTGTACTTTAATGTTGGCGCAACTTTGGAGTCGTACAAGTGTGAAAGGGGCCTAAAACTGGTCAAAGCCAAAGTTGTATCGAAGTTGCACCCATCCAAAGTTGCGTTAAAGTTGCACCTCAAAGTCAGTGCAACTTTGGAGTTGTACAAGTATGAAAGGGGCCTTAATTTCGCATTTTGATTATGTCACGGTATATGATTTATCACTTATAACATTTTTTGCCAATGTTTTATTATTGGTAATGTCACTTCACCACATGATTAGTACAATTAGTTGATAGTTCACAGGTTATGGGATCATTTTCTATAGCGCCCCCTCACACTTTTCAATTTTTATAGTACAGTATAGGATATCTACACTATTGGGGGGAGCTTTTCAAGTATTTTATGTCAAATTGCTAAAATCCATAGGCGCAAGGTGCCTTTAACCTCTTCCGGACCGCCCGTCGCCTTTTTACTGCGGCAGGGTGGCCCTCCTGCGCAAACCGACATAGACCTACGTCGGTGACGCGCCTGCAGCTAGGGGGCGAGTGCGCGCCGGTGGCGGCATGCTCCCACCCCCACTCGGCAGCAGCGCGCTCCCGCCCCCACTCGGCAGCGGTGAAGCTGATGCACGGGTCAGCCGGCTCCGATTGCCGTCTGGCACCCGCAATCGTTCCCCGCTGAGAGAGAAGGATGGTCGGCTGTAAACACAGCTGACGATCTTCTCCCTGGAATGATCACAGAGTGCCTGAGATCCTCCTATATAGGAACACAGGTCTCTATGGTTATTTCACAAGCCACGCCCCCCACAGTTAGAATCACTCCCCTAGGCTCACATTTAACCCGTTGATCACCCATAGAGTTAACCCCTTTCCTGCCAGTGTCATTAGTACAGTAACAATGCATATTTTTAGCACCAATTACTGTAGTAATGTCACTGGTCCCCCCAAAAGTGTCATAAATGTCAGTTAGGGGTCCGATCTGTCCACCGCAATGTCACAGTCCCGCTAAAAAAAAAACCAATAAAAATTACATAAATCTTTTGCGTAGTTAGTAGATGCGATAAATTTTGCGCAGACCAATCAAAATACGCGTATTGTGATTTTTTTTTTAACAAAAATATGTAGCAGAAAACAAATTGGCCAAAAATGTTTAAAAATTTTGATTTTTAATTTTTTTTTTGCGAATGTTATATAGCAGAAAGTGAAAAATATATATATTTTTTTTTTTCAGAATTGTGGCTCTTTTTTTTGTTTATAGTGCAAAAAATAAAAATCACACAGGTGATCAAATACCACCAAAAGAAAGCTCTATTTGTGGGAAAAAAAGGACGTCAATTTTATTTGGGTACAGCGTCGCACGCCCGCGCAATTGTCCGTTAATGTAACGCAGTGCTGAATCGCAAAATATGGCCTGGTCATTAAGGGGGGAAATCTTCCGGTCAAGAAGTGGCTAAAAACCTCAGGATTTGAATATTGTGAGTGTGCTTTTAATTAAAAAGAAGAAAAAAAATGTGTGGTATTTTAAAATACTACACAAAAGAGAAGGGTGTGTTTGTTGTGTTTTATTTTATTGCCGCACTTGGCAAAGGAGACGGAAATCCTGGTTCTATCTGTGCAAGTTATAGAGGAGTTAGAAGTACTCCTGCAGGGGGAGGAGCTGATCTCCTGGAGGAAGGTGTACCTGCAGGGGGAGGAGCTGATCTCCTGGAGGAAGGTGTACCTGCAGGGCGAGGAGCTGATCTCCTGGAGGAAGGTGTACCTGCAGGGCGAGGAGCTGATCTCCTGGAGGAAGGTGTACCTGCAGGACGAGGAGCTGATCTCCTGGAGGAAGGTGTACCTGCAGGGCGAGGAGCTGATCTCCTGGAGGAAGGTGTACCTACAGGGTGAGGAGCTGATCTCCTGGAGGAAGGTGTACCTGCAGGGTGAGGAGCTGATCTCCTGGGGGAAGGTGTACCTGCAGGGCGAGGAGCTGATCTCCTGGAGGAAGGTGCACCTGCAGGGCGAGGAGCTGATCTCCTGGAGGAAGGTGTACCTGCAGGGTGAGGAGCTGATCTCCTGGAGGAAGGTGTACCTGCAGGGTGAGGAGCTGATCTCCTGAAGGAACGTGTACCTGCAGGGTGAGGAGCTGATCTCCTGGAGGAAGGTGTACCTGCAGGGCGAGGAGCTGATCTCCTGGAGGAAGGTGTACCTGCAGGGCGAGGAATTGATCTCCTGGAGGAAGGTGTACCTGCAGGGCGAGGAGCTGATCTCCTGGAGGAAGGTGTACCTGCAGGGCGAGGAGCTGATCTCCTGGAGGAAGGTGTACCTGCAGGGCAAGGAGCTGGTCTCCTGGAGGAAGGTGTACCTGCAGGGCAAGGAGCTGGTCTCCTGGAGGAAGGTGTACCTGCAGGGTGAGGAGCTGATCTTCTGGAGGAAGGTGTACCTGCAGGGTGAGGAGCTGATCCCCTGGAGGAAGGTGTACCTGCAGGGTGAGGAGCTGATCTTCTGGAGGAAGGTGTACCTACAGGGCGAGGAGCTGATCTCCTGGAGGAAGGTGTACCTGCAGGGTGAGGAGCTGATCTCCTGGAGGAAGGTGTACCTGCAGGGCGAGGAGCTGATCCCCTGGAGGAAGGTGTACCTGCAGGGCGAGAAGCTGATCTCCTGGAGGAAGGTTTACCTGCAGGACGAGGAGCTGATCCCCTGGAGGAAGGTGTACCTGCAGGGCGAGGAGCTGATCTCCTGGAGGAAGGTGTACCTGCAGGGCGAGGAGCTGATCTCCTGGAGGAAGGTGTACCTGCAGGGGGAGGAGCTGATCCCCTGGAGGAAGGTGTACCTGCAGGGCGAGGAGCTGATCCCCTGGAGGAAGGTGTACCTGCAGGGTGAGGAGCTGATCTCCTGGAGGAAGGTGTACCTGCAGGGTGAGGAGCTGATCTCCTGGAGGAAGGTGTACCTGCAGGGCGAGAAGCTGATCTCCTGGAGGAAGGTTTACCTGCAGGACGAGGAGCTGATCCCCTGGAGGAAGGTGTACCTGCAGGGCGAGGAGCTGATCTCCTGGAGGAAGGTGTACCTGCAGGGCGAGGAGCTGATCTCCTGGAGGAAGGTGTACCTGCAGGGGGAGGAGCTGATCCCCTGGAGGAAGGTGTACCTGCAGGGCGAGGAGCTGATCCCCTGGAGGAAGGTGTACCTGCAGGGCGAGGAGCTGATCTCCTGGAGGAAGGTGAGTGACCTGCATGGCTGGATGCAGTTGAAGGGAGACACCATGACTAGGAGTGCTGTGCAGGACAGCAGGAGGAAAAACACCAACAGCACCGGTACTGTATGTCTTCAGAGTTCTGAGGGTTGGGAGGATTGTGTTTTTAGAATGCAGCATGAGAAGAACGGCTTTACCTGCTAGTCAGAAATAAGCAGCTTTTTCAGAGTGGACAGGGGGCCTGTAAGTTAAGGTGACCAGATTTTTATAAAGAAAATCCAGGGACAATTTTTTTTATTGGCAAATGGTAAACTATTTTATAGTCATATTTTCCTCAAATGATTTACGCAGTGTATGTAGTATGTGTTTATGGAATGATTGTATGATATAAACAAAAGCAAGATTGTAAGATAAAAAAAAATAAAAATTGGGATATGACTACCAAATGTTAGGAAGAGAAGATGGAGAAAAAAACTTTTCAATGCATATTTTGTATTTTATTCTTACCAAAGAAGCGCAGAGGTGCGCTATGTAAATAGTGCAGAATTTAGAGGTGCGCTATGTAAAGAGTGCAGAATTTAGAGGTGCGCTATGTAGAGAGTGTAGAATTTAGAGGTGCGCTATGTGCAGAGTTCAGGAGTAGGGTTGAGCGAACACCTAGATGTCCGTGTTCGACGGGTTCGGCCGAACTTTAAAAAAAAGTCCGGGTCCGTGTCCCGGACTTTTACCGAACTTTTCCCGGACACCGAACCCCATTGAAGTCAATGGGGACCCGAACTTTAAGGCACTAAAATGGCTCTAAAACACCAAAGGAAAGGGCTAGAGTGCTGCAAATGGCAGCAAAACGTAATTAAGAGCATGGCAAGTGCTCTGCAAACAAATGTGGATAGGGAAATAACTTAAAACAACAAAAAAAAACAGAAAAATAAAACAATGTTCTTCTTCATCTCTGAAGGACGAGGCCCATATGGAGTAGGAGGGAGGTTAAGGTGGTGGTGGATGTGGCGGTGACATAGGCGTGCGCACAGGGTGTGCTGGGTGTGCCTGGGCACACCCTAATCACCTAGGGCACATAGCATTGCCAGTGAGGAGATGGGAAAGATCTCCCTGGGACCTGCTCTGCTCTATTTCTCCTTGCCTACAGGTACATGGCCCCGATACATTACTCTCCCTGCTGGCAAACACATGCATGTGTATTTCAACTTTGGGGTGCACACCTTAATGCAATAGGCTGCGCACACCTATGGGCGGTGTAGGTGGAAGCGGCGGTGGAGGAGGACCAGGGCCGGATTAACAGCATCATGGGCTTGGTGCTGAGGATTTTGAAGGGCCTTAGGGCCGTGCCTTGCCATGCACCCAGAGGAGGAAGGGTGCAGCCATGCATGCCTAATTCAACATGGGATGCTGTCTCTGAAGCCCATAAACACATCCATGCATCGCCAACTGTCCCTCCTTGTCCGGCCTTCACGCTGTGTGGGGAGGTTCTGAGGGTGCTGCCTGGGGAAGCGAGCATAGAAGCCAGACTTCTGTGTTTACAAGTGACAGAAGAGCGGTAACAGTGAATATGGCCAACCCGGGGCCTATATAAAAGGTAGGGGCCTGGAGCTGCAGCTCCAATAGCCCCTACATTAATCTGGCCCTGAGGAGGAGGACGAGGTAGCCAACACTGCTTCTTTTCACAAATTTTAAATGAGGGTACACCCCAAAAGAGTGAGAAAGAGCAAAAATGGAACAATGGGTGGGTAAGGTCGGTATCCATTGCTATTCTGCATAAGGTACGGAAAAGTCCCGTGGGATCCATGCCTGGTTCATTTTAATGAACGTGAGCTTGTCCACATTGTCTCTGGACAGGCGGCTGCGCTTGTCTGTTATAACGCCCCCAGCCGTGCTAAATACCCGTTCAGATAATACACTGGCTGCAGGGCACGCCAGCACCTCCAAGGCGTAAAGGGCAAGCTCAGGCCATGTGCCCAATTTGGAGACCCAGAAGTTGAAGGGGGCAGACCCGTCATTCACTACATGTAGGCGTGTGCACACATACTGCTCCACCATGTTGGTAAAATGCTGCCTCCTGCTAAGACGTTCCATCTGAGCTGCTGGTGCTGCTGTTTGTTGTGGCGTGCTGACAAAGCTTTTCCACATTTCGGCCATGCTAACCCTGCCTTCTGAGGTGCTGGCGGTGCCCTGGTTGCGTTGGCGACCTCCTCCTCCTCCTCCTCTGCCTTGTGCTTCCACTGTGGCCCCGCTGTCAGATGGGAATGCCAGCAGCATGGCGTCTACCAGCGTGCGCTTGTACTCGCGCATCTTGCGATCGCGCTCCAGTGAGTGAATTAAGGACGGTACGTTGTCCTTGTAACGGGGATCCAGCAGCGTGGCCACCCAGTAATCAGCACAAGTTAGAATGTGGGCAACTCGGCGGTCGTTGTGGAGACACTGCAGCATGTAATCGCTCATGTGTGCCAGGCTGCCCAGAGGCAACGAAAGGCTGTCCTCTGTGGGAGGTGTATGGTCCGTGTCCTCTGTATCCCCCCAGCCACGCACCAGTGATGGCCATGAGCTGGCCTGGGTGCCACCCTGCTGTGAACATGGTTCCATCTCCTCCTCCAGCTCCTCCTCCTCCTCATCCTCCTCATCCTCCAGAACTGTGCCCCTGCTGGACAATTGCGTCCCTGGCGTTTGCGTGTGCAGGAACCCACCCTCGGAGCCCCTTGCGAATGACTGCCCTGAAAGCCTTGGAAATGTTACCTCTTCATCCTCCTCCTCCTCCTCATCCTGTGCCACATCCTCTTCCATCATCGCCCGAATTGTTTTTTCAAGGAGGCATAGAAGTGGGATAGTTAAGCTGAGAACGGCGTCATTGCCACTGGCCATGTTGGTGGAGTACTCAAAACAGCGCAACAAGGCACACAGGTCTCGCATGGAGGCCCAGTTAAATTAAATAGCGGAATAGAAAATATGATCCAAAAAAAGTGTATGTATATCACACGTACACAACCACACTAGGCCCCAATTACTATTGTTTGTACCCCTAAAAGGCTAGATGAGGAGTAGGGGGAGTATGGAACAGGCAGCACCCTCAAACCTTCAGAAGTATGAGATGAACCCCAACAACTTGGAAAGGTGGATCTCTCTCACACGTACCGACACAGACTATCCCGCAATTCAATTGATCCTCAAAGGTTTTTATTGAATAGCGGAATAGGAAATATGATCAAAAAAAGTGTATGTATCTCGCACGTACACAACCACACTAGGCCCCAATTACTATTGTTTGTACCCCTAAAAGGCTAGATGAGGAGTAGGGGGGGTATGGAACAGGCAGCACCCTCAAACCTTCAGAAGTATGAGATGAACCCCAACAACTTGGAAAGGTGGATCTCTCTCACACGTACCGACACAGACTATCCCGCAATTCAATTGATCCTCAAAGGTTTTTATTGAATAGCGGAATAGGAAATATGATCAAAAAAAGTGTATGTATCTCGCACGTACACAACCACACTAGGCCCCAATTACTATTGTTTGTACCCCTAAAAGGCTAGATGAGGAGTAGGGGGGGTATGGAACAGGCAGCACCCTCAAACCTTCAGAAGTATGAGATGAACCCCAACAACTTGGAAAGGTGGATCTCTCTCACACGTACCGACACAGACTATCCCGCAATTCAATTGATCCTCAAAGGTTTTTATTGAATAGCGGAATAGGAAATATGATCAAAAAAAGTGTATGTATCTCGCACGTACACAACCACACTAGGCCCCAATTACTATTGTTTGTACCCCTAAAAGGCTAGATGAGGAGTAGGGGGGGTATGGAACAGGCAGCACCCTCAAACCTTCAGAAGTATGAGATGAACCCCAACAACTTGGAAAGGTGGATCTCTCTCACACGTACCAACACAGACTATCCCCCAATTTAACTGATCCCCAGAGGTTTTTGATTAAATAGCGGAATAGAAAATATGATCCCAAAAAAGTGTATGTATATCACACGTACACAACCACACTAGGCCCCAATTACTATTGTTTGTACCCCTAAAAGGCTAGGAGTAGGGGGAGTATGGAACAGGCAGCACCCTCAAACCTTCAGAAGTATGAGATGAACCCCAACAACTTGGAAAGGTGGATCTCTCTCACACGTACCAACACAGACTATCCCCCAATTTAACTGATCCCCAAAGGTTTTTAATTAAATAGCGGAATAGAAAATATGATCCCAAAAAAGTGTATGTATATCACACGTACACAACCACACTAGGCCCCAATTACTATTGTTTGTACCCCTAAAAGGCTAGGAGTAGGGGGAGTATGGAACAGGCAGCACCCTCAAACCTTCAGAAGTATGAGATGAACCCCAACAACTTGGAAAGGTGGATCTCTCTCACACGTACCAACACAGACTATCCCCCAATTTAACTGATCCCCAGAGGTTTTTGATTAAATAGCGGAATAGAAAATATGATCCCAAAAAAGTGTATGTATATCACACGTACACAACCACACTAGGCCCCAATTACTATTGTTTGTACCCCTAAAAGGCTAGGAGTAGGGGGAGTATGGAACAGGCAGCACCCTCAAACCTTCAGAAGTATGAGATGAACCCCAACAACTTGGAAAGGTGGATCTCTCTCACACGTACCAACACAGACTATCCCCCAATTTAACTGATCCCCAAAGGTTTTTGATTAAATAGCGGAATAGAAAATATGATCCCAAAAAAGTGTATGTATATCACACGTACACAACCACACTAGGCCCCAATTACTATTGTTTGTACCCCTAAAAGGCTAGGAGTAGGGGGAGTATGGAACAGGCAGCACCCTCAAACCTTCAGAAGTATGAGATGAACCTCAACAACTTGGAAAGGTGGATCTCTCTCACACGTACCAACACAGACTATCCCCCAATTTAACTGATCCCCAAAGGTTTTTGATTAAATAGCGGAATAGAAAATATGATCCCAAAAAAGTGTATGTATATCACACGTACACAACCACACTAGGCCCCAATTACTATTGTTTGTACCCCTAAAAGGCTAGGAGTAGGGGGAGTATGGAACAGGCAGCACCCTCAAACCTTCAGAAGTATGAGATGAACCCCAACAACTTGGAAAGGTGGATCTCTCTCACACGTACCAACACAGACTATCCCCCAATTTAACTGATCCCCAGAGGTTTTTGATTAAATAGCGGAATAGAAAATATGATCCCAAAAAAGTGTATGTATATCACACGTACACAACCACACTAGGCCCCAATTACTATTGTTTGTACCCCTAAAAGGCTAGGAGTAGGGGGAGTATGGAACAGGCAGCACCCTCAAACCTTCAGAAGTATGAGATGAACCCCAACAACTTGGAAAGGTGGATCTCTCTCACACGTACCAACACAGACTATCCCCCAATTTAACTGATCCCCAAAGGTTTTTGATTAAATAGCGGAATAGAAAATATGATCCCAAAAAAGTGTATGTATATCACACGTACACAACCACACTAGGCCCCAATTACTATTGTTTGTACCCCTAAAAGGCTAGGAGTAGGGGGAGTATGGAACAGGCAGCACCCTCAAACCTTCAGAAGTATGAGATGAACCCCAACAACTTGGAAAGGTGGATCTCTCTCACACGTACCAACACAGACTATCCCCCAATTTAACTGATCCCCAGAGGTTTTTGATTAAATAGCGGAATAGAAAATATGATCCCAAAAAAGTGTATGTATATCACACGTACACAACCACACTAGGCCCCAATTACTATTGTTTGTACCCCTAAAAGGCTAGGAGTAGGGGGAGTATGGAACAGGCAGCACCCTCAAACCTTCAGAAGTATGAGATGAACCCCAACAACTTGGAAAGGTGGATCTCTCTCACACGTACCAACACAGACTATCCCCCAATTTAACTGATCCCCAAAGGTTTTTGATTAAATAGCGGAATAGAAAATATGATCCCAAAAAAGTGTATGTATATCACACGTACACAACCACACTAGGCCCCAATTACTATTGTTTGTACCCCTAAAAGGCTAGGAGTAGGGGGAGTATGGAACAGGCAGCACCCTCAAACCTTCAGAAGTATGAGATGAACCCCAACAACTTGGAAAGGTGGATCTCTCTCACACGTACCAACACAGACTATCCCCCAATTTAACTGATCCCCAAAGGTTTTTGATTAAATAGCGGAATAGAAAATATGATCCCAAAAAAGTGTATGTATATCACACGTACACAACCACACTAGGCCCCAATTACTATTGTTTGTACCCCTAAAAGGCTAGGAGTAGGGGGAGTATGTAACAGGCAGCACCCTCAAACCTTCAGAAGTATGAGATGAACCCCAACAACTTGGAAAGGTGGATCTCTCTCACACGTACCAACACAGACTATCCCCCAATTTAACTGATCCCCAAAGGTTTTTGATTAAATAGCGGAATAGAAAATATGATCCCAAAAAAGTGTATGTATATCACACGTACACAACCACACTAGGCCCCAATTACTATTGTTTGTACCCCTAAAAGGCTAGGAGTAGGGGGAGTATGGAACAGGCAGCACCCTCAAACCTTCAGAAGTATGAGATGAACCTCAACAACTTGGAAAGGTGGATCTCTCTCACACGTACCAACACAGACTATCCCCCAATTTAACTGATCCCCAAAGGTTTTTGATTAAATAGCGGAATAGAAAATATGATCCCAAAAAAGTGTATGTATATCACACGTACACAACCACACTAGGCCCCAATTACTATTGTTTGTACCCCTAAAAGGCTAGGAGTAGGGGGAGTATGGAACAGGCAGCACCCTCAAACCTTCAGAAGTATGAGATGAACCCCAACAACTTGGAAAGGTGGATCTCTCTCACACGTACCAACACAGACTATCCCCCAATTTAACTGATCCCCAGAGGTTTTTGATTAAATAGCGGAATAGAAAATATGATCCCAAAAAAGTGTATGTATATCACACGTACACAACCACACTAGGCCCCAATTACTATTGTTTGTACCCCTAAAAGGCTAGGAGTAGGGGGAGTATGGAACAGGCAGCACCCTCAAACCTTCAGAAGTATGAGATGAACCCCAACAACTTGGAAAGGTGGATCTCTCTCACACGTACCAACACAGACTATCCCCCAATTTAACTGATCCCCAAAGGTTTTTGATTAAATAGCGGAATAGAAAATATGATCCCAAAAAAGTGTATGTATATCACACGTACACAACCACACTAGGCCCCAATTACTATTGTTTGTACCCCTAAAAGGCTAGGAGTAGGGGGAGTATGGAACAGGCAGCACCCTCAAACCTTCAGAAGTATGAGATGAACCCCAACAACTTGGAAAGGTGGATCTCTCTCACACGTACCAACACAGACTATCCCCCAATTTAACTGATCCCCAGAGGTTTTTGATTAAATAGCGGAATAGAAAATATGATCCCAAAAAAGTGTATGTATATCACACGTACACAACCACACTAGGCCCCAATTACTATTGTTTGTACCCCTAAAAGGCTAGGAGTAGGGGGAGTATGGAACAGGCAGCACCCTCAAACCTTCAGAAGTATGAGATGAACCCCAACAACTTGGAAAGGTGGATCTCTCTCACACGTACCAACACAGACTATCCCCCAATTTAACTGATCCCCAAAGGTTTTTGATTAAATAGCGGAATAGAAAATATGATCCCAAAAAAGTGTATGTATATCACACGTACACAACCACACTAGGCCCCAATTACTATTGTTTGTACCCCTAAAAGGCTAGATGAGGAGTAGGGGGAGTATGGAACAGGCAGCACCCTCAAACCTTCAGTATGAGATTGTGTTCACTGTACCCCACAAAGATTGAGTTCACTGCACCCCACAATGATTGTGTTCACTGCACCCCACAAAGATTGTGTTCACTGCACCTCACAAAGATTGTGTTCACTGTACCCCCCAAAGATTGTGTTCACTGCACCCCACAAAGATTCTGTTCACTGTACCCCACAAAGATTGTGTTCACTGCACCCCAAAAAGATTGTGTTCACTGCACCCCAAAAAGGATGTTGTTCACTGCACCCCAAAAAGGATGTTGTTCACTCCACCCCAAAAAGATTGTGTTCACTGCACCCCACAAAGATTGTGTTCACTGCACCCCAAAAATGATTTTGTTCACTGCACCCCAAAAAGGATTTTGTTCACTGCACCCCAAAAAGGATGTTGTTCACTCCACCCCAAAAAGATTGTGTTCACTGCACCCCAAAAAGATTGTGTTCACTGCACCCCACAAAGGATTTTGTTCACTGCACCCCAAAAAGATTGTGTTCACTGCACCCCAAAAAGGATGTTGTTCACTGCACCCCAAAAAGGATTTTGTTCACTGCACCCCAAAAAGATTGTGTTCACTGCACCCCACAAAGGATTTTGTTCACTGCACCCCACAAAGATTGTGTTCACTGCACACCAAAAAGGATTGTGTTCACTGCACCCCAAAAAGATTTTGTTCACTGCACCCCAAAAAGATTGTGTTCACTGCAGCCCAAAAAGATTGTGTTCACTGCAGCCCAAAAAGATTGTGTTCACTGCAGCCCAAAAAGATTGTGTTCACTGCAGCCCAAAAAGATTGTGTTCACTGCAGCTCACACACAGAAAAATGGATGTGGATCACTGACACCTGCCTATCTCCAATCCCACACCACACAGCAATATCGATTGTAGTTTGTAGAACACAGTTTCCCTAAAATTCAGCAGACTCTGTCCCTAACAGGATTGAGAAGAGATCGTAGATCAGGATTGAGTGCAGACCCCACCCCCCACACAGCAATATCGATTGTAGTTTGTAGAAGACACTGACCCTATATAATTCAGCAGACTCTATCCCTAAAATGCCTACAACTCGCCCTGCCTAAACACTCCGACCTGTCCCTCAATTCTATCCGGACACAAATGGTTTTTTCCTGCCTATCTTTCCCTAATCAGCAGCCAGCACGTTGATGTGTGCTCTGTCCCTGAATCTAAGCAGCATAATGACGCCGCTGCGGCTGCCTCAAACTTATAAAGACTTGGTCACATGCTTCAGACGGCCAATCACAGCTACTGAGACATTTGCAGGCATGGCTGGGATGGCTTAAGGCACACCAGTTAAACGATTGTTGATTGGCTGTTGAAAGCCCGCCATGAAAAGAGCGCCAAAGCATGCAAAACCCGGAAATAAAACGACCGAACACGGATTTTTACCCGAACATACAGTAAAGTGTCCGTGTCCGTGTTCGGGTACAAAAAATCCAATTATTCGGTACGAACACGAATAATACAGTCCGTGTTCGCTCAACACTATTCAGGAGTGCATGATGTACAGAGTGCAGAGTTTAGGAGTGCACTATGTACAGAGTGCAGAGTTCAGAGGTGCGTGATGTACAGAGTGCAGAGATCAGTGGTGCGTGATGTACAGAGTGAAGAGATCAGGGGTGCGTGATGTACAGAGTGCAGAGTTCAGGGGTGCACGATGTACAGAGTGCAGAGTTTAGGAGTGCACTATGTACAGAGTGCAGAGTTCAGGGGTGCGTGATGTACAGAGTGCAGAGATCAGGGGTGCGTGATGTACAGAGTGCAGAGATCAGGGGTGCGTGATGTACAGAGTGCAGAGTTCAGGGGTGCACGATGTACGGAGTGTAGAGTTCAGGGGTGCACAACATTACAGAGTGCAGAGTTCAGGCGTTCGCAACATTCAAGGATGCGGTACGTACACAGTGCAGTGTTTAATAGTGTGCTATGTATACAGTACAGTGCAGAGATCAGGAGTGTCCTATGTACACAGTGTAGGGATTAGGAGTGTGCTACGTAAACAGTGCAGGGATCAGGAGTGTGCTACGTATACACTGCAGAGATCAGGAGTGCGCTACATACACAGTGCAGAGATCAGGTGTGCGCTTCGTACAGAGATCAGGAGTGTGCTATGTACACAGTGCCGAGATCAGGAGTGCGCTACGTACAGAGTGCAGAGATCAGGAGTGTGCTATGTACACAGTGCCGAGATCAGGAGTGTGCCACATACAGAGTGCAGAGATCAGGAGTGTGTGATGTACACAGTGCAGGGATCAGGAGTGTGCGATGTACACAGTGCAGGGATCAGGAGTGTGCGATGTACACAGTGCAGGGATCAGGAGTGTGCGACGTATACAGTGCAGGGATCAGGAGTGTGCGACGTACACAGTACAGGGATCAGGAGTGTGCTACGTACACAGTGCAGGGATCAGGAGTGTGCTACGTACACAGTGCAGGGATCAGGAGTGTGCTACGTACACAGTGCAGGGATCAGGAGTGTGCTACGTACACAGTGCAGGGATCAGGAGTGTGCGACGTACACAGTGCAGGGATCAGGAGTGTGCTACGTACACAGTGCAGGGATCAGGAGTGTGCTACGTACAGAGTGCAGGGATCAGGAGTGTGCTATGTACAGATTGCAGGGATCAGGAGTGTGCTATGTACAGATTGCAGGGATCAGGAGTGTGCTACTTACAGAGTTCAGGAGCACGCTATGTACACAGTGCAGGGTTCAGGAACACGCTATGTACAGAGTGTAGCATTCAGGCATGCACTACATAGAGTGCGGAGTTGCGAATTAGATGATTCTCTTGAAAAGATTACATCTAGTGATGGTACTGACCCCCAAACTCAATATGGGGTATAATTTACACTAACATGAGAAGAGAGAGAAAGTTCACATTACTTTTGAGATAGATTCAGAGCTCTTGCACACAGGTGTCTGAGCCCATTCAATGTAATTGCAGCCCAGGTGTAATGTACAGCCCGTCACTGACATGAATAGTTGTACGCTGCTGTACTCATGTTTATGATCACTGTATAGAGTAATACAGCAGCACACAACTATTCATGTCAGTGATGGACTTTGTACACCCGTGTGCAAGAGCCCTGGCCTGATGGAGGGAGAGATGGTTGGATAGAGGGAGGGAGTGATGGATGGATGGAAGGATGGCAGGAGGGATAGATGGAGCAAGGGATGGTTGGAGGAAGGAATGGAGGAAAAGATGGATGTTTGGATGGATGAAGGGAGGGAGGGTTGGTTAGATGGATGGAGGGAGGGAGGGATGTTTGGAGGTATGGATAGAGGGATGGATGAAGGGAGGGATGGTTGGATGATGCAGGGGGGAGGGTAGAAGAAGGGATGGAAGGAGGGATGTAGGAGGGAATGGAGGGATGTGGGGAGGAATGGATGGATGAAAGGAGGCATGCATTGAAGGAGGATGAGATGGATAAAGGGAGGGATGGATGGAAGGAGGGATGGATGGATGGGAGGAATGGGTGGAGGGATGGGTAGAGAGAGAGGGAGAGAGGGAGGGAGGGGTGGAGAGAGGGAGGGATGGACGGATGGGTGGAGGGAGAGAGGGAGGGAGGGGAGAGAGGGAGGGAGGGGGGAGAGAGGGAGGGAGGGAGGGGGGAGAGAGGGAGGGAGGGAGGGGGGAGAGAGGGAGGGAGGGGGGAGAGAGGGAGGGAGGGGAGAGAGGGAGGGAGGGGGGAGGGAGGGAGGGGAGGGAGAGAGGGAGGGGAGGGAGAGAGGGAGAGAGGGAGGGGAGGGAGAGAAGGGAGAGAGGGAGGGGAGAATGGGAGGGGAGAGAGGGAGGGGAGAGAAGGGAGAGAGGAAGGGGAGAGAAGGGAGAGAGGAAGGGGAGAGAAGGGAGAGAGGAAGGGGAGGAAGAGAGGGAGAGGGGGAGGGAGAGAGAGAGAGGGAGGGAGGGAGAGAGAGAGGGAGGGAGGGAGAGAGGGGGGAGGGAGAGAGGGGGGAGGGAGAGAGGGGGGAGGGAGAGGGGGAGGGAGGGAGAGAGGGAGGGAGGGAGAGGGGGAGGGAGAGAGGGAGAGGGGGAGGGAGAGAGGGAGGGAGGGAGGGAGGGGGAGGGAGAGAGGGAGAGGGGGAGGGAGAGAGGGAGGGGTGGAGGGAAGGATGGATAGAATACACAGATATCCGCTCCTGGTGCTACTCTTCTAAATGTGTGTATCACACTCTGAAAACAGCCTCTGCTCTCTCATTGTGGGCAAAAGCGGTTTCTTTAGACTCACAGGCTCACTGCAGAGGCTGAGAAATGATTCGTCTGCCTCTTGTAATCCATCCTCCATAGCAGGCTGCGTTCTCTCCACTCCACTATGACAATGTAGGTGAGAAGATGAAAATGACAGACAAAGTTTGGATGTAGCTACAGTATGTACTATGTACTGTAATTCCCCAAGTGTGTGAAAAGTTGGACTTTGGACTACCGCTCTGCTAGTTGGTAGTTTTGTTTGTTAATGTTTATGGTAGTTTTGTTTGTTAATGTTTAGACCAGAGCTTTTAATAGAGTTATGACATTACTGTATTTTATATCTTCCTAGACTTCAGCTGTAGGTTCTCCTTCAACTGGTTACCTGCCTGTCATGCAGCCCCTTCATCTTCAGTACTTTGAGTCACTAACCAAGAACAAAGTTACAGATCAGGAGGATTCCCCAGTTTTCCTGATCTGAGCACTATTACTTTGTACTGCTTATTAGAGATGGGCCGAAGGACTCCCTGTTCAGTTTGCGGCAGAACTTTCAAACATTGCAAAAGTTCGGAACCGAATAATGAACCCATTTGAAACTATGGGACTCGAACTGGAAAAATCAAAAAGTGTCCATTTTGAAAGCTTATATGCAAGTAATCGGGCATACAATGGTTATGGGGTCCTGGTACTGCCCTGGGGGACAGGTATCAATAATAATAAAAAAAGTTTGTAAAAAAAACATTGTTAAATGAGTAATGATTTACTGATGCTTAAAGTGAAACCAACAAAATGAGAAAAAAGAAAATGTAAAACTTCCTTTAAATGTAGTGCTTGGGGGGTCCCCTTAGTCTGCCCGTAAAGTGGCACATCTGTACCATGTATAGAACCTGCTGCAGCAATAATGACATTTATAAAGCCCAAAAAAATTAAATTTTCCTTGCAAGCTTTCTTTATTTTGTAAATAATGGTTCGGGGAGCCAGTCTGTATGATGAGGCCACAATTTAGTGCACTGTGAAAAAGATTAGAGATTTTTTGAAAAAATTACGGTGTCTCATTCGCAGACTTTGGATAGAAGTAACAGGTGCTGAAAAATTGGGCCTTGTGTGTTGGTGGTGCCTTCGCACTGTAACCCTATAGAGGTATATAGAGGTACTATTGCTAAAAGCAAGAATTGGCCTTGCTGTCAAAAATTTAAATGATATAAACCTGTCAAATGGAGAGGGGGGGGGGTATTGGTATTTGGGTGTCGGTGGTGCCTTCACACTGAAACCATGTAGAAGTACTCTTGATGAAAGCAAGAATTGGCCTTGTTGTCAAAAAATTTTAATAATATGCACCTGTCAAACAGGAGCGGAAAATTGGTCTTTGGGCCCATGAAACGTACACCCAAAAAATTCTTACAGATGAAATTAACACCCACAAAGCCAGGCAGCCTAGACATTCTTTCTAGGCAGCCTAGACAGGGGTTTGAGATCTAGAAATAATTTAATCAGCTACATCAGTATCAAGGGATTGATAGCTGCTGCAAATTCAGAACTGATTAATTTTGATAAATGTAAGCTGGTCAAAGGAGTCTGTAAACAGACACTCTCTCTTATATGTCACAAAACCTCCGGCAGCACTGAATGCCGTTCAGAATGCACACTGGATGTAGGGCAACCCAGCAGCTTAACTGCATACTGAGCAAGTTCTGGCCAGTGGTCTATTCTCATGACCCAGTAACCCAGTGGATTGGCAACTGGAAAACTCTCCATGTCTGTTTTTACACCTAGATAATCTCCCACCATATTATAAAGAAGTGCTCCCTCTGTGAGGACATGAGGAGTTACAAGACTTTCCCCCTGTAACAGTGGTCAAAGGAGGGTCCCCCTGTAACAGTGGTCAAAGGAGGGTTCCCCCTGTTACAGTGGTCAAAGGAGGGTTGCCAACCAACAGTGATCCTTCTCCTTGATGCCACGTATTCTTGGGTCCTTTCGCAGGCTTTGAAGAATGAAGGAGCCCATGCACTGCAAGTTTGCATAGGCATGAGAAGCAGACTCCTCGGGGTCCCTGAGGATTACAATATCTGGAACTACCTCCTCCCACCCACGTACTACTCCCAAGGGTTCAGGGGATAAAAAACCATCTGTTAAGGGTTGACATATATCTTGCTTTGCTTCAGTGCCTCCAAAACTGCCAGATTCCTCCTCTTCCTCATCCTCCCACTTCTCTTTTGTGTTCTATGGCGTCTGCATAAAGCAGGGCCTTGAGAGGAAAGGAAGTCCTCCTCTTCCTCCTGCTTCTCTGCCTCGAGTGCCCTGCCCATAATGCCAGACAGAGTCTGCTCCAACAGGAACACAACAGTAATTGTGTTACTGATGCATGCTTTTCTATGGCTCACCATCCTTGTTGCCTCCTCAAATGGTGACAGTACAGTGCATGCATCCTTTATCAGCAGCCACTGGCGTGGGGAAAAAGCCGAGTCGGCCTGAGCCTATTGTGCCATACTCCCACAGGTACTAGTTGATGGCCCTCTGTTGCATGTGCAGCCACTGCTGCATTGCCAAAGTTGAGTTCCACCTGGTGAGCATGTCACAAATCAGGCGGTTTACAGGCAGGTATATTCTCGCTGAATTTCAGCCAACCAAACACTGATTGTAGTCATTTCAGGCAGTTATACACAGACTCTTCTGGCCTGCTTATGCAAATCTTCCAACCCTGGGTATCTATTTAAGAAATGCTGCACTACCAAACTGAGGACATGTGCTAGGCTGAAGCACTGCATGGTACCATTTAGCCTGACTCATTAAATAGACCCTTGAAAGCTTAGGGGGGACTTGTGGTTCATAGGACAATTCAGCAGAGGAGAGCATGGAGGAGGAGGGGGTGGAGCTGACAAATCTCACATTATCACCACTAGCTCGAAGGAGACGTGGTGGCACAACAAGCTGCAGCACTGAGCCCTGTCCTGCATCCTTCCGAGTTGCAAGCAGAGTTACCCAGTGTGCAAATATATCCTCCCTAACCATTCTTGCTGGACCACGTGTCAGCAGTAACGTGGACCTTGAGGCTGACTCCCTTGCTCAACGATGCCACAACATTGCCTCCCATGTGATGGTACAGAGCTGGAATGGCCTTACGTGAAAAGTAATAGTGACTGGGAGCCTGCATTGTGGTACAGCACATTCTGCAAATTTACGGAAGGGGGCAGAAACCACCAGATGGAAAGGCAGCAGTTGTAAAGCCAGCAGCTTTGACAAGTTTAAATTTAGACACTGGGCATGTGGGTGGCAGTGACTGTATTTTTTTTCCCGATGCAGCAGATGGGATAGAGAAATTTGCCTGCTATAATCCACAGCTGGTGGTGTGCTGCTGGCAGATGTGCTGCAAGGACCTGGGACACCCTTCGCTTTACCATTATCCCTGTCAGTGGAGGCTGTGGAGAGGTCATGAGATATAGCGGGGGCACACCGGAAAGGTGAGGAGTGAGGAGGAGAAGAATTGTGTCCCTTTTTTGTGACTTTCAGGTGCTCTTGCCAACGGCTGAGTGGTGAGAGGTTAAATGCCTTATTAAGCATGTGCTACCCAAATAGCTGGTGTTTTTGCCACACTTGACGTGCTTGAGGCAAAGTTTGCAAATTGAAAAAGTGCGATCAGCTGCACATGTGCTAAAATGGGCCCCTACAGCTGAGCTGTGGGAAGTAGGCCGGGAGATAACAGCTCCACAATCTTGTGGAATAGGGTGGTTTCTCTCTACTTTTCCATGCTTGCTGCCTCCTTGGGGTCGTGCCTCACTTTCCTCATCTGCTCTATCCGGCACCCAAGTCATGTCAGTGACATCATCATCATCATGCCCTCCATCCTTATCATCACTGGACACAACTTGGCAATGCACTGCGGCTGGGGGAACATGACTGCCATTTTTTTGTTTACCAGTGTTCTCCCCTCTCTGTAGGCTCATGTTCTCAACCTCAGAATCAACATCTGAATCAAGTAATGCCTGTGCATCGTCAAGGAGCAAGTGGCTGACGCTGTGTTCAAATAACTCAGCAGACTATTTCATACTTGAGGAGGCAGCTGTGCTGGACTGTGCACTAGTCTCTGCTTGGGTGATGGAGGATGAGGATGGTTTACTAAGCCAGTCCACCACCTCCTCTGCATGCTGTGGCTGGATAGCATGGGCAACATCACTAAACAGGGAAAACTATGCCCTGCCTTAGGATTAACCACAGCCTGTTGACACATACACTGCTGGCAACCTCACAATGCCATAGGAACGTCTGCCTCTCCTTGTTGGCCTCCCAGACATGATGGGGGGGGGGGGGGGGCTTATTAACAATATGTAATAAAAATGGGGAAATGTGAACGTGGATGCACTTTAATCAATGGAAAGTGGTGTTTGGTGCACTTTAACTTGAGTACCAACTACACAGACTCTCCACTGACACACTACAATATACTATATAAAGTATAACTGCACTGACGCAATGCAATATACTGCAGCAAATGTGCACTAATGCACTGAAATATACTGCATTAAACGTGCACTAACATACTGAAATGTACTGCATTAAGCATGCACTAACGCACAGCAATATACTGCAGTAAATGTTCACTAACGCACTATAATATACTGCACTGAAAAATACTGCGTTAAACTACTGCATTATATTGCGCAGTGCAATATATTGCGGTAAACGTGCACCAACGCACTGAAATATACTGTGGTAAACGTGTAATAATGCAATGAAAAATACTGCGTTAAATGTGCACTAATGCACTGCAATATACTGCGATAAACGTGCACCTATGCACTGACATATACTGCATTAAACATGCACTAATGCACTGCAAAATACTGCGGTAAATGTCCACCTACGCACTGAAATATACTGTGTTAAACATGCACCAATGCACTGCAATATACTTTGTTAAATGTGCAGTAACGCACTGCAATAACTGTGTAATAAAGCAATGAAATATATTTTGTTTAACCTGCACTAACCCACTGCAATATACTGCAATAAATGTGTAATAACACAATAAAATATACTTTGTTAAATATGCACTAATGCACTGCAATATACTGCGTTAAACATGCAGTAACGCACTGAAATATACTGCAGGAAACCTGCCCGACAAAATAAGCTGACATTAATGTAAAAATTAATGGTCACACTACACTATCACCAGATTCACACTAAACTGATACTTTAAACTCACAATGGAATCACAATAGCCCACTATAGCACACTAACTCTCGAGTAGCACCGAACAGAGCCCTGTTCTATCTCTCTCCCCGCCGATATCACACTACAAATGGACGCAATGGGGAGAAGATTTTTATAGTGTGGGGTGGGACTAAGAGCAATGAGCCATGATTGGATAAAGTCATTATGACAGTGTCCATTCATGTCTTTGACAGTGCTATGTGCTCTGATGGGGCAAAGCTTTCATTGCTTCAGCCAATCGGGGCTTGCAATGCACTGTGGTCGCTCAACAGGCCGGATAAGCGGTCAAACGCCCTGACAATGCCAATGTTTGACGAAAAGGCAAACAGCCAATATCTGGCCCGAACTCATGCTTGGGGCTGAACCATTTGCCCAACTTTAGTGTTTATTATAACATTGATACCAGGGGCAGACTGGCAACCTTCAGCCCAGGAGGCAAGTACAAACCAGAGGCCCATGGTGCAGCAACTTGGCCCCCCTCCCACTCTTCCTCTACCCGTCCTCCTCCTGAACCCCATTCCAGGCTGAAGCCCTGCTCCAGGTACTCTCTACTCACCGGCTGAATTTGGGTTCCAAACCTGGCCAGCAGGGGGCGGTTGGGGGGAGCTAGGAAAGCTCAGTTGGGGCTTGCCAGGGGAGGAGAGTCTCTGCTCAGACACAGTTTACACCATCCATGCTGGGGAAGGAGGCCTGGGCTCTGTCCTTGTCTTCAGTCCGCAATCAGTATATCAGTGGTGGAGGCTTTTTACGTCTCTTCACCAGGAATCCTTTAGGCATGTCTGTGGCAGAAGCGGTGCAGCCTTTTTATAGGAGAGCAGAGTGGCCCAGGGGGCAATTGCCCCCCTGCCCCCTGGCCCAGTCCTCCCCTGATTGATACACACAACAGCCAGGCAAGCAGCAATTTTAGAAGGGGGATCAGCAACCTGAATTTTTTTTCTCATTATAAAAAAAGGCTCTCTTGCATTGCCTTCTTATATCAGATGGTATGCTTTTCTTAACATGAAACTACAAATGGTAAACAATGAACTGGCACTGCCAGTAACTGGATACCTTAATGATTTACTATATTTGAGCAAAGGTAAATGAGATCCATACAGTAATGAGGAGGAGGAAGAGTCAGTGGAGCTGAATAGAATTACAGTGACGGGATAATCGACGGACGCACATCCAAAGGGAACCAAATCGACTGTCCCCAGGACCCCTCCTAGGTTTGTCAACACACAAAGATCTACCATTACACAGATTTGACCAATCTGAAGATTAATTTAAGTAGATGTAAACCCTAAATGAATGAAATGTAGTCTGCTATGATGTGTGTCTTTCTAAACAAAGGGCCAGTTTACTGTTCTTCAGACTTTAGGGGGGCCGGAGTGTGGCCAGTGGAAGTAGAAAATGTCCTGGCATTAATGGGGGGTCTATTGTTGTGTGAGGGATCTATTTTTACTGGGGATCTATTGTTGCTGGGTGGGGGTCTATTGTTGCTGGGGTGGGGTCCATTGTTGCTGTTGGAGTCATTCGTTGTGTGAGAGATCTATTGTTGTTGGGGTGGGGTCTATCGGGATCTATTGTTGCTGGCTCCAGGGGATGTATTTTACTGCTTTTCTGGTTATTAGACTCTAAAAAAATTCCATACAAATTATTTAGCACCACAAAATGATACATTACTGGTAGGTGGATAGAGGGTGGAACCAAGGGATGGTGTTAGAGGAGGGTAGGGTGCAGATGCAAAGGAGGACTCAGTAGAGGGGAGTTCCTGCAACTATTCTCAGAGAAAAAAAAGACCTGGTTGTATACAGTATATGTAGATGGAGTGGTGAATGTGTATTGTTGCACTAAAAATCAAGGTCTGCTCATGACATCAGGATCTCAAATATAGCAAGATGATAACAAAATGGAGCCCATCTGCACACTGCCTCGGCATATAGTAAAATCCTCTAGGGGCTTAATTGTTGAGGCCTACGCTGAGAGGGTCCTACATGCATATTGTGCAAACATTCATTATAGCTACTGTTGTTGAGTTCTGGCCCAAGTGCTTCTATCCATGGGCATTTTTTTTTTTTTTAAACAGTGGGCCTTTGTGCATGATAATAAGTTGGGACCTCCTGAGCAGGAAACAGAAAGTGTGGAGCTGAATAGTGGCCATGGCTAGAAGGGAAGCAGACTGCAAGGGTTCAGTAGTAAGTGATGAAGAATTCAGGGGTCAGTATTAAGTGACGCAGAGATCAGTAGTAAGTGACACAAAGTTCAAAGATCAGTAGTAAGACTACATTCACACTTGAGAAAATATAAGAACCCCGGAAGGTTCTAAACCTGCGCAAATCCAAACCCAAAAAAATAAATAAACTACAATAAAGAGCTTTGTGTTGTAAAGTGTAAAAAAAACACCTATACCGTGAAGAGAAACAAAGAAACTGAGCTCTTACGTCATAAAATACATACCACCATAGTGAATAAACAATGGTGAATAGACAAATAAATAAATACATCTTCATTTAAATTATAAAAAATACATAAAAATTGTGAAGTCCAAATATATTCCCACACGTGAATAGCGTCCTCAGTGAGTATAGGAAAAAGTTTCGGTCCACCAGCATGCAGATGCATTATACACTCACCAGACTTAATTGACCCCTATTACTGGAAGTCAAATTGCGCATATGGGAAAATGCAGGATGTCATACATGAGGTCACAGGAATGATTTCAAACCGCTGCTGTCATCCAATTAATATGTATATAAATAGCGTATTCTAAGCTCCAGTGTTGCCATATAAAGAGGGAGAGGAAGAAACACTCTCATGGTGCAGTATATCAAATCATTTATTTAAGAAAGAAGGTTGTATTGCGATTACATCAAAGAGAATGTCAGACATAGACTGATGAAATGGCGCTGGGTGGGGTTTAAGATACGTCATTTTCGGTCAGCTGGAACGCAGGTGGAGCGCAAACCGGCGATCCCTGTCTTCTCTGATGTAAGTGCAACCTTCTTTTTTAAATAAATGATTTAATATACTGCAACATGAGAGTGTTTCTTCCTCTCTCTGTCTACAGTATATGGCAGAATACATATTGGCCTAAATTTATAAAGAAATGGGATTTAAAAACAAAATTATTGGATATATTTTATAGCGGAAAGTATATATACAGTGCATTGCGAAAGTATTCGGCCCCCTTGAACTTTTCGACCTTTTGCCACATTTCAGGCTTCAAACATAAAGATATAAAACTGTAATTTTTTGTGAAGAATCAACAAGTGGGGCACAATCATGAAGTGGAACTAAATTTATTGGATATTTCAAACTTTGTTAACAAATAAAAAACTGAAAAATTGGGCGTGCAAAATTATTCAGCCCCTTTACTTTCAGTGCAGCAAACTGTCTCCAGAAGTTCAGTGAGGATCTCTGAATGGTCCAATGTTGACCTAAATGACTAATGATGATAAATAGAATCCACCTGTGTTTAATCAAGTCTCCGTATAAATGCACCTGCACTGTGATAGTCTCAGAGGTCCGTTTAAAGTGCAGAGAGCATCATGAAGAACAAGGAACACACCAGGCAGGTCCGAGATACTGTTGTGGAGAAGTTTAAAGCCGGATTTGGATACAAAAAGATTTCCCAAGCTTTAAACATCCCAAGGAGCACTGTGCAGGCGATAATATTGAAATGGAAGGAGTATCAGACCACTGCAAATCTACAAAGACCTGGCCGTCCCTCTAAACTTTCAGCTCATACAAGGAGAAGACTGATCAGAGATGCAGCCAAGAGGCCCATGATCACTCTGGATGAACTGCAGAGATCTACAGCTGAGGTGGGAGACTCTGTCCATAGGACAACAATCAGTCGTATACTGCACAAATCTGGCCTTTATGGAAGAGTGGCAAGAAGAAAGCCATTTCTTAAAGATATCCATAAAAAGTGTCGTTTAAAGTTTGCCACAAGCCACCTGGGAGACACCAAACATGTGGAAGAAGGTGCTCTGGTCAGATGAAACCAAAATCAAACTTTTTGGCAACAATGCAAAACGTTATGTTTGGCGTAAAAGCAACACAGCTCATCACCCTGAACACACCATCCCCACTGTCAAACATGGTGGTGGCAGCATCATGGTTTGGGCCTGCTTTTCTTCAGCAGGGACAGGGAAGATGGTTAAAATTGATGGGAAGATGGATGGAGCCAAATACAGGACCATTCTGGAAGAAAACCTGATGGAGTCTGCAAAAGACCTGAGACTGGGACGGAGATTTGTCTTCCAACAAGAAAATGATCCAAAACATAAAGCAAAATCTACAATGGAATGGTTCACAAATAAACATATCCAGGTGTTAGAATGGCCAAGTCAAAGTCCAGACCTGAATCCAATCGAGAATCTGTGGAAAGAACTGAAAACTGCTGTTCACAAACGCTCTCCATCCAACCTCACTGAGCTCGAGCTGTTTTGCAAGGAGGAATGGGCAAAAATTTCAGTCTCTCGATGTGCAAAACTGAGACATACCCCAAGCGACTTACAGCTGTAATCGCAGCAAAAGGTGGCGCTACAAAGTATTAACTTAAGGGGGCTGAATAATTTTGCACGCCCAATTTTTCAGTTTTTTATTTGTTAAAAAAGTTTGAAACATCCAATAAATTTCATTCCACTTCATGATTGTGTCCCACTTGTTGTTGATTCTTCACAAAAAATTACAGTTTTATATCTTTATGTTTAAAGCCTGAAATGTGGCAAAAGGTCACAAAGTTCAAGGGGATCGAATACTTTCGCAATGCACTGTGTGTGTAATATATATATATATATATATATATATATATATATATATATATATATATATATATTTTTTTTTTTTTTTAATTGTCTGTCTTTTTTGTTTATAGTGCAAAAAATAAAAAATGCAAAGGTGATCAATTACCACCAAAAGAAAACTCTATTTGTGGGAAAGGACATATATTTTATTTGGGTACATTTTGGGTGCAATTGTCAGTTAAAGTACGCAGTGGTGTATTGCAAAAAATGGCCTGGTCATGGAGGAGGGTAAATCTTCTGGAGGTTAAGTGGTTAATAAAGTGTTTTATTAACCACTTGCCAACCAGCCGCTGTAGTTTTACGGTGGCAGGTCGGCTCTGTCCCGAGAAATTACGTACTTGTATGTCGCTCCGCGGGACCGCCAGCAGGGGGGGCGCGCTCATTTGCCACAGGGGAAGCCATGATCACTCTCCATGGGGACAGAACTGCAGTCTGCCCTTGTAAACACGGCAGACCTCTGTTCTGTCAGTTATGAACACAGAGATCCTCTTATTCAAGAACACAGGTCTCTGCGTTCATGCAGCAAGCCCATCCCCCACACAGTTAGAAAGCATCCCCTAGGGACACATTTAACCTTTTGATCGCCCCTGGGTTAACCCCTTACCTGCCAGCAACATTAGTACAGTACTACAGTAATCAGTGTTAACAATATGCACTGTTAATGTCACCGGTCCCCCCAAAAGTGTCAAAAATATCAGTTAGGTGATCTGTCCGCCGCAATGTTGCAGTCCCGCTAAAAATCGCTGATCACCGCCATTACTAGTAAAAAATAAATCTTTCCCCTAGTTTTGTGCAAACCAATCAATATACACTTATTGGCATTTTCTTTACCAAAAAATATGTAGCGTTTATACAAATTGGCCTAAAATGATGAAAAATTTAGATTTTTTTTTTATTGCGAATGTTATATAGCAGAAAGTAAAAAATATTTGTTTCCTTTTCAGAATTGTCGCTCTTTTTTTGTTTATAGAGCAAAAAATAAAAATCGCACAGATGATCAAATACCACCCAAAAAAAAAAAAAAAGTGGGAAAAAAAAGGCATCAATTTTATTAGGGTTCAGTGTCGCACGAGGGGGTAAATCCTTCCGGTCCAGAAGTGGTTAATACACATATTATACATATATTTCAATGGTCAGAGCATCCTCATTATCCATTTCTCTATTCTTTATATTCCACATTTAATTAATAAAATGTTGGTGGGTTTGTTGAGCTCTAATTAGGATTTTTTGTAGTTAGGTTAAATAACAATTAACCCCCCCCCCCCACGCCTGCTGGAGAAGGAGGCGGAGCCCAGTTGGAGCTGAATCCCACAGGTGCCAGTCATCTATACTATTTATCCAGCGGGACTACTGAAGCACCCCCTGGTTACTTGACAGCTGTCATCTCACAGGGATGTTTCATTTGATCCTCTCCCCCTGCTGCTCCCCTGGCACCCGATCTCCTCCACATCACAAGCAAAAGAACTACAGCAAAGATTCATGTAGCGCTTGTGATGTGGAGGAGATTGGGTGTCCGGGGAGCAGCAGGGGGGGGAGACTATCGGTTGAAACCTCCCTTCCTCTTCCTTGAAGATGACAGCTGTCAAGTAACCAGTGGGAACTTCTTTAGCAACCCCAAGGTTACATAGTATAGGTGAAGTGTAAAGTGATCTATGTATATAAGATTACCTATAGCGCTTGCTAAAAAATATTTAAAATATATGTTGCGTATAAACACTGTGTTGTGATACAATATTTATAAAATTTTATATACTTAATATGCACAAAAATAAAATAATAATAATTAATAAATACAAATATATAAAAAAATAACAAGTTAATATATATATAAGTGTTACGGCACCCCGGACACAAAAGGGTTAAAACCGTTTAGGAGATCTTCCCCTTCCAGAACTACAGGCACAGCTACTTGCAGGACACCAAACTCCTGAACTGGAAACCAAGGAATGATGCGAACAGTGTAGCTGGAACCTTATGAATGCTGCATACAGCTGAATAGGAAAAACCATATGAGGGGTTTACACTCCTAGCAGTCAAACTGGAACAGCATACAATAAATCCCCCCAATAACGAGACAAAGCTCCGAGTTGAGGGTAAAATAGGAACAACATTTATTGGAAGAACACAGCACACTTTTATACAGAATTTGGAACATCCTTCCCCCAACAACCGCTTTCCCATTGGTCAATTGCACAGTACCTGTAGTTCCCCATAAGGTCCTCTCCAGCCATGCAAATGAGGGCTTGAAAATGAGTCAGCAGTGATTGGTCAGATAGCTTGACCAGAAGGACTGCCATGTGCAAGGAGACAGAAGCCCCAGGGGGCAATCAATGTACACAATAGTCAGACACAGAACAATGGTTCCCTAAGGAGCCCTCAATACACATTACTCTGAGTGTCAATACATCTCTTAGCAGACAGCAGGCAAGTTTATTAGCACATCCGACAATAGGTGAATGGACAGCCACCTTAGAAAGTCCGTCTCCTCATTGAATGACCATATTAGGAGTGGTACTTCCTGTCCAGAGACCTCATACTATACAGGGAATAACATCATCATTTTACAAGGGAGACATTATTCCTGCATGTGACTGTCCCATTTGTAGTAGTCCAAACCATGCAAGGCGTTTGGCTAAAACATAGGGGAATAAAGGGGGCTGTACGGGCCGTGGAACATTACGTTTAGCATGGGCTGATGAGAGGGTCCATAGTCATATTGCAGGAGGCGAGCAACCAGGCTTCTCCAATGCCCAGTGGCAAGATTGGTCTCGTCACAATAAGGTGCAAACTTTAGTGTTCTCATAAAATTCCTTAAAGTTCATGTGCCAAATAAACTTATGTGCAAAAGAGTTTATGATAGTGTAACTTCATAACACTAAAAAAGGTCAAAGTAAAGTGCACAGTGACTGGTGCTTAGTGCTTCATGGTAGATAATTCCACTCTCTCCCTGGTGTTCTCCAATGTCTTCCACCGTGGCAAAATAAATGAATTTTACACTCACCAGAAAACGTGGGTCCTATGTGCCTTATGACACTAAGACCATACAGGCTTTCAGTGACCCACCAGGGTCGGGATGTGTTCCCTTCAAGCAGATGCCTTTTCCTGTAGCAACGCTCCTCCTGTTGTTCAGCTCCAATGGGGGTATATAAAAGGAAAAATCCGGATAGTGCAGTATCGTTTAAAAACCAATGTTTTATTGCACATAATCCAAAGAATCCATACCAAGTCCCAATAAAAGTGTAACAGGTAAAACGACAGGTTAAAAATCCATAAAACGCTGTCACATGTACGAGCTACGAGGTGGAGAGCGGTACTTCCGGCTTGCGTTCCACCAAAGCTCATGTGACGTCACGACGTGCGTTCCAACTAACGCGTTTCATCATTGGCTAGACGTCTTCTTTATATTTATTTATTTGATTAATTATTTATAAGTCTTAGGTTCTCCACTTGGCGCGGGAAATATACTCTTGTATATTTTTCTTCTACATAGTATAGGTGCCCAGCAGCTATGGGGTTCAGCTCTGAGTGGGCCACTTCTCAAGCAGGCATAGGGTTAGGTGCGGCCCACTCAGCTCTTTTCTGAGACAAAAAAGACAGAGAACTGGCATCTCCCCATGTTGTGTAATGCGTAAGGGCTCAGACGGCCATCCCCCTCTTGGCACCGCACCACACTGCTTCTATCCCACCCCTCAGGGTCTAGGCAGTATGCATTGTATGGCCATTTCATTTTTCTCTTCACATTTGTCACTTTTGTATGTGTTTTTTCCTCCCTGGATGGAGAGTGTAAGTCCTCAGGCTTGCCCTGAAGTCTAATGGGAGGATGTGTGGCCATTATGTTCCTTCCACCCTTGAACCTGGGGGGCCTTTCTTCAGAAGAGCCCCTTAACCTAGTACTCGTGGTATGCTTCGACAAGGAGAGGGGCCCACCAGGCTTTTTGGCTGGTGGCGAGGGGTCCGCCTGGCCTTTTGGCTAGGTGGCGAGGAGAGGGGTCCGCCTGGCCTTTTGGGTAGGTGGTGAGGAAAGGGGTCCGCCTGGCCTTTTGGCTAAGTGGCGAGGAGAGGGGTCCGCCTGGCCTTTTGGCTAGGTGGCGAGGAGAGGGGTCCGCCTGGCCTTTTGGCTAGGTGGCGAGGAGAGGGGTCCGCCTGGCCTTTTGGCTAGGTGGTGAGGAGAGGGGTCCGCCTGGCCTTTTGGCTAGGTGGCGAGGAGAGGGGTCGGCCTGGCCTTTTGTCTAGGTGGCGAGGAGAGGGGTCCGTCTGGCCTTTTGGCTAGGTGGTCCAAGTTTGTAACCTTGTCCCTGTCAGGAGTCTTGCACCCTGGGGGTTCAGGGAAAGGTCCTGCCCCTTCGGGGGGGGGGGTGCTGCTGGACAAAAGAACACTCTTAAAGCAATTGTAAAGTCTCATTTTTTTTCCTATAACAATAATAAACATGTTATACTTCCCTGCTCTGTTGTAGTGGATTTGAAAAGAGCAGCCTTAATCCTCCTCTTCTGGGGTCACTCTTCAGTGCTCTTGGCCTCTACCTCCTGTTGAGCACCCCAACAGCAAGCAGCTTGCTATGGGGACACCCAATCCCAGTCACAGCTCCCTGTGTCCATTCAGACGCGGAGCCCTGACCCACCCCCCGCCCTCTCTCTCTCTTGGCTGGCTAGCTGAATTTGATTGACAGCAGCAGTCAGTGGCACCGCTAATGTGTCTCAGCCAATCAGGAAGGAGAATCTTGGACGGTTGAGACACTCGTTGACATCGCTGGACCTCAGGTAAGTGTTAGGGGGGCCTGCTGCACAAAGAAGGTTTTTTTAACTTAATGCATAGAATGCATTAAGATAAAAAACCTTCTGACTTTACAATTCCTTTAACCACTTAAGCCCCGGAAGATTTTACCCCCTTCCTGACCAGGGGTTTTTTTGCGATTTTTTACTGCGTGACTTTAACGGACAATTGCGCGGTCGTGCGACGCTGTACCTAAACGAATTTGACGTCCTTTTTTTCCCACAAACAGAGCTTTCTTTTGGTGGTATTTGATCACCTTTGCGATTTTTTGATCATGCGCTATAAACAAAAAAAGAGCGTAAATTTTGCAAAAATAACAATATTTTTCACATTTTTTTATATGAAATTCCCCAAAAAAAATGTAAAAATCGAAATTTTTTAACATTTTCAGCAAATTTGTCTTATGCTACATATGTTTGGTAAAAAAAAAAAAAATCGCAAAAAGCGTATTTTGATTGGTTTGCGCAAAAGTTATCGCGTTTACTAACAAAGGGAAAGATTTTTGTCATTTTTGGTGTTTTTTTTTTTTAACGCGTAATGGCAGCGATCTGCGATTTTTTTTGCGGTACTGCGACATTGCGGCGGAAAGATCGGACCCTTGACTGACATTTTTGACACTTTTGGGGTTACCAGAGATTTACTGCAGTAATCAGTGCTATACATATGCACTGTTACTGCAAAAATGACACTGGCAGGGAAGGGGTTAACTGTATTGGAGAGGGAGGGGTTAAGTGTGTCCTAGGGGAGTGATTCTTACTATAAAGGGACATGGCTATTGGTGTAAAAACAGAGATCAACGGTCCTACATAGTAGAACCGTCTGATCTTCATTTTTACACCAGGGAGAATGACAGGCGGCTTGTTTACATTAGCCGCCTGCCTTCCTCCCTTCACCGGAGCGATCGTGAGTGACCGGCGGACGATCTGGTCCGCCGGTCACACGCACTGACTTGTCAGTGAATGAGCCGGGGCGGGCTCGCGCCCGCCCGCAATTGGCTCACGAGTCAGTGACAGGCGAGTGACGTACCCCTACGTCACTCTGCCTGGCCGGGGCTGACCGCCGCAGTATATAGTCGTGCAGCGGTGGGCAACCGGTTAAGTGCACCTTGCTTGTGAATGTTTTCACATTCACCATCACCTTTTTGTTCACTAAATGTTTTTTGTTTTTTCACACCACCGCCGATTAAAACATTATAAAAAATATATTAGCCACCAATTTGCCCCCCTGGACTAATGGAGGCACAAGAGAAGGGCCAGAGCTTAACTGCAGAAGATATGGCCAACAGTTAAAAATTGTCAATTATGGAAAGTATTAGGTCACTCTACCAAAAACACCCAAGGCTGGAAATAGTCATGGGTCGTACACGTTGACTCCTTAACTGGAAAAGGTGAGGTCAAAGGTTCACCTAAAGGGAAAAATACAGCCTAAAAATCATTATTCTCTAGATAGACATGCTAGAATTAATTGTTCCCTCATTAACAACCAGGTAAAATAATCAAACAAATCTTCATAACACACTAAAACATCTTCGCTTTCTATCTTTTTATACAGGGAAGTGAGAACATGTCAGATTACCGCATCCGTCTTTATAAAGACTCCGATTACGATATGGTGAGAGACCTCTTTGTTCGTGGGATTACAGAACCTTACCCTGTGTCCTTCTGTCGTACATTCAGGCTTCCCCGAGTTTGGATCCTCATTCTTGCCATGTTCCTCCTTGCCCTGATGACCACAGGCTCTTCTACAGTCTCATTTATAGTGGCGATCGCCATCATACTTGCCTTGTTGCTCATGAACCGAGATGTATACTTTTCCTATGCGAGGAAATGCCTGGCTGGTGACATGTCGGATATCAGGAAACATTATCTTCAGCGGGATGGTTGCTGCTTCTGGGTGGCAGAATCAGGAGGAGAAATTGTGGGCATGGTGGCGGCTGCCCCATTTCCCCATCCTGGCGGACAGAACCAAGTAGAGCTCAAAAGGCTGTCGGTTCCCAAGGAACATAGGGGTAGAGGCATCGGCAAGGCTCTGTGTAAAACAGTCATTGAGTTTGCAAAGAAGTCTGGATATCAGGCCATAGTCTTGGAGTCCTCAGTGTTTCGGATGGATTCTCTACACCTGTACAAGCGCCTAGGCTTCAGGATAACTGGCACCTACCATAAAAATCACTATTTCAGGAAATTTATAGACCATGTTGATATTTCACTCCAGTATGATCTTCCATAAAATACTATGCTTGGCCATTGTTCTGTTGCCTGGGATTTCACCCCCTCTTTTCCTTTCAATTATTTAAGTCTACTTCATTCAGAAAATGCCCCTGAAGCACAACCATGTCTTTTCTTGTCCCAATTGCCTCCCGAGAAAGGCGTTTTCCCTTTCTTTACTTCATTCTATGTTAAACATACAGAGTGCATAAGACACAGTGTGCTAAATGGCCTCATCCTTAGAAGGCAGTATACACATAGCGGACTGATATGTAGACATGGAATTTTTGACATATAGAGAAAAGCAAAAACACTGATATAAAAGAAGACAATTTTATTGGTTAACGTCTCTGAAGGAGGAAAGTCCTGTCCAGCCGTCAATCTGCTATAGGCCGGGTGGGGCTTTCCTCCTTCTGGGTGGACGTCATATAAAAGGTCCTCTCAGAAGACACCGGCCATGCAGCGGCACGATCTGTCACCGGCAGATGACAGATCACTATACTGGCCTGCTGCCAATGTCATGTGATTGCGGTGATTAATCAGAGCAGATCACATGAAAGTTGTAAACAATGGATGGCTTCCTTTTATGTCATCTATTGTATACAATTGTGTTGCTAACTGTGATAGGTCACAGTGATCACATGGTACAGCCCATCTGTACCATGTGATTGTTTTGTTGTGATTAGCTGTGATTGGCCCAAGCTAAACTAAATGAATCAATGTTATTCAGTAAAATTCTTGCTTATAGCAATGAAATTCAGTGCTATAAGCAATAAAAATGTGTAAAAAACAAATGATCACAACAAAAGACACTAAATAAACCAGTTTCATTCAGTAAAAATGGTTGCTTAAACCAATAAAATTCATTGGTGTAAGCGATCATAATGTGTGGGAAAAAATCCTGATTACTTCCCTGGGGTAATACAGTGTGTTAAAAAAAAAGTGTTCCAGTAGCTCGTGAGCGACAAGCAATCCCATAGAACATGAGATTGCCCGTCGCTCACGAGCTACTGGAACCAGGTTTTCCGCTGTATAGCAACCTGTACGGGTATCCTCCGTCCCCCCAAAAAGGAGCTGGCCTTGCTTAACTTGGGCATTGATCGTTATCCTGCATGCTACAGACAGACGGTCACCCATGTCCTCTTGACTTCCAGGAAGCTGATCCTCCGTAGATGGAGGTCTCTGGAGATACAGAGTCTTTCTGAGGAGATTACTACTGTAAATGAAAACTTCCGCTTGGAAAGGGCATTGGCAATCAATGCTCTCTCCCTCCCCAAGTTCAACAAGGCATGGCAATACTGGAAATATTCCTTATAGTGCTTTAGAGTCCTGTTGAGGGTGGAGGGGTTGGCACTCTTCCCCCCGGCGACTATGTTCCCACTGGGATGTCGGGGGGTGGAGTGTCTCTCCTCCGTTCCCTCTCTTGACTTACAGTCTGATCCATCTTCAGTAACCCATGATTTTGTTCTGTTTTGTTCTGTTTTATGGTACTATGATGGTGGCATATGCCTTTCAAATTGCTATTGATGTTACCAATCTCATTGTGTCTGGAGTACCCCCCCCCCCTTTTTTCCCTCCCCGTCCTGAATGTTATTTCTAATGCAATTTTTTATTCTCCATGCTGTTTGTATCTATTTTGCAAAATCTTCAATAAAAAATATTATAAAAAAAAAAAAAAAATTGTTTTTCTTATCAAAATGTTTTTGTTTTTACATACTGTCACCAGTCAGTGTCCCAGATCACCGTCACACCAGTTATATGATAATGCTGTACACCACAAAATTTTGATATTTGTTTTTTTAATTTCTTAATGTTCCAAACAAATTGTTACAAAACATGACAACTTCAAAAAACTCACCATGCCCTTACTACATACCTTGGACTGTCTACTTTCCAAAAAAGGGGTCATTTGGGGAATATCTGTACTGTCCTGGCATTTTTGGGCCTCAAGAAATGAGATAAGCCTTCAGTACATCAGGATTAATCAATTTTCAGATATATATCCCATAGTTTGTGGATTGATGTAAGGGGGGGGGGGGCACACAGATGTAAGGGGGGCAAACAGATGTAAGAAGAGGGCACACTGATCTGGGGGGGCTGGCATGCCTAAAGAACCATATTGCAGTAAGTGTATTTTGTTGGATGAATACTTTTCATGCTCTAAATGCTTGGTATAGTTTTTGCAAACTGTATCTTTATGTACTCTATACATGTGTTGTGTTTTTTTCATTTTCATGCCTCTGTGTAGCTGTATGTTCTAATGATTTGATGGTATTTAAATGGAAAGGCAGGCTTGTGCAAACAATAACCATAAAAGTATGTTGGGTATGTTTTATGCTTAATACTAAGGTGTCTACAACTTATTTTGCTTGACTGTTGGATATTGTAAGCTCTATCTATTCATCATATGTTGTATCTTTGCACTGTAATCTGAATAAAGATTACTTGATTTGGGGGTTTTGGGGGGGGGGGGGGGGCGACATTAAACATGCCTGCTTGAGTGATTACTGATGTTTTATACATGTTCAATAAAGCTTATTCATTTGTACACGGCTCCTGTTTTTTTGTTTTCTTTTCTTCATATTTGTCTGGATGTAATTCAGATATCTTTTGTGTCTATTGAATGTAATCCATTTCTTGTATTTGTTGTGTGTGTGTGCAATGCCAGTACAGTATGAACATGGGTAGGGTTTCTCCCTTTACTCCAGCGAAGTGTGTATGGCGGGGGGGAATGGGGTAGGTGTGTGGGGGGGGGGGGGAGTGTGTGTGGGGGGGGAGTGTATGTGTGTGTGTGTGTGTGGGGGAGTGAGTGAGTGTGTGTGGGGGGAGAGTGAGTGTGTGTGGGGGGAGAGAGTGTGTGGGGGGGGGGAGAGTGAGTGTGTGGGGGGAGTGAGTGTGTGTGTGGGGGGGGGAGTGAGTGTGTGTGTGGGGGGGGGAGTGAGTGTGTGTGTGGGGGGGGGAGTGAGTGTGTGTGTGGGGGGGGAGTGAGTGTGTGTGGGCGGGGGCTAAATTGTAAGAAATAAAAAAGTGTGTATGTATAGATTTAGCTAAAAATATATATAAATTAAGGAATAATACAACATTTCCATTCAGCCTCTGTGGATGAATGTAACCAAAACATTTAATAAAAAATCACTAAAAATGATTACTAAATAAAAGATTGCTACAGCGCTCACTCACCTTTTTAGTTGGCCTAGGTCAGTGATGATGAACCTTTGCAACACAAGTGTTTTGTAACATTTCCCATGATGCTCACCTACACTGCAGAGTACATGAGCATTATGGGAAATGTAGGGCAAAAACATATGGAGGGGGGGTTAAGGATTACCATCACTGGCCTAGGTAAAACATTCCCAATACATTTTAGTTGTCTGTGTGCACCATTTTTAAAATAAATGGCTAATGGCACATAGGTGTTCGCCCTGGACCGGTGTTCCGTGAGAATTACCTACCCGTGAGAAAAACCTACCCCTCGTCACTTCCGGTTCACGGCACTGTATGGAATGCAGCGCTTACATTAAAACAGCGAGGCTGCAATACGAATCATCTCCGCTCGTGTGCCTGTCACTTCCCTGATCTCGGCAAGTAAATATAAAAGCGGCGGCGGGTGTATGTAAACATAAATCACGGAGACGCCAGCCGCTTTTATATTTACTTGCCGAGATCAGGGAAGTGACAGGCACAGGAGCGGAGATGATTCGTATTGCAGCCCCGCTGTTTTATTTAACCGCCGCGTGGGTAGGTTTTTGCAACGGTACACTGTGCTATTTCCATACTAGTGCGCATGCGCACTAGTCTGCTCCTCTGTTGTCCCTTTAGGTATCCGGCCCTGTGAGCATGCGCACTGCTGCGCTGCTCAGCTATTCCTGGCCGGAAGTGACGTAGGGTAGGTAATTCTCACGGGGTAGGTAATTCTCACGGAACACCGGAAATGATACCAAATTGGGTTGCACACATTCCAGGAAGTAGTCACAATCAACTGGCTAATCATGGTGAGGGCCACTTTCAGCTGTGAAGAAATGGCATTCATATGCAAAGTAAGTGTGGGGGGGGGGGTCTGTGCTTGAAATCAGAGCATTGATTACCAGTGCAGACCCTTGGGGGATGCCACCATTGATGCCAATCAGTGCTCAGGGAGCCTGTTAGTGCCCTCCTCATCAGTGCTGCCAATCATTGTCCATCAGTGCCTGCCAGTGCAGCCTCATCAATGCTCGTCAGTGCAACAAAAAACATATTGATTTACCAAGTTTTATTACATAAACAAAAACACATTTTTTTAGGGGTCAAACATGTAGGTCTTCTTTTTGCCAATAAAAAAAAAACCTTGCAGTGATCAAATACCACCAAAAGAAAGCAATATTTGTGTGAAAATAATGTCATACATTTGTGTTAGGTACAGGGTTGCATGACCGCGCAATTGTCATTCAAAATGCAACAGTATAAAAAGCTGAAAATTGGCCTGGGCAGGAAGGGGTGTAACTGCCCTGTAAGGAAGTGGTTAACTATTGAAACATGGGAATAAATATTCCAGGGGTAATCATGCTCAGCTCAATGGTTTAGTGGTTAGTG
The DNA here is from genome assembly GCF_965119305.1 of Pelophylax lessonae. NCBI lineage: Eukaryota > Metazoa > Chordata > Amphibia > Anura > Ranidae > Pelophylax > Pelophylax lessonae. Next base: position 12,814,054 of record NC_138768.1, on the reverse strand, counting down.
TTCCTGGCTATAAACACTGAGAGCATGAGTTCAAATCCCAAGTGTGCCATCCCCTCCTTAAATTTTATACAGCTGTAAATAAATGCTGAAACTTGGCAAATGCATAATTACACCCTGCACATATGCATGTCTGATTCTTGAATAAACATGGCCATTGACATGCAATTTTAGGTGATGTGTCCAATGTATTACTATGTGGTAAAAAAAATAATGACACACAACTGTGAGCACACAGGGTGTTATCATGGTTGCGCCTTGAACTCATGACCTAGCAATCTTTGTCTATGAGCATAGACCACTACACCAAAGTGCTGAATACAATCAGACATGCCTGAAAGTTTCAGATGAATAAAGAATGAAGATTGCTAATTAGACAGCTGTGTAGTCTGCTATTAGTAAATCTAAAGGTTAAAACACATAAGATACATAACTATACCTTAAAAATAAAATAAACCATAATAGATGACATTGCTGTGTAATAGTGATTCAGAATAGACATAATAGATGACATTGCTGTGTAATAGTGATTCAGAATAGACAAATTTCCAATTATGAAAAAGACAAACAGAATTTGGTTAACTCCAAACCCGAATTCACTAAAGCACCTAGTTGAAGGTTTAACTCCGCAACTTCACCTAATTAAGATGCTAATGAGTTTAGGCTGGAGTTATTTTTGGAGAAGTGAGCAGCTCTACTCCCAACTTATAGTGAATTAGGCCCACAGTGTCAGATTTTTCTGCCGCAATGTCGCAGTCCTGATAAAAATCGCTGACCGCCACCATTACTAATGAAACAAATAAATAAATAAAAAGTCCAAAAATCTATCCCTTAGTTTGTAAACGCGATAACTTTTGCGCAAAACAATCAATATATATGCTTTTTTATATATGCTTTTTTGGGATTTTTTTTACCAAAAATATGTAGCAGAATACAAAATTGGCCTAAAATGATAAAAAAAATGTGATTTCTTAAATTTTTTTATTGGGAATGTTTTATAGCAGAAAATAAAAAATATTGTTTTTTTTTTCAGAATTGTCGTTCTTTTTTTGTTTATAGCGCAAAAAATAAAAAGCGCACAGATCAAATGCCACCAAAATAAATCTCTATTTGTGGGAAAAAAAGGACATCAATTTTTTTTGGGGTACAACTGCGCAATTGTCCATTAAAGTAACGTAGTGTCGAATCGCAAAAAATGGCCTGGTCATTAAGGAGGTAAATCCTTCCGGTCCAGAAGTGGTTAACCAGTTACCTTCATCTGGTATCTGGCCTGGTCATTAATGGGGTTAAACCTTCTGGAGCTGAAGTGGTTAAAATACAAAAGGACCAATCTCAAGTCGCTGTTCAAATCAATTTAGTGCGATAAGAAGTTGCAGTGTAGCAATCCCGACATGTTTCACCATTGATTTGGTTTCTTCAGGGGATAAATTTTTAGCTACACCAAAAAAAAAAAGCACAAAGATTAAAATAAAGTAAGGTCCAGTTGGTATATCGCAGCAAAATGATCAAAGAGGGAGGGAGCACAAAAAGGATCCCAAATTCAATGCCCACGGGTGTGGCTGGCATCGCAATCAACCACAGGAGGGATAAATAGAGCACAGAGAAGGACTCTTGTTCATAAATAGAACATATTATCAAGCAGTGGCAGCTGATGCTCTATCAGTCGAGGGGGGGGTGGCAAACGGACCCCCCCAATCACTCCAGCCCGCACCACCATATCTCCCCCCATGGCAGTTTACTTACCTTGCTCTGCGGGACTGACAGGCGTCGGCGGTGGTGGCGGCTTCCCCCTCAGTCTCCATGTTCCCTCTCGGCAGCCATCTCCTCCCTCCTTCTTGGCCAGTAGGACGCCCTCTCATTTCGGCCAGTCGGGAAACAGGTCTTAGGACCTACTTCCTGATTGTCCGGTAGGAGAATCCGTGTGGCAATACCGAATATTCATTCGCTATTGTCACACAACTGGGTGAGCTCAGGGCCAAGTGCTCTGCCCACCCTTTTTTGAAGCTTATTAGAGCCTCTGGATCTAATCACGTGCTTCAAAAAAAAAAAATCCCCCATTGGAATCCATGCATCTGGCGCCCTGTATGTAGATTAGGGGGCCGGATGCATGGATGGGGGTGCGGCGCCTCTGCGCCCCCAAATGTACTGGGCCGCCATTGTTAACAAGATCCAGATTCCCAGCATTGTGTTTGGGCCCAGCATATATCAGACGATAAATATCAGCCATTAGGTGACCGCAATTATTTGGGGAGTAAAAGGATATAGGTGACAAATGAAGGGCATCAAAGCGATCCAAGTCCCACGGTTCCCCGCCGACACTCTAGCCCTTTAAAAAAGATAGTAGGCCTTTAGTAATATACAGTGCATAGCGAAAGTGTTCGGCCCCCTTGAAATTTTCAACCTTTTGCCACATTTCAGGCTTCAAACATAAAGATATAAAACTGTAATTTTTTTTTTAAGAATCAACAACAAGTTGGACACATCCAATAAATTTCATTCCACTTCATGATTATTTCAAACTTTTTTAACAAATAAAAAACTGAAAAATTGGGCGTGCAAAATTATTCAGCCCCTTTACTTTCATTGCAGCAAACTCTCTCCAGAAGTTCAGTGAGGATCTCTGAATGATCCAATGTTGACCTAAATGACTAATGTTGATAAATAGAATCCACCTGTGTGTAATCAAGTCTCCGTATAAATGCACCTGCACTGTGATAGTCTCAGAGGTCCGTTTAAAGCGCAGAGGGCATCATAAAGAACAAGGAACACACCAGGCAGGTCCGAGATACTGTTGTGGAGAAGTTTAAAGCCGGATTTGGATATAAAAATATTTCCCAAGCTTTAAACATCCGAAGAAGCACTGTGCAAGCGATAATATTGAAATGGAAGGAGTATCAGACCACTGCAAATCTACGAAGACCTGGCTGTCCCTCTAAAAACTTTCAGCTCAGACTGATCAGAGATGCAGTCAAGAGGCCCATGATCACTCTGGATGAACTGCAGAGATCTACAGCTGAGGTGGGAGACTCTGTCCATAGGACAACAATCAGTCGTATACTGCACAAATCTGGCCTTTATGGAAGAGTGGCAAGAAGAAAGCCATTTCTTAAAGACATCCATAAAAAGTGTCGTTTAAAGTTTGCCACAAGCCACCTGGGAGACACCAAACATGTGGAAGAAGGTACTCTGGTCAGATGAAACCAAAATCAAACTTTTTGGCAACAATGCAAAACGTTATGTTTGGCGTAAAAGCAACACAGCTCATCACCCTGAACACACCATCCCCACTGTCAAACATGGTGGTGGCAGCATCATGGTTTGGGCCTGCTTTTCTTCAGCAGGGACAGGGAAGATGATTAAAATTGATGGGAAGATGGATGGAGCCAAATACAGGACCATTCTGGAAGAAAACCTGATGGAGTCTGCAAAAGACCTGAAACTTGGACGGAGATTTGTCTTCCAACAAGACAATGATCCAAAACATAAAGCAAAATCTACAATGGAATGGTTCACAAATAAACATATCCAGGTGTTAGAATGGCCAAGTCAAAGTCCAGACCTGAATCCAATCGAGAACCTGTGGAAAGAACTGAAAACTGCTGTTCACAAACGCTCTCCATCCAACCTCACTGATCTCTAGCTGTTTTGCAAGAGGAATGGGCAAAAATTTCAGTCTCTCGATGTGCAAAACTGATAGAGACATACCCCAAGCGACTTACAGCTGTAATCGCAGCAAAAGGTGGCGCTACAAAGTATTAACTTAAGGGCGCTGAATAATTTTGCACGCCCTATTTTTCAGTTTTTTTATTTGTTAAAAAAGTTTGAAATATCCACTAAATTTTGTTCCACTTCATGATTGTGTCCCACTTGTTGTTGATTCTTCACAAAAAAATTACAGTTTTTATATGTTTATGTTTGAAGCCTGAAATGTCGCAAAAGGTTGAAAAGTTCAAGGGGGCCGAATACTTTCGCAATGCACTGTATATCCCCATGTTTATTGCTTATGTTCTGTATTGCACTTTTTCTTTCAATAAAAAAAAATATATTAAATAAAAAAAAAATATATATATATATATCCCCTTTATAATTCTATATGGATATTAACTAATACACACAAACTAGTCTATTGTCTGCTGTAAGTGATCACATACTTTCAGTAAAATAAAATTAAATAAAATATTCTTTTTACATCTTTATAGATTTTAATAGTTCTGTGGAACAACTTCTAAGGTATTCTTGTTTGATTGGATATCTGGAACATACTCCTTTTTTTACGCCATATACTAGGAGATTTGTACGAGGGACACGGAGAGTATTGGCTACTATTACTATGGTTTTGATCACAAACACAAATAGGAATATGTCTCATGTATACTGTAACGGATCAACCAGCACTCCGACCGGGTACCTCCGTTGATGGATGCTCCTAGTGCTTCCCGAGGGCTCCAAGCACTCCATCAGACACCGTAACCACTTCAGACCCCACGAACTGCCGCAGCTTGGTTAGGGTCTCGCCGTCTCCTACCCACCCTGGACCTATGACAAGGCTCCAGGTTCCCGTGGGTGAACCTCTCTTTCCACAGAGAGGGCAGCAGGAACAAGCTCTACACAAGCTCTTACAAGAGCTTAGTGTTTATCCAAGGGAGTAAGAAAGACCATAGCAATCCCTTGTAATATATTTCCCCAATAAGAGACAGGACTCTAGATTGAGGGTGAACTAGCTCTTTATTGAACAAGAAACATACTTTTATACAGTTTTCCCCCACAAGGTTACCGCCCAGGTGGACCTTGTGGAGAACTGGACGTGACATTCACAATCCAATAGAAACATGGTTTTACACTCAGTCATTCCCATACAGTGTACACAATCCCCCCCCCCCCAACCTTAACTAATTACCTAGCCATCTGGACAGAACAATGTGAGGTCATTAACATTAGACAATGGAACGGCCCAATCCACATTCCATTTCAATACACGAACAATAGGACAAGGCTGCCAGTGACAGCCTGTGTGTCTCTCTCACATTGAAGCTGGAATACACATTATCCTAATCCACAAACAATAGGGAAAACCTATCTGACATTGAGGGATATGTAATACACACATTATTTAGGAATTACAGATTTCATGGCAATGGGAATAAATCTTCATATTTCTATATGGAGATATCGCTGACAGATATTACTGTCTCATCCAGGGGAGGACTGGGCCAGAGGGCAGGGGGGCAATTGCCCCCTGGGCTGCTCTGATGTCCTGTAAAAAGGCTGCACCGCTTTTGCCACAGACATGCCTAAAGGATTCCTGGTGAAGAGAAGTAAAAAGTCCTTGCCACTGACCTACTGAGTGCAGGATGAAGACAGGGACAGAACACAGGCCTCTCTCCCCAGCATGGATGGTGTAAACTGTGTCTGAGCAGAGACTGGTTCCATGCCCCACTTGAGACTCTCCTCCCCTGGCCAGCCCCAACCGAGCTGTCCCAGCTCCCCCAACCACCCCCTGTTGGCCAGGTTGGGAACCCGGATTTAGCCTGGGGGAGAGTAGAGAGTACCTGGAGCATTTGCTTCAGCCTGGAATGGGGGTCAGGAGGAGGACGGGAAGAGGGAGAGTGGAAGGGGGGGCTGAGTCGCTGCACCATGGGCCTCTGGTTTGTACCTGCCCCCCTGGGCTGAAAGTTGCCCTGGTCTCATCTGAAGCAATTCAAACCATTAATTATCTTTTTTTCACTTCCAGTGACGGTGAATACCGTCACAATCACCATCTAGGCTGGCTTACTATATTCGCTCCCACACTCGCTCCCAGGGGATAGTACATTTTGGCGCCCTCTCTGAAGGTCAATCTTGGTGGTATTGTTACACAGGGTGAGCACTTCGGGATTCTTCACAGTTACCAGTTGTCATGTAATAGATAGAAAGATACTGTATACAATGTTTCTGATTATTTATTCGCGTCATTGTCCTTGCAGGATCTTTGGTCTTTTCATACATTTAAACTCCTGAAAAAGCAGCTAAGGCCGCGAAACATGTTGAGTGTGGCCCAATTGCAGACTAAATCCCCCGAAATAGGTTATATGATCACAACACGGGTGTAATGGTATCACTGCATTTGAGCCTGTATTTGAACTGACCAACTGTATATGATCATTTAAAGTATTTATGATTGTAAATGTCTGTTATGGATTTTGTATTAAACAATCTTTCTGATTTTATGTAACTGTTTAAAACTTTTTTTCGTACCATTAAAATCTCTCATGCCCCATACCCCCCTTTCCCTTTTCCATCTTCCTTGCCCCTTTTATTTCCTCCTGGCCAGGGCTGCTGTTAGAAATCACGAGGCCCCGTACAACCTACCTGATGGGGCCCCCGTCCAAAAGTGACTGAGGACACAGATTTATCAGTCTTTCAATGTAGCCCCAGCTGCACCGATGAATGAATGGGATGCGCTCTAAGGCTTCCTGCTCATTCACATACTGAAGCATTGTTAACTGAAGCATTGTTATGCTTTACTGATGAATGGACACAGGAGTTATTGGTACCAATCGCTCACTGTGTTCATTCAGGTAAAGAAGGGGCCAGTAAATTACATATTTACTGGCCCCTTTCCCTGCTCTCTCTTGAAACATCCCCCTGTGTGCCCACAGCACCTGCTGGCAGTATAGGAGAGGGAAGCTGGCAGTGCTAGGGTGAAAAGGGGCACACAGGGGGGGCTCAGACAGCAGATGGAAGGGGCTCATTTTCTGGACCCAATCCCCCTGCAGTGCAGCTGGAGGGGGGAAGTGGAGGTGAAGCTGGCAGCACTGCAGAGGAAGGCAGAAGAGCTGTCTGCAATAAGACAGTTCAGCCGGACCTCCTAGTCAGCAGGTGCCTGGGCCCCCCTTTTTGAACAGATGGGGCCCCGGGCCCAGTACAGGAGGGCTGGCTGTGCTGCCTTATCAGCGGCCCTGCTCCTGGCACATGATGCCTTAAAATATGTATATGTAGATACCAGATGAAGGTACCTGGTTAACCACTTCTGGACCAGAAGGATTTACCCCCTTAATGACCAGGCCGTATTTTGCGATTCAGCACTGCGTTACTTTAACGGACAATTGCGCGGTCGTGCAACGCTGTACCCAAATTTAAATTTACACAAATAGAGCTTTCTTTTGGTGGCATTTGATCACCTCTGCGATTTTTATTTCTCTTACGTCCTCTGACAGTCGCCACCTATCCATATTAGCCTTCACTATTGTATTGGGGTAATGGCACCCTCTGCAGGAGTAAGCTAGACAGATAGAAATGTTAATACAAAACATTTCTATACTTAGACACACCCCTAGGGGGCCGTCCCCAGCCATTATCCCACATCCAGTTACAACTGGTCCTCAGTTTTATGCTGCCTAGCGTAGGAGTAGGCTAGCTCTCCTGGCCGGGACCTAGTGTCTCGGTTTTTCTGAAAATATCGTTTTTTTTTTCAGAATTTTCGCTCTTATTTTGTTTATAGCGTCAGCCAAGGAGGGATGCTGGCAACACGCGGGAGTTCCAGGTTGAGACACCCTCAGTGAAGACGTAGCTCCGCAGGCTCGTCCCCATTCCGAGGGGCACCGTCGTTGCGAGGCCTGGGCGCACCAGTAACCTGCGACGCTCGTTGGCAGGCTGGGACTCCATAAGGATCTATATTACCCAGTGTGAGGCCCAGCTCTGCAGTCACTTGTAGTCCTCCAGGAAAAAGTCCCTGACTAACTAGTGATAGTGAGAGAAAATAAAAACCTATTTTCAGAAGAAAAATACATATTTTCTCTTACGTCCTCCGACAGTCGCCGCCATCTTCATATTCGTCACAATGGGGTATTAGACTTTGCTCCGAAGGAGTAGCTAGGCAACAGAATATGTTAATATAAAGGTTTTTAACATATCCCACCCCCAGGGGGTGGTCCCCTCAGTCAATACCCTCCTACTTCCTGTATCCATACTTCAGTTTCAATGTCTAGCTTGTCAGGAGTAGCTGGTTGTTTCTATGCTGGGGCATTTTGTCTCAGCCTCTCTTTTCTCTTTTGATTTTATTTGAGTTTTTTCTCTTGCTTTACTTAGCTTTTACTTTTGCCAGCATTAGTTAGTTCTTCTGATGAAGAGGATTCGTGCGGGCTGGGTCTCGGGCTGATCACCCTGGTCGCAGGTCGTGGGTCAGTGGCTTCCCAGCCTGCCATCGAGCGTTCAGCCAGGTAACGCTCCTGGCACAGTGAATGACCCATCCCTGTTCGGTGCAGGGATGATTGGTGAGGTGGCTACCTTACTGGACGCTGGGCGGTTTCTTAACCCCGATTTTGTGCATCCTGGATGCGACTCTCCCTGCCTCACGTGCAGCGGCTTGTTCGCCTGTGCGGGTTCCCCACGCCATTAGGAGGTAAGAGTGTCTATGTGGGGACCTGTCTGTCGGGGGGGGGGTGTCAGTCTGGGACTGTGTAACCTGCCTCTTTTCACACCGTTTGGCTCCCTGTCACTCTGTCTGCACGCTGTGGGCTGCAGGGGGGGGGGGGGGGGCTGTGTGGCACTGTCTGTGTCAGCCTGTGAGTGTGAAGGGCTGTGTGCTGTGGGGCATGTTTTTTACATGTTTGGGGCACAATACAGCGATCGCTGCGGCGATCCGTCATGTTTTTTTGCATGGGTGGTGTTGTAATGCATCACAGTAGTGGGGGAGCGGCGGTTTCGGCGCCAAACGGCACCATTTTGCCTGCGCTCGCCCAAGCCGCATGTTTTCAATGCGGGCGGCCATTTTCTTGTAGCCTTCCATAGGCTTTGATAGAGTGCCCTGATTTCATCACTTCCTCTTTCCTGGTGTGCACCGATCGAGGCAGCAGCAGGGGTCTACTCAGGTTTTATCCTTCTGTTCTTCCTTTATCCATTGCCTGTGTTCAGTTTTATCCCTGTGGGGGTCTCATTGTGCTTGTGTGTGTGTGCGGTGGGCTGCGCGCGCCGCACTTGTTAAAGGGGCAGTTAACCCTTTATTCTCCGGCATATTTTTTTGGGGCAATGGATTCTCAGGAGGGCAAATTTCCTGCCACCTTGGTGGGAAGCCAGGGGACTGCTGTTTCCCCCCCCCAGGGGGGGATTTGGCTGCGATTGTGGCTAACCTTGCTGCTCAGGTGCAATTGCTTGTGGCTGCTCAATCCACAAAAAGGTCCAGAGCTTCAATTTCCTCTGGTTCGGAGGGTGATGGTGATGGGGCTGATATGGCTGGGGTCTCCTTATCGGGGTCCCGTTCCTCCCTGGATCTTGTGGGGTCCGAGGTGGAGGCTGAGGTTGAAGGGGTGGATAATTCTCCCCCTGGCTCGTCTGAAGAGCTTGCACTCATGGAAGAATTGGTTGCTTCTATCAAGCAAACGCTGCGCTTGCAGGATGAGCCATGTCCTCCTGCTGCCTTGGCGGCTTATGGGACAAAGAGAAGACGCAAAACATCGCAGGTTTTTCCCTGCACGGATGATTTTCAGAGCGCTGTTAAGGAACAATGGCGTAATATCCGCAAACCTTTTGCGGTACCCAGTAGGTTCAAACTGCGTTATCCTTTCACGCCCGCTACTGACGAGCGTTGGTGTGTACCGCCTCCGGTGGATCACGCGATAGCGGTTTTGAATAAGTCCACTGCGATTCCTGCTGAGGATACCCCGGTGTTCCGGGATGCCACGGATAAGAGACTGGAGTCTCTTGCTCGTCATACCTATTCTATTATGGGTTCTATGCTGAAAGCTCTGTTTGCTTCCCTTATGGCGGCCCAGGCGGTCGCGAGCTGGACGCAGGTGCTTAGGCGCGTTTTGGTGGCTGATTCTGCCCCCTCGGCGACATTGGATATGGTGGATCAAATCCATCAGGGTGTTATGTATTTGTGCGATGCGGACTTGGATATGGTCCCGTTGGCCGCACGTGTACACGGTGTGGCGGTGTTGTCTCGCCGCTTGGTTTGGTTGAAGTGTTGGTCGGTGGACCAGTCTTCGCGCAAGACCTTAGCCAATCTGCCCTATGACGGTTCTCGCCTTTTTGGCGAATCCTTAGATACACTGATAAAGGGGATCACGGGTGGTAAGAGCACGCTCTTGCCCCAATCCCACAAGGCTAAGGCGACCCCTGGTAAGAAGCATGCTTCCTTTCGGCCCTCTCAGGGGTCCTTTCGTGCCTTTCGGCCGCACTATAAGGGCAAGCCGTTCAAAGGTCAGGGCTCCCAGAAGAAGCCGTGGACAGGTAAGCAGAAGTCCGGCCAGTCCGGATCCGCTGCCCACAACAGTGCGGCCTGAAGGGGCGCCCTCACCCGGTTCTGGGGTGGGGGGACGCTTGCTCGGTTTTCCACATCCATGGCTGTCACGTGTTCGGGACAGGTGGGTTCAGGAAATCGTTCGATCTGGTTACAAGATCGAGTTTCTCTCTCGGCCGGAGAGCAGATTTTTTCCCTCAAATCTTCAACTGTCTCCGGAGCGTTTGCGGGATCTGCAGCTAGCGGTGCGGGATCTGAGGGCTCAGGGAGTGGTGGTTCCGGTGCCTCATCGGGACAGATTTCGGGGGTTCTATTCCAATCTGTTCACCGTGCCCAGGTGCGTCCAATTCTGGACTTAAAGGCTCTGAACCGCTTTGTGCGGGTTCGCAAGTTCCGCATGGAATCCCTGCGGTCGGTGGTGGCTGCCCTGGTTCCGGGGGAATTCATGGCCTCCATCGACTTGAAGGATGCGTACCTTCACATCCCCATTTTCGAGGGTCACCAGAGGTACCTTCGATTCGCCATTGCGGAGGATCACTACCAATTTGTGGCGTTGCCTTTTGGCCTCGCTTCAGCTCCGCGGGTTTTCACCAAGGTGCTTGCACCACTGCTGGCTTTGTTAAGAGCCCAGGGCATCTCTGTCCTGGGGTATCTGGACGATATTCTGGTTCGGTCTGCGACCGGCCAGGGTCTGGAGACGGATCTGTCCGGCACGGTGCAGACTCTACAGGAGTTTGGTTGGACGATAAATTATCCAAAGTCGACGCTGTGTCCGTCGGTTCGTCTTCCCTATTTGGGGATGATCCTGGACTCGGTCCAGGCGAAGGTCTTCCTACCGGACAACAAACTCAAGACTCTAGAGGGAGAAGTCCAGTCTCTCAGGGACGTTCCGTGTTCGTCTCTGCGGAAGTGCATGCGGTGTCTGGGACTGATGGTCTCGGCTTTCGAGGCGATTCCCTTTGCCCAGTTTCACACGCGGGGTCTGCAAGCGGAGATCCTGTCCAGGTGGGACGGGCGTCCACAATCTCTGGATATCCAGATTTCGTTGAGCCATCGCACCAGAAGGGATCTTCTGTGGTGGCTCCAGTCCCCGGCGGTGTCGGGGGGAAAGTCTTTTCGTCCCCTTTCATGGACGGTGATCACCACGGATGCCAGCCTGTCGGGCTGGGGTGGTGTTCTGGGCGTTCTGTCCGCTCAGGGAGCTTGGTCAGAGGAGGAATCCTCCCTTCCGATCAACATTCTGGAGTTGCGTGCGATAAATCTCTGCCTTCAACGTTGGACGGACAGGCTGCGCGGCTGTCCGGTTCGGGTGCAGACGGACAATGCTACGGCGGTGGCTTACGTCAATCACCAAGGGGGCACCAGGAGTACCCGTGCGGCTCGGGAAGTGGCCGACATTCTTTCTTGGGCCGAGACTCATGTCCCGGCGATATCGGCGGTTCACATTCCGGGGGTGGAGAACTGGCAGGCGGATTATCTGAGCCGCCAGACCCTGGATCAGGGGGAATGGTCTCTCCACCCGGGTGTCTTCCAGATGTTGTGCGCAAAGTGGGGTCTTCCGGAGGTGGACCTGTTCGCGTCTCGTCTGAACAACAAGGTAAAAAGGTTCGTGGCAAGAACGCGCGATCCTCGGGCAGACGCGTCGGACGCATTAGTAGCCCCGTGGCATCAGTATCGGCTGCTGTATGCGTTTCCGCCGATTCAATTGCTGTCCAGGTTCCTTCGCAGGTTGAACTCGGAACCACACACAGTGATTCTTGTGGCACCGGACTGGCCTCGCCGGTCCTGGTACGCGGACCTCGTGAATCTGGCGGTCGACGCTCCTTGGCGTCTGCCTCTTCGAGAAGATCTCCTGTCTCAAGGGCCGATATTCCATCCTGCTTTACAGTCGCTGGCTTTGACGGCCTGGCTGTTGAAACCGAGGTCCTCTCCCCGGAGGTCATTCACACTTTGATTAACGCGAGGAAGTCTTCCTCGGGGAAGGTTTATCACCGTACTTGGAAGGCCTATTTTGCCTGGTGTGAGTCCAGGGGGTTTTCGCCTCGCACTTACTCGGTGTCTAGGGTGTTGTCCTTCCTTCAAACGGGTGTTGACCAGCGTTTGGCGCTGGCTACGGTCAAGGGTCAGGTGTCTGCGCTGGCTGTTCTTTTTCAACGTCCTGTGGCGTCTAACTCCTTGGTTAGTACTTTTATTCAAGGGGTGCGACATCTGGTCCCTCCTAGGAGGGACCCTTTACCTCCTTGGGACTTGAATCTTGTTCTGTCCGTGCTACAACATGCTCCCTTTGAACAGATCAGGAAGATCTCGTTGTCCATGTTGTCCAAAAAAGTCGCCTTTTTGGTGGCGATCACTTCGGCTCGCAGGGTTTCGGAGCTAGCAGCCTTGTCCTGCAAGTCTCCGTATCTGGTCATTCATCTAGATAAGGTGGTCTTGCGACCTAACCCTTCTTTTCTTCCGAAGAGAGTTTCGGATTTTCATCTCAATGAGGACATTGTCCTGCCTTCGCTTTGTGCGAAGCCCAAACATCCGGAGGAGGTGGAGCTGCATTCCTTGGATGTTGTTCGGGCGATTAGGGTTTACCTGAAATCAGATGAATCTTTCCGCAAGTCGGATTCCTTGTTTGTCCTTCCTGAGGGACCTCGGAAGGGCATGGCAGCGTCGGCCTCTACCATCGCCAAATTGATCAGACAGACTGTTGAACAGGCCTATGCTTTGAAGGGGAAAGTTCCCCCTGTGCCTGTGAAGGCGCACTCTACCAGATCTCTGAGTACGTCTTGGGCCTGTCGTCATGGGGCTTCTGTGGCCCAGGTGTGTAAGGCGGCGACTTGGTCGACCGTGCACACCTTCACGAAATTCTACAGAGTGGATGTTCAGGCATCGGCGGATGCTTCCTTTGGCCGCAAGGTTCTTAGTGCGGCAGTTCCTTAGAGCCTCTTGTATGGGCTCCTTGGCTGTTTGGGATATATGTTGTTATCCCTAGGTTATTTGTTTTCCTGGGTTATTGCTTCTGTTGAGCAAGTTTTTTTCTCCTGTTGCCCAGCTGGTTTCCTTCCTTTTGGTAAGGTTCCTTTCTTTGATGTGGAGACTGCGTTGCCTTAGGCGTGGCTGCGTTTCCCACCCCTCATGTTTGCACTGCTTTGGGACGTCCCCATTGTGACGAATATGAAGATGGCGGCGACTGTCGGAGGACGTAAGAGAAAACGGAATTTTTGTAAAATCTTACCTGTAAAATTCCTTTCTCTGAGTCCTCCGACAGTCGCCGCCCCCGCCCCTCTTTTGGGGTTTGGTTGTATACTCTACTGCTATTCCACTGAAACTGAAGTATGGATACAGGAAGTAGGATGGTATTGACTGAGGGGACCACCCCCTGGGGGTGGGGATATGTTAAAAACCTTTATATTAACATATTCTGTTGCCTAGCTACTCCTTCGGAGCAAAGTCTAATACCCCATTGTGATGAATATGAAGATGGCGGCGACTGTAAAAGGAATTTTACAGGTAAGATTTTACAAAAATTCAGTTTTTCACATTCTGCTTTATGACATTCTCAAAAAAAAAAAAAAAAAAATCAAAATGTTTTAACATTTCAGGCCAATTTGTTTTCTGCTACATATTTTTGGTAAAAAAAAAAAAAAATTGCAATAAGAGTATTTTGATTGGTTTGCGCAAAATTTATCGCGTCTACTAACTAGGGGAAATATTTATGTAATTTTTATAGGTTTTTTACTAATAATGGCGGCGATCTGCGATTTTTTGCAGGACTGCGACATTGCGGCGGACAGATCGGACCAATAATTGACATTTTTGACACTTTTGGGGGAACCAGTGACATTATTACAGTAATCAGTGCTAAAAATATGCACTGTCACTGTAATAATGACACTGGCAGGGAGGGGGTTAATATTGTGGGTGATCAAAGGATTAAATGTGTACCTAGGGGAGTGATTCTAACTGTGGGGGGGGGGGGTTGTGGCTTGTGAAATGACCATAGAGACCTGTGATCCTATATAGAAGGATCACAGGTGCTCTATGATCATTCCAGGGAGAAGAACGGTTAGCTCTGTTTACAACATCCGACCGTCCTTCTCTCTCAGTGGGGAGCGATCGCAGGTGTGGGGGGGCGTGGCTTGTGAAATAACCATAGAGACCTATGATCCTATATAGAAGGATCACAGGCGCTCTATGATCATTCCAGGGAGAAGAACGGTCAGCTCTGTTTACAACATCCGACCGTCCTTCTCTCTCAGTGGGGAGCGATTGCGGGTGTCAGGCGGCAGTCGGAGCTGCCTGCCCCGTGCATCGGAGTCCCCGCTGCCGACTGGGGGCGGGACTTGCTGGTGGCGGCGCGCGCTCGCTCCCTGCTTGTGATCGACGTAGCCCTACATCGGTTTGCCTGGGGGGAGCCAACCTGCCGCAGTAAATACATGGCGTGTGATCGGCAACCGGTTAATACATTTTTGAGAAGCACAATCGATTTGTCAAGAGCTCCTACAAGTTGGACTTGGCTAAAAATCCACACAGGGGACACCGAGCTCCTAAGAAGGGATTACTTTGCTAAAGACTGTTATTGTTCCGAATGGAATACAGTCAAGTATCTGTTGTGTGCTAGAGAAGAAAGTTGTCATTATGCTATTCGAGACAAGTTGGGCATCCCATAACCGCTTCACCCAATCCAAGAATAATTTCCTAATAAATCCTAAAAACCAAGCCCGTGGACTGATTCTTGTCTCTGTCTGAAAATAAGAAAATGCCTGTTGCCTGGCTGCACAGACCATAAGGGGAGCCGAAACTCCGGGACTCCTAAGGGGGTAGCAGACAATCCAGGCAAAGCTTCAGTTCTGAGAAGGAGCTGTAAAAAGCTGACAGTAAGGATTTGAATATTGAAAAGTGTGAGGGGGGCGCTATAGAAAATGATCCAATAACCTGTGAACTATCAACTAATTGTACTAACCATAGACAACAATAAAACATTGGCAAATAATGGTAAAGGTGATAAATAATATACCGTGACATAATCATAAAGTACAAAGCAGGGGAGGACTGGCAAGGGGGGCAGGGTGGCAATTGCCCCCCGGGCCACTTTGAAAAGTGGTAAAAAGGCCGCACTCAGGGTTGGATTAATGTAGGGGCCAGACACTGTATACAGTTGTCAGTCCAAAACCAGGTGGGCATGAATGGTGAGCTGATTCAATGGTTCAATGGGCCACTTGACTGGACTTGCCCCCCAGGCCAAAGGCTGCCAGCCCTCCCCTGGTACAAAGTGCTAAATTAATTGTGCAACACATTATCAAAAAGTGTAAAAAAAAGAAATTGTCCTTTGGAATAGTTCATACAGTGCCTTGCGAAAGTATCCGGCCCCCTTGAACTTTGCAACCTTTTGCCACATTTCAGGCTTCAAACATAAAGATATAAAACTGTAATTTTTTGTGAAGAATCAACAACAAGTGGGACACAATCATGAAGTGGAACGAAATTTATTGGATATTTCAAACTTGTTAAATAAAAAACTGAAAAATTGGGCGTGCAAAAGTATTCAGCCCCTTTACTTTCAGTGCAGCAAACTCTCCAGAAGTTCAGTGAGGATCTCCGAATGATCCAATTTTGAACTAAATGACTAATGATGATAAATAGAATCCACCTGTGTGTAATCAAGTCTCCGTATAAATGCACCTGCACTGCGATAGTCTCAGAGGTCCGTTTAAAGCACAGAGAGCATCATGAAGAACAAGGAACACACCAGGCAGGTGCGAGATACTGTTGTGAAGTTTAAAGCCGGATTTGGATACAAAAAGATTTCCCAAGCTTTAAACATCCCAAGGAGCACTGTGCAAGCGATAATATTGAAATGGAAGGAGTATCAGACCACTGCAAATCTACGAAGACCTGGCCGTCCCTCTAAACTTTCAGCTCATACAAGGAGAAGACTGATCAGAGATGCAGCCAAGAGGCCCATGATCACTCTGGATGAACTGCAGAGATCTACAGCTGAGGTGGGAGACTCTGTCCATAGGACAACAATCAGTCGTATACTGCACAAATCTGCCCTTTATGGAAGAGTGGCAAGAAGAAAGCCATTTCTTAACCTCCCCCCGTCCGCGCTACAGCCTATATACGGCTGCAGCGCGGACTCGAATTTTCGGGAGGCCGTTTTTAAACGGCCTCCCAGTGACACGCCCCCAGCGCGCTCCCGCGAGCGCGCTGCGGGGAAAATCTGTGTCGGCCGTGTCCCTTGGACACAGCCGATCACAGATCGTGGTGAATGGCCAATCACAGCGGCCATTCACCACGTGATCTGGCCGTCCAATGAGCGATGATCTCATATGTAAACATATGAGATCATCTCTCATCGCCGGCGCTCCTTCCTCACACGGAGCCTGCAGTGTGAGGAAGGAGGGGGAGCCGACAGCCGCTGGGGACACACAGCAATGTAATCAGGGCACCGATCACCAGTGCCCTGATTACTAAAAGGTAAAAACACACACACAGTGCCCCCACATCAGTGCCCACAGTGCCCGCCATCAGTGCCCCCCATCAATGCCCACAATCAGTGCCCATAGTGCTGCTAGTCAGTGCCCATCAGTGCCTGCTCATCTAGGCACTGATTAGCACTGACTGGCAGCACTATGGGCACTGAGTGTGGGCACTGATGGTGCTGCCCATCAGTGCCGCTCATCAGTGCCACCCGTCAGTGTCCAGTGCCATCCACCAGTGCCCAGTGCCGCCTATCAGTGCCCATCAGTGCCGCCTCTCAGTGCCCAGCAGTGCCGCCTCTCAGTGCCCAGCAGTGCCGCCTCTCAGTGCCCAGCAGTGCCGCCTCTCAGTGCCCAGCAGTGCCGCCTATCAGTGCTCATCAGTGCCGCCTCTCAGTGCCGCCTCTCAGTGCCGCCTCTCAGTGCGGCATATTAGTACCTCCTCATCAGTGCCCATAAGTGCCACCTCATCAGTGCCCATAAGTGCCACCTCATCAGTGCCCATCAGTGCAGCCTATCAGTGCCCATCAGTGCCGCCTCATCAGCGCACATCAGTGAAGGAGAAAAATTTATTTTCAAAATTTACTCGCAGAAAATAAGAAAAACTTTTTTTTTTTTTCAAAATTTTTTGTCTTTATTCTTTTTTTTTGTAAAAAATAAAAAACCCAGAGATGATTAAATACCACCAAAAGAAAGCTCTATTTGTGTGAAAAAAATTATAAAAATTTCATATGGGTACAGTGTAGCATGACCGCGTAATTGTCATTCAAAGTGTGACAGCGCTGAAAGCTGAAAATTGGCCTGGATGGGAAGGGTGTTTAAGTGCACAGAAGGCAAGTGGTTAAAGATATCCATAAAAAGTGTTGTTTAAAGTTTGCCACAAGCCACCTGGGAGACACCAAACATGTGGAAGAAGGTGCTCTGGTCAGATGAAACCAAAATCGAACTTTTTGGCAACAATGCAAAACTTTATGTTTGGTGTAAAAGCAACACAGCTCATCACCCTGAACACACCATCCCCACTGTCATACATGGTGGTGGCAGCATCATGGTTTGGGCCTGCTTTTCTTCAGCAGGGACAGGGAAGATGGTTAAAATTGATGGGAAGATGGATGGAGCCAAATACAGGACCATTCTGGAAGAAAACCTGATGGAGTCTGCAAAAGACCTGAGACTGGGACGGAGATTTGTCTTCCAACAATACAATGATCCAAAACATAAAGCAAACTCTACAATGGAATGGTTCACAAATAAACATATCCAGGTGTTAGAATGGCCAAGTCAAAGTCCAGACCTGAATCCAATCGAGAATCTGTGGAAAGAACTGAAAACTGCTATTCACAAACGCTCTCCATCCAACCTCACTGAGCTCGAGCTGTTTTGCAAGGAGGAATGGGCAAAAATTTCAGTCTCTCGATGTGCAAAATTGATAGAGACATACCCCAAGCGACTTACAGCTGTAATCGCAGCAAAAGGTGGCGCTACAAAGTATTAACTTAAGGGGGCTGAATAATTTTGCACACCCAATTTTAAAATTTTTTATTTGTTAAAAAAAAGTTTGAAATATCCAATAAATTTCGTTACACTTCATGATTGTGTCCCACTTGTTGATTCTTCACAAAAAATTACAGTTTTATATCTTTATGTTTGAAGCCTGAAATGTGGCAAAAGGTCGCAAAGTTCAGGGGGGCCGAATACTTTCGCAAGGCACTGTATAGTCCTTATTAATAAATCTTCAGTATGCTAAGAAGTGAGGAACCTTCACCGACTTGAAATGTATCCAAAACACCCCCCGAAGTGCTCAGTAGGATTACTTACTGACCAGAGAGCCATAATCCCTTTAGTTAAAAAGAAGGTTGTGGAACCTGTGTGGTTGCACTCTCAGGTGGATCAAGAATAACTCGTTCTCTTCTCCTCTCCACCATAATTGCCCATTGAAATAGGAGAAAGGGGAACCACCAACGTGAAACCTTATTATATAAAACTGCATAAAAACATAAAAGTGCTTGCTTAGTGCTTACATGTATAAAGTGCCAAGACCCAGCTCTAAGGATGGCCCGCATTCAAGCAGTAAGGAACCGCCACGCGTTTTGTTGCCGAGTACCAGGAACCGACGTACGTTTTAGTTTTACAACGTCATCAGGAAGCCTCACACTTTGGATACAATTTTGCACAATTAGGCCCCTTTTACAATCGTGCAACTTGTCATGCAACTTTGGACATCAGAGTTGCATGACATGTCGTTCCCCGTGTTTTCCAATGATACCCATTCATATAATGGTATTTCACAAAAGTAAGTACACCCCTCACATTTTTGTAGATATCTTTTCATGTGACAACACTGAAGAAATGACACTTTGTTATACAAGCTGTACACTCACTACTTTACATTGTAACAGTGTATTTTGCTGTCCCCTCAAAATAACTCAACACACAGCCATTAATGTCTAAACCGCTGGCAACAAAATTGAGGAAACCCCTAAGTGACAATGTCCAAATTGGGCCCAAAGTGTCAATATTTTGAGTGGCCGCCATTATTTTCCAGCACTGCCTTAACCCTCTTGGGCATGGAGTTCACCAGAGCTTCACAGGTTGCCACTGGAGTCCTCTTCCCCTCCTCCATGATGACATCACAGAGCTGGTGGATGTTAGAGACCTTGCGCTCCTCCACCTTCCATTTGAGGATCCCCACAGATGCTCAATAGGGTTTAGGTCTGGAGACATGCTTGGTCAGTCCATCACCTTTACCCTCAGCTTCTTTAGCAAAGCAGTGGTTGTCTTTGCAGGTGTTTTTTATCATGTTGGAATACTGCCCTGCGGCCCAGTCTCTGAAGGGAGAGGATCATGCTCTGCTTCAGTATGTCACAGTACATGTTGGCATTCATGGTTCCCTCAATGAACTGTAGCTCCCCAGTGCCGGCAGCACTCATGCAGCCCCAGATCATGACACTCCCACCACCATGCTTGACTGTAGGCAACACACACTTGCCTTTGTACTCCTCAAACATGCTTGACACCTTCTGAACCAAATACGTTTATCTTGGTCTCATCAGACCACAGGACATGGTTCCAGTAATCCATGTCCTTAGTCTGCTTGTCTTCAGCAAACTGTTTGCAGGCTTTCTTGTGCATCATCTTTAGAAGAGGCTTCCTTCTGAGACGACAGCCATGCAGGCCAATTTGATGCAGTGTGCGGCGTATGGTCTGAGCACTGACAGGCTGACCCCCCACCCCTTCAACCTCTGCAGCAATGCTGGCAGCACTCATACGTCTATTTCCCAAAGACAATCTCTGGATATGATGCTGAGCATGTGCTCTCAACTTCTTTGGTCGACCATGACAAGGCCTGTTATGAGTGGAACCTGTTCTGTTAAACCGCTGTATGGTCTTGGCCACCGTGCTGCAGCTCAGTTTCAGGGTCTTGGCAATCTTCTTATAGCCTAGGGCCCAGTGATGGCAAACCTTGGCACCCCAGATTTTTTGGAACTACATTTGCTATGAAGCTCAACTACACTGCAGAGTGCATGAGCATCATGGGAACTGTAATTCCAAAATATCTGGGGTGCCAAGGTTCACCATCACTGGCCTAGGCCATCTTTATGTAGAGCAACAATTCTTTTTTTCAGATCCTCAGAGAGTTCTTTGCCATGAGGTGCCGTGTTGAACTTCCAGTGACCAGTATGAGAGAGTGAGAGCGATAACACCAAATATAACACACCTGCTCCCCATTCACACCTGAGACCTTGTAACACTAACAAGTCACATGACACTGGGGAGGGAAAAATGGCTAATTGGGCCCAATTTTGACATTTTCACTTAGGGCTTGTGTTGCCGTGGCTATTTGTAGTGACTTTATAGCAATAATATGAAGTTTAGATGTTTAGGTCTTATGTTGTTGTCAGCTATGGCTCTCCCCATTGATATGCAAATAAACCAGTCCGATTGGTTTAGACCAGTGTTTTTTAACTCCAGTCCTCAGGGCACACTAACAGGCAAGGTTTGCAAGAAAACTGAAATACATTCAATGGTGATATAATTTGCTGCTCAGTGATTGCAGTATGCTAGTCTGCATCTCCCCAAGGTAATACTTAAAATCTGGCCTGTTAGTGTGCCCTGAGGACCGGAGTTGAGAAACACTGGTTTAGACGCTAAACAGAGGAACAAAAAAGTATTGGGAAGGTGGTGTTTAGGACTTTTTTGAAACAAGCATGTGTTTAGACAAAGGAGAGTTTTTGGAACAGAAAAGGAACAACGCGTCTACTTTAGACCTGATTGAGGATTTTGGAGAAAGCAGTCCATCTCCATCATAAGAAGTTGAGTAACTGTTTAGGATATTTACTGCTTGCACATTGTACATGCTTAAGATAATCAGCTTGCGCATGTTGTAGGCATATTTTTTTTGTAAGTATGAATTGTGTGGTGTGTCTGACCTATATAAAAGAAAAGGGCATTGAGGAAAGCTGGGCCCCTGGAAATGTATGTGTGTGATTGTGATGTTGGTAATTATTGCCTATGTATGGGATCAACAGGTGGATTGTATCAATTGTGGATATTTTTAACTGATTCATGACAAATGTCCCCTTACATCTGTAATAATACCTCTCACCCCCAGGTGGATTAGTGAGCTTTGATGTCGTGTATTTAAAGATGGCTGCCACATATCCAATTAACCATGTGATTTTGAAGGTGGGGGGGGAGTGCAACCTTGTGTTGATGACCTCACTCACAAGATGACCTGTGAGTGGTCAAAAGGAATGACCACATCCAATGGGTGGTCCCTGGTATACAGGACTATAAATAAGAGTCTCCAGCTTGGGAGCAGAGGGGTTCCTTTTGAGAAGGTTCGTGGTTTGGAGCTGTAGATAGATGCAGCCAAGACCACCTTGTCCTGTTCCAGGTATCGAGTGCAAGCTGTTGCCAGAGTTAAGTATTTTTTGACTTTTCTTTAGGATATTAGGAGTAGGAGTGTATGTTAAAGTTTTGTTATTTGGTGTATAGTTTATAGCAGAGGTCTTCAAACTATGGCCCTCCAGTTGTTCAGGAACTACAATTCCCATCATGCCTAGTCATGTCTGTGAATGTCAGAGTTTTACAATGCCTCATGGGATGTGTAGTTCCGCAACAGCTGGAGGGCCGTAGTTCGAGGATCCCTGGTTTATAGTATCTTTTATGCGCAAGAAAGTTTTATGTATTTTGATATCCAGTAAAGTTTTGTTTTATGCTTTTTTTTAATCAAAACTGCTCTTGGTGTGTCTGTTCATTTCAAATATTCACTAGATATTTCAGTGGCTGTCCAGTATACCTTCATTATAAATGTTGTTTCCCACATTGTCACTTAGGGGTGTACTCACTTTTGTTGCTAGCAGTTTAGACATTAATGGCTGTGTGTTGAGTTATTTTGAGGTGACAGCAAATTTACAGTTATACAAGCTGTACACTCACTACTTTACATTGTAGCAAAGTGTCATTTCTTCAGTGTTGTCACATGAAAAGATAGAATAAAATATTTACTAAAATGTGAGGGGTGTACTTACTTTTGTTGCCAGCGGTTTAGACATTAATGGCTGTGTGTTGAGTTATTTTGAGGTGACAGCAAATTTACAGTTATACAAGCTGTACACTCACTACTTTACATTGTAGCAAAGTGTCATTTCTTCAGTGTTGTCACATGAAAAGATAGAATAAAATATTTACTAAAATGTGAGGGGTGTACTTACTTTTGTTGCCAGCGGTTTAGACATTAATGGCTGTGTGTTGAGTTATTTTGAAGGGACAGCAAATTTACACTTTCAGGCTCCATTCACACTACCGCGACTTGTCAGCCTGACAAGTCGCGGTCCATTAACCGCTACAGGACCCGTTCTAATAGGAGCGACACAAGTCGCTCCGACTTTCGAAAAAGGGTCCTGTACTACTTCGGGGCGACTTGCATAGACATTCATTATATGAAGTCCGTGCAAGTCGCGCCAAAGTCGCGGTGCACGCGACTTCACAGGTCGCCCCCGAAGTCGTGCACAAGTCGTGCCGCGGTAGTGTGAATGGAGCCTTATACAAGCTGTACACTCACTAATTTACATTGTAGCAAAGTGTCATTTCTTCAGTGTTGTCACATGGAAAGATAGAATAAAATATTTACAAAAATGTGAGGGGTGTACTTACTTTTCTGAGATATTGTATGCGCAACTTAACTTCAGCCCCAGAAGGTTTTGCCCCCTTAACGACCAGGCCATTTTTTTTTTCTTGCGATTCAGCACTGCGTTGCTTTAACAGACAATTGCGCGGTCGTGCGACGCTATACCCAAATATAATTGATGTCCTTTTTTTCCCCCTACAAATAGAGCTTTCTTTTAGTGGTATTTGATCACCTCTGCGGTTTTTAATTTTTGCGCTATAAACAAAAAAAGAGCATACATTTTTAAAAAACACCAATATTTTCTACTTTCTGCTATAAAACATTCCCAATAAAAAGATTAAATTAAAAAAAAAAAAATGTATCAGTTTGGGCCAATTTGCAACATATTTTTGGTAAAAAAAAAAAAAATATCAAAAAGCGTATAATAATTGGTTTGCGCAAAATTTAGAGCATTTACAATCTATGAGATAGATTTATGGACTTTTTTTTTTTATTATTAGTAATGGCGGCGATTAGCGATTTTTAATCGGGACTGCAACATTGCAGCAGAAAAATATGACACTTTTTTGGGGACCAGTGACACTAATACAGTGATCAGTGCTAAATAATATGCACTGTTACTGTATAAATGACACTGGCAGGGAAGGGGTTAACACTGGGGGGTGATCAAGGGGTTAAATGTGTTCCCTAGATGTGGTTTCTAACTGTGTGGGGGGGGATGGGTTGGACAGAGGCAGAGAGAGAGCGGTGATTTAGCTTAGTTGAATCACATGATCTTTCCCTGCCTCTCCGACAGTAGAGCCGTCATATTGTTTACATTCCAGACGGCTCTCCTGTCAGTTTTGCCGAAGATCGCGAGAGGCCGGCGGCGATCGAGCCCGCTCCTCCCGCAGTCTGTCTCCCACTGGTTCTCATCACGGCGGGAGTGCGACTCCGGCGGCGCGCGTGTGCATAATCATGTAGATCTATGTAATTATGCGAAGCCGAGCCGTCCTGCCGCAGTAAATCTGCATGGGGTGGTCGGCAAGTTCTTAAAGTTGCAGCAACTTCAAAATGGTTCATGCACTCCTTTGGTCCGACTTTCATGCAACTTGAGGGCCATAGACTTCAATGTTAACCCTCAGAAGGTGCATGAAAGTCATACCTCAATGTTCTACAATGCAACTTGTGTGCAACAGTTGCCAATTAAAACCGGTCAAAGCCAAAGTCGTATCCAAGTTGCACTCATCCAAAGTTGCATCAAAGTTGCACAGTAGGTGTGTAAATTATTGTGCTATCAGTGTGTGTGTATATATATATATATATATATATATATATATATATATATATATATATATATATATATATATATATATATATATATATATATATATATATATATATATATATATATATTTTTTTTTTTTTGTGAATGAATAACAATTGAAAAAACCAATCACTAAATAAATAACCAGTAGGGGCTGCTGCAAATGCTTTAACGCTCATCCTCAGCTGTGTTAAAATGTGCAAATAATGGGCATTAGTGTTGCGATGCCCTCAAAGTGCTAAATAAAATACGGTACCTTGATTAGTGCAAAACCACATACAAAATTATTGATAAAAAATCATAATGACATAAAGTGCAAAAAACATCTACAAAGTGCACCATATTACTGCAAAATCGCATAAAATTGATAAAAATCATAATGACATAAAGTGCAAAAAATAAAATCGACAAAGTGCACCGTATTAGTGCAAAATCACATAAAAATAATTGCTAAACATCATATTGACAAAGTGCAAAAAAAAAAAAAATCTACGAAGTGCACCGTATTAGTGCAAAATCGCATAAAAATAAGTGATAAACATAATGACATAAAGTGCAAAAAACATCTACACTTATTTTTATGCGATTTTGCACTAATACGGTGCACTTTGTAGATGTTTTTTGCACTTTATGTCATTATGATGTTTATGAATTGTTATGCGACTTTGCACTAATACGGTGCACTTTGATAAACATAATGACATAAAGTGCAAAAAACATCTACAAAGTGCACCGTATTAGTGCAAAATCGCATAAAAATAAGTGTAGATGTTTTTGGCACTTTATGTCATTATGTTTATCAAAGTGCACCGTATTAGTGCAAAGTCGCATAACAATAATTCATAAACATCATAATGTCATAAAGTGCAAAAAAAAATCTACAAAGTACACCATATAAGTGCAAAATCGCATAACAAAAATTGATAAACATCATAATGTCATAAAGTGCAAAAAAAAAAAAAACATCTACAAAGTGCACCAATTAGTGCAAAATCGCATAAAATTAATTGATAAACATCATAATGACATAAAGTGCAAATAAAGTGCAAAAAAACATCTATAAAGTGCACCGATTAGTGCAAAATTGCATAAAATTAATTGATAAACTTCAAAATGACATAAAATGCAAAATCGACGCGTGGCAGATGGAGGGATCAACGTGTGCATTCGCCTGTATCCTCTTTTTATATTATATACATGTTCATTAATTCTTTGATACAGACATCTAGTGGTTCTGCCCATGTACTGTAATCCACATGGGCACACCAGTAGATATGTAACATATTTCGTGCTGCAGGTAATAAACTTTTTTTAAGTTATGTGTTTCCGTCTGCTGATGTAAATCTTTCAACTTTTCTTTTTTTATTTTGAGTAGTTCTACATCCGTGACATTTTCCACATCTACAGAACCCATCCCTCTGTAGGAATGTGGTTCCTCTTGCTGGGGAGGGGGGGGGGGGGTTGACTACATTTCTGGCTATCAGATTTCTAATCCTGGTGTTTGTTTGTAAATAAAAGTGGGTTTAGGCTCCGTTCACATGTGAGCGTATGGATCGCGGGGAGAACCGCCGCGGTTCCGCCCGCGATCCGGAGATTTATTGCAAATCGCGGGACGCCTAGCGTTGCCCGTTGATTTGCAATAGCCCCCCAAACGCCGAGCGATGTTGCCGCGATTTCCGCCTGCCGAATCGCGGCAACATCGCGCAAACAAAATCGCGGGACGCAATAAGCTTCAAAGAAGTACAAGAGCTTCTTTGGAGCGTATTGCGTCCCGCGATTTTGTTTGCGCGATGTTGCCGCGATTCGGCAGGCGGAAATCGCGGCAACATCGCTCGGCGTTTGGGGGGCTATTGCAAATCAACGGGCAACGCTAGGCGTCCCGCGATTTGCAATAATCTCCGGATCGCGGGCGGAACCGCGGCGGTTCTGCCCGCGATCCAAACGCTGACATGTGAATGCAATAAAGATATTGTTAAAAAAAAAAAAAAAAAAAAAGAAGGAACAAATTGAGAGTTCTGAATAAAAAAGGAAGCACGTTATATGAACATAAAAATCACCAAAAATACCGGTGATTATATCAAAGTACCCAAAATACACAAAAATAAATGCAAACCCCCAGGAAGATCTATTGTTAGTGGCATCAACTCTCTATTTACAAGGGTAGGGGAGTACCTTGACATTTATTCACTAGCATGTAATGGGAAATCCTTTTTAAAAGGATGACAAACATGTTATAAAAACGATGCAAGAAATAAAAATAGGAGACAACACACCGCTGGCCACAGCAGATCTGGAATCCCCGATACACAAACATCAAACAGGAAAATGCTCTAAAAGCAGTAAGATGGTCGCTAGGACAAACAGATCTTAGACAGACACAAAAAGAGTTCTTACCGGAGGGATTGGAATTAGCCATGGCAAACAGCTATTTTTGGTATAATAATGAATATTATAATCAAATTAAAGGGGTAGCAATGGGAGCCAAATATGCACTGAGTGTAGCAAACATATTTTTTTGCTGAAACTGAAGGAAGAAGATATATTGACCTAAGAATTGCCACAATTACAATACTACCAAAGATTCATAGATAGTATCATGATAATCTGGAAGGGACTGGAGGAAGATTTAATCAAATTTAAGCAATACCTTAACAACAACATATACAGTCAGGTCCATAAATATTGGGACATGGACACAATTCTAATCTTTTTGGCTCTATACACCACCACAATGAATTTGAAATTGAAACAAACAAGATGTGCTTTAACTGCAGACTTTCAGCTTTAATTTGAGGGTATTTACATCCAAATCAGGTGAACGGTGTAGGAATTACAACAGTTTGTATATGTGCCTCCCACTTTTTGAGGGACCAAAAGTAATGGGACAGATTAATAAAATCAAACTTTCACTTTTTAATACTTGGTTGCAAATCCTTTGCAGTCAATTAGAGCCTGAAGTCTGGAACACATAGACATCACCAGACGCTGGGTTTCATCCCTGGTGATGCTCTGCCAGGCCTCTACTGCAACTGTCTTCAGTTCCTGCTTGTTCTTGGGGCATTTTCCCTTCAGTTTTGTCTTCAGCAAGTGAAATGCATGCTCAATCGGATTCAGGTCAGGTGATTGACTTGGCCATTGCATAACATTCCACTTCTTTCCCTTAAAAAACTCTTTGGTTGCTTTCGCAGTATCCTTCGGGCCATTGTCCATCTGCACTGTGAAGCGCCGTCCAATGAGTTCTGAAGCATTTGGCTGAATATGAGCAGATAATATTGCCCGAAACACTTCAGAATTCATCCTGCTGCTTTTGTCAGCAGTCACATCATCAATAAATACAAGAGAACCAGTTCCATTGGCAGCCATACATGCCCACGCCATGACACTACCACCACCATGCTTCACTGATGAGGTGGTATGCTTTGGATCATGAGCAGTTCCTTTCCTTCTCCATACTCTTCTCTTCCCATCACTCTGCTACAAGTTGATCTTGGTCTCATCTGTCCATAGGATGTTGTTCCGGAACTGTGAAGGCTTTTTTAGATGTTGTTTGGCAAACTCTAATCTGGCCTTCCTGTTTTTGAGGCTCACCAATGGTTTACATCTTGTGGTGAACCCTCTGTATTCACTCTGGTGAAGTCTTCTCTTGATTGTTGACTTTGACACACATACACATTTTTTGGTATAACTCCCAATGGTTGATACATTTGGATGAGATGTATGTAATATCAAAGGCTTTCAACCAGCTTATTTCGGGAAAAACTTTTCCCCAATATTCTCTCCCATTTCAAAACAGTAGTGGATTTAGAGTAAATATTATGTTTATTCAATATATCGTAGATAATTGAAATACCATTAGAGGTAGTCATTGGTTCTTGATACAATTTATACATAGTAGTTGGTAATTTAAGATATAAAGTGAGATTGTTCTTCTGTAAAAACGAACGTATTTGATAATAGCTCATTAATGCTGATGGTGGTATTTTGTACCGATCTGTCAAACTCTCAAATGAATAGATACCTGTGTCGCTATACAAATCTTTCAAACTATCAACACCACTTCTTAACCATAGGTTTATATCAAGGTTAGGGATAAAGCACAAAAGAACTGCCAGTGGAGTGGGGAATTCGCACATCATCCCATGTTCTAGTAGCTTTCCTACAATTTCTGCCCAGACTGTTAGGGCTGTTTTAACCACTATAGATTGTATAACAGGAACCTCGGCTCCTAATATTACAGCCAACATTGTGATTCTAAGGTTCTCCTGTTTACAGTCCTTCATCTCTATTCTCAGCCATCTTTTATGCTGCTCAGGAGACCACCAATACTTCAGTTGGTCAAGGACAGATATATGCGAGAACCGAAGGGACCCCCATCCCTCCGTGCCTCCTATGTCTCCTCATAATAAGGGATGAGCATCGAGGTGGTTTCCCTTGCCATATAATTTGGTTAAATTGCTTTTGAACCGAAGTGCAATATTGAGATGGAAGGGTAATTGGCAATGTACAGAACAAGTAAAGTAATTTAGGCAAAATAATCATTTTTAACGTAGCCACTCTTCCTGCTGTGGTCAAGTCTTGTATTTTTAAATCCCGGACCCTAGCTTGTAATGATAGGTTATCCAAAAACGGTTTATAATTATGATCGTAAAGCTGGGCAGTATGTGGGGTTAGGATAATCCCCAAGAAAGGTATACATGGAGACCATGCGAATGAAAATTTTGCTTTTATCCGCTTTTGTGCCAAAGTGGTGATATTAATGCCCATAATTTGTGATTTTGTAATATTTAATTTATAAAATGACACTGCGCTAAATTCATTTATCATTCTCTCAACCTCTATCAAGGAAGAGAGTGGGTTTGTGATGATTAACATAACGTCATCAGCAAACAAGCTGATCTTATGTTCTATTTCAGCGACCCTCCAGCCAGTTATCCCCGCGTTGTCCCTAACGCTCTGAGCAAAAGGCTCCATAAGCAACGCGAAGACAACTGGCGAGAGGGGAGATCCCTGCCTCGTCCCATTGGTTATCCCAATGGTTTTAGATAACAATCTAGATAATGATACATTCGCTGTTGGCGCAGAATAAAGAGCCATTATATTCTTTTTCAGCCATCCCTCTATCCCAAACCTACCCAAAACTGCTTCTAAGTAGCCCCAATGGATCCTGTCGAACGCCTTCTCCGCATCCAAAGATAGGAGCAGTGAAGGCGTCCGACAGGATCCCATCCGAATACGCTTGTTCTCATGCCTGTATGTTTGATGAAATGGCCACTCTTAGTCTCCATCAGAAGTCCATGTGAAAGGGTGGCAATGCAGGATCACATCTGGAAGACAGCAGCATGGTTGCCCTATAACAGAAGTGCATGCACTAGGCTCTTCATGGCAGGATCACTAGGAATTATTTTGCAAATTTAAAAATATCAAATACAATTTTGGAAATTCCATTAACATGTTAAAGCTTATATGTGTTTGGGTTTACATCCACTTTTATAACATCGAGGGGTTTTGTCAACTCCTATAACAATTCACACGATTATTTTTAAGTAAATAATTAAATTTAAAAAAAAAAAGCCTTGGCAGCCTAAATCAAAAAGAATGTTCCTTGTCTACAAGGAGAATTGTGGATGACCATAAATGTATAATCCATGTATATTGATATACAATGTTGTAAATACAGTATCTCACAAAAGTAAGTACACCCCTTACATTTTTGTAAATATTTTATTCTATCTTTTCATGTGACAACACTGAAGAAATGACACTTTGCTACAATGTAAAGTAGTGAGTGTACAGCTTGTATAACAGTGTAAATTTGCTGTCCCCTCAAAATAACTCAACACACAGCTATTAACCACTTCCATACAGGGCCCAGACCAATTTTCAGCTTTTAGCGCTCTCACACTTTGAATGATAATTACTCATGCGTCATGCAACGCTGTACCCGATCAAATTTTTTTTTAGCATTTTTTTCACACAAATAGAGCTTTCTTTTGGTAGTATTTAATCACCACTGGGGTTTTGATTTTTTTGCGATATAAGCAAAATAAAGTGAAAATTTAAAAAAAAAAAAAAAAAAAAAACACATTTTGTTTTAGTTTCTATTATAAAATTTTGCAAATAAGTAATTTTTTTTTCCATAAATTTGGGCCAAAATTTATACTACTACATATCTTTGGTAAAAAAAATAACCCAAATTAGTGGATATTATTTATGCCTCGTACACACGTTCAGATGATCGTACGTAAAATATCACTTTCGAGTTGATCGCACTATAATCTGATCGTTAGTACGCAGCTTTCGACAGCCGATCACGACATTTCGTCCAACAAAATCCGAAAGGGACGAACACGAAAACTTTTGTCATACGATAGCCTAGCGAATGACAATCGTTTAATCAGTACACTATGCGTCCGATAAAAAAAAAAAAAAAAAAAAAAAAAAAAATCGATAGACAAAGGCCGCGCATGATCAGAAACAAGAAAATAACGCGGAAAAAGCCTGGCTGCCATTGTTTTTGTTTTGCATGATCCGATACGTAGCTACGCAGCAAGGAAGCATTTCCAGAATCGTACGAAAAAAATCATAGGTTTAGTACGCATTGTTGTTGAATTCAATATTAGTATCAGGCAACAAAATGTGAACGATAAGTCGTCCGATTATCTGATCGTGTGAAGGTTATAGACTCTACCATCTATGGTGCCAATCATTGAAAATTGATCACACCTGATGTACCGATCTCATTTCTTGAGGCCCTGACATTCCAGGGTATTTAGTAAGAGCCATGGTGTGTTTTTTGAAGTTGTATTTTTTTCCCATAATTCTTGAATTTAGAAATATTTATTTTTATTATTTTTTTTAGACACAAAATTGTCATAACTACAAGCTATTTCTCGCACACAGTATATGCATACTTGCGATTTCACCCCAAAATACATTCTGCTACTCCTCCTGAGTTTGGTAATACCACATGTGTGAGACTTTTACACAGCCTGACCACATACAGAGGCCCAACATCCAAGGAGCACCTTCAGGAAATTATTGGTGTAATTTATGCTCCTAGAACACCTAACGACCTATCGCAAATTTGAAGGCCCTGGAGCACCAGGACAATGGAATTACTCACAAGATGACCCCATTTTGGAAAGCAAAACACCCCAATGTATATTCTATGAGGCATAATGAGTCTTTTGAACATGTCATTTTTTTCCACAAGTTTTTGGAAAATGTGGAAAGAAAATGAAAATTTTTTTTTTTCTTTTTTTTCTTTTTTTTTTTTTTACACAAAGTTGTCAATTTATAAGATATTTCTAACACATAGCAAAAATTAAACCCCAAAATACATCCTGCTACTCCTCCCGAGTATGGCGATACCAGGACAATCAAATTACCCACAAAATGACCCCATTTTGGAAAGCAAACACCCCGACACATAATCTATGAGGCATGGGCTGCAGATGGGTACTCAGGTACACCGATCGGCTTCAGAAAGGTACTCAGGTACTCTGATGGGCTGCAGAGAGGTACTCGGGTACTCTGATGGGCTAGAGACAGGTACTCAGATAATGTGATGCTGCAGATAGGTACTCGGGCACTCTGGGCTGAAGACAGGTACTTGGGTACTCTGGGCTGGAGACCGGGAAGACTACCCTGCAGTAGGGCAAAATTAGGGGAGAAGGGAAAGGGAAATGGAGCACCAGGAAATCACTCAAACGCCCTGAAAAATCCTGGGGCGTGAGGATATGACATCAAATATTCAAAATTACCATCCAGATACCCAACGGTGTATGACCGGTGAGCCAAGCAACTAGACAGCATGTGAAAAACAAGAACAAGGAGAGTTGCATAGAATGGCTCAAACAAGGGTAAATGGTGGATAAAAAGTAGTACTTTATTGAAACAGGATAAAACAAGTAATGCAATTAGAACATACAAGTTTAAAGGTAATAACTCATGGACACTGGATAAAACCAAAAACAGTAGATCCTGCCTCTAAGATGGCACTAGTGACACCTCCCTGAGGCTCCACCCACCACCCAATAAACACGGAAACCACGTACACAGCCCACCACCCCAACCAATCTGCCCTAAACCAATTCCAAGGACTAGTGAAGACTGTGGGATGTCCCAGTCAAGGGTCTTGATAGACAATTCACAGGGCAATGGAAGCCAGCAGGGATATGCAAGATAAGTCCAGGGGCTGGGGACAAAGCTATATAAATATGAAATAAGGCTTTGGACAAGGGGGCTGGGTGTAGGGAACTCCTGGGGCTGATGTTCCAACAAGTCTGATCAAAGTAAACGGCTCATTTTCTTCACCGCATCACACCCTGGTAAAAAGGCACAGTTATCTGGTGGAAATTCTCTGTTGGCACCAAATGAAGTCAGAGCAGGCAACCCAGTGGCAAAGCAAGTGGTATAAAGCAGTCCAGCAGCATATCATATAGCAGGCAAGCAAGCATGAAGTAAAGCAGTAATAGAACCTCTTCTACTCACATCACCCCTGGGTCACTTGATAGGGGTGCAAGATGCCACCTCAGAATGTAGGCTGTAATCCGAGTCCTCATACAATAATATAGATGGCAACGGATGGCCCAGTGTTCATAGGTATGGTGTAAATTGTCCCTCCGTGCCCAGATGAGCGACAGGGAAGAGGTTTAGCAAGCCATGCAAGCGGGATTAAGCAAGATGCTGTAGCAGATGCAAGCAAGCAGGAGATTCAGCCAACTGGTAAACATCAAGCACTGACAGACAGGACTCACGTGTTGAGTAGTAGGACGTACAGAAGGCTCCAAATGGTGCAGACAGGCGGTGCCCAATTACACTGTAGAGTATATGAAAGTGCCGAGGTATTGACCAGGTGAGCAGGAGATGGCCACGATCGCTGTTGGAGAGACGTCGTGGACCGGCTACAGCTGTTCGGAGCGGCGGATTGCAGCATGGAAATCCGGGCGGTGGGTGGAGCCGGAGGCGTGACCGCGTGTGACGCGTGACGTCAACACGTTTCGCGTGACGCAGCACTCTTCTTCAGGACGTAGATTGCGTCAGACACGCCAGTCTATAAATACCGGAAGCGGGGCACTGATTGGCCAAAGGGTACATAGCTTCAGGCAGGCGTGCAAATACAGAGAGGAGGACCCCTAGTGGACATCGGGAGGCTCTACATTGAAAGGGAATTTTACAATCAAGTTCATCACCTACATAAAAGAAACAAAAAAGGAGTGGCACACATCGAGGGTAAAGAGATGAAACGAATAATGGGGGCAAAGAGGGGGGATTATTGAACATAGAGACAGCCAGAGAGAATAAATATTCATACTAGATAGAGTGTAAAATCATGGCAAAACATATGTAAATCATGATGTAATATCGGGACTCATAGTAGGGGGAGGAGACAAAATAACACTCAAGTGTCCGTGGACTTAGAGGTTATGGCAATTGAAACCAAAAATAACCTATTTTTCCTTTTTCTGATAAAACAGGGACACTAGTGGATACAAAGGCATAGGGATTAGGGATGATCGAACGGTTCGGGTCGACCATTGGTTCGACCCGAACATTGGGTGTTCGAAATTCGGCCGAATTCCGAACTTTTTGTGGTAAAAGTTCGGAATTCGGCCACCAGAACCGCCCAAAATGCAATCGGACAGGAACTGGGCTTTAAAAGCCGTGATTGGCCCAGAAACATCAGTAAAAGCCAATTGAGGGGGCAGGAGTCTGCTAGGAATGTGATTGGAGTGACTACGGGGTCCAGAGGCCAATCAGGAGTGAATACGCCCCCAGTATATAACATAGTCCCGCCAAACCTCTAGCACTGTAATACAGAGGCTGTGTTAGAGAGTGGAAGCATTTGTGTTTCTCCTGCTGCTTGTAAAGCTCCAGAGTCATTTTGCAATTATAAGTGTGAGGAAAGGGATATGCAGTGTAGTTAGGGTACTATGTACCACTATAGTTAGATTCAAAAATCTAGTTTTTGTAGGGATACCTTAAGTGTCAGGGTGACCGTAGTGTAGTTTAGGGTGAAATGACCCTGCCATGTCAGGGTGACCCCACTATGCAGATTCTGGGTTAGGGGTATATATGTGTATACAGTGCCTTGCGAAAGTATTTGGCGCCCTTGAACTTTGCAACCTTTTGCCACAGTCAGGCTTCAAACAAAGATATAAAACTGTAATTTTTTGTGAAGAATCAACAAGTGGGACACAATCATGAAGTGGAACGAAATTTATTGGATATTTCAAACTTTTTTAACAAATAAAAAACTGAAAAATTGGGCGTGCAAAATTATTCAGCCCCTTTACTTTCAGTGCAGCAAACTCTCTCCAGAAGTTCAGTGAGGATCTCTGAATGATCCAATGTTGACCTAAATGACTAATGATGATAAATAGAATCCACCTGTGTGTAATCAAGTCTCCGTATAAATGCACCTGCACTGTGATAGTCTCAGAGGTCCGTTTAAAGCGCAGAGAGCATCATGAAGAACAAGGAACACACCAGGCAGGTCCGAGATACTGTTGTGGAGAAGTTTAAAGCCGGATTTGGATACAAAAAGATTTCCCAAGCTTTAAACATCCCAAGGAGCACTGTGCAAGTGATAATATTGAAATGGAAGGAGTATCAGACCACTGCAAATCTACGAAGACCTGGCCGTCCCTCTAAACTTTCAGCTCATACAAGGAGAAGACTGATCAGAGATGCAGCCAAGAGGCCCACGATCACTCTGGATGAACTGCAGAGATCTACAGCTGAGGTGGGAGAGACTCTGTCCATAGGACAACAATCAGTCGTATACTGCACAAATCTGGCCTTTATGGAAGAGTGGCAAGAAGAAAGCCATTTCTTAAAGATATCCATAAAAAGTGTCGTTAAAGTTTGCCACAAGCCACCTGGGAGACACACCAAACACGTGGAAGAAGGTGCTCTGGTCAGATGAAACCAAAATCGAACTTTTTGACAACATTGCAAAACGTTATGTTTGGCGTAAAAGCAACACAGCTCCTCACCCTGAACACACCATCCCCACTGTCAAACATGGTGGTGGCAGCATCATGGTTTGGGCCTGCTTTTCTTCAGCAGGGACAGGGAAGATGGTTAAAATTGATGGGAAGATGGATGGAGTCAAATACAGGACCATTCTGGAAGAAAACCTGATGGAGTCTGCAAAAGACCTGAGACTGGGACGGAGATTTGTCTTCCAACAAGACAATGATCCAAAACATAAAGCAAAATCTACAATGGAATGGTTCACAAATAGTGATGTCACAAACCTAAATTTCGCCGTTCGCGAACATCGGCAAATGTTCGCGAACCGGGCGAACTGCCATAGACTTCAATAGGCAGGTGAATTTTAAAACACACAGGGACTCTTTCTGGCCACAATAGTGATGGAAAAGTTGTTTCAAGGGGACTAACACCTGGACTGTGGCACGCCGGAGGGGGATCCATGGCAAAACTCCCATGGAAAATTACGTAGTTGACGCAGAGTCGGGTTTTGATCCATAAAGGGCATAAATCACCTAACATTCCTAAATTGTTTGGAATAACGTGCTTTAAAACATCCAGTGTGTGAATACGATCAGGTATAATGTTGTATCGGTCAAGTAGTGTAAGGGTTACGCCCGCTTCACAGTGACAGACCAAACTCCCCATTTAACAGTCAGTCAGTCAGTCCATTTGCACAACCGCAAACTCCCCATTTGCACAAGGTTGGATACCAAGCTAGCCATGTCCCGTTCCTTGTCCTCACTGACATCATTGAAGGTCTCTTCCTCCACCCAGCCATGTACAACACCAAGGGTCCCCGAAAGGTGACAACAAGCCCCCTGGGACGCCTGCTGTGGCTGGTATTCCACCTCCTCAAAGCCACCTTCCTCCTCTGACTTCTCTTCTTCAGACTCCTCTCTCTGCGTTGCCACAGGTCCAGCAATTGACAACGACAAGGCTGCTTCTGGTGGTGATGGGGACCACAATTCTTCCTCTTCATGCTCATCTACAGCCTGATCCAGTACTCTTCGCAGGGCACGCTCCAGAAAAAACGCATATGGGACGAGGTCGATGATGTTGCCTTGGGTTCGACTGACCACCAGGTTTGTCACCTCCGCAAAAGGACGCATGAGCCTACAGCCATTGTTCATGAGCATTCAGTAACGCGGCCAAAAAATACCCAGCTCCGCAGAAAGAATGAAAGAAAATGAATGTTTTTTTCTATGAAAAATTATCCCGCGGATCGCTTTTGGTCTGTTCACAATGAAGCAACGACCTTATCATCTGGGGTGTGCCAACACACTCCTAGAGGTGATCGCTTCATTGTGATACGCAAGCCCCTTCACCACGACAAGGTAACGATCACAAAGGGGAATTGACACATGTATGTGCCTTTTTTTTTGTTTTTTGTTTTTTTGCAGCGACAGTGTAGCACCAGAGGCCAGAAAAATTAGGCATGTACACATACCTACTTTTTCATGTATTGTTGCAGCCGCTGCTTTAGCAATGGCCTGAAAAATTTAGTTTTTCAAGGCAGAAAGTGCACCAAAACATTGCGGCTTGAACCGTAGTTGGTGGCGGAGACGTCACGTAAGTCATCCGGCAATCAGAGAATGATTAAATACAGCAGCGTGTGGACCATTTTTAGCCCAAGGCATCTCATCAGGCCTTTTTTAGTCAAATGCATCCCCCACTGTCAGTCCCTTCGGGATCCATGCCTCATTCATCTTAATAAACGTGAGGTAATCAAGACTTTTTTGACCTAGGCGACTTCTCTTCTCAGTGACAATACCTCCTGCTGCGCTGAAGGTCCTTTCTGACAGCACACTTGAAGCGGGGCAGGCCAGAAGTTCAATGGCAAATTGGGATAGCTCAGGCCACAGGTCAAGCCTGCACACCCAGTAGTCAAGGGGTTCATCGCTCCTCAGAGTGTCGATATCTGCAGTTAAGGCAAGGTAGCCTGCTACCTGTCGGTCGAGTCGTTCTCTGAGGATGGACCCCGAAGGGCTGTGGCGATGTGTAGGACTAAAAAAGCTCCGCATGTCCTCCATCAACAAGACATCTGTAAAGCGTCCTGTCCTTGCCGGCGTGGTTGTGGTGGTAGGAGGAGGATTACTTTCACCTCTTCCCCTGTTGGATTCCTGTTGTGCTGTGACATCACCCTTATATGCTGTGTAAAGCATAGTTTTTAACTTATTTTGTAGCTGCTGCATCCTTTGCGACTGCCGGTAATTGGGTAACATATCAGAGACTTTCTGCTTATACCGGGGGTCTAGTAGCGTGGCCACCCAGTACAGGTCGTTCTCCTTCAGCCTTTTTATACGAGGGTCCCTCAACAGGCATGACAGCATGAAAGACCCCATTTGCACAAGGTTGGATGCCGAGCTACTCATGTCCAATTCCTCATCCTCACTGATGTCATTGAAGGTGTGTTCTTCCCCCTAGCCACGTACAACACCACGGGTACCAGATAGGTGACAACGAGCACCCTGGGATGCCTGCTGTGGTTGGTGTTCCTCCTCCTCAAAGCCACATTCCTCCTCAGACTCCTCTTCCAGTGTTGCCGCAGGTCCAGCAAGCGATGGTAAGGCTGTTTCTGGTGGTGATGGTGACCACAACTCTTCCTCTTCCTCTTCACGCTCATCTACGGCCTGATCCAGCACTCTTCGCAGGGCACGCTCCAGGAAGAAAACATATGGGATGATGTCGCTGATGGTGCCTTCGGTGCGACTGACTAGGTTTGTCACCTCCTCAAAAGGACGCATGAGCCTACAGGCATTGCGCATGAGCGTCCAGTAACGTGGCAAAAAAATACCCAGCTACGCAGAGACTGTCCTAGCACCCCGGCTTGTTGGAGCAGGCGGTCGAACATTAGCAGTGTTGAATTCCAACGTGTCGGGCTGTCGCAAATCAAGCGCCTCACTGGCATGTTGTTTCGCAAAGTGCGCCATGGCCGTGTAGGAACGCCTGAAATGGCCACACACTTTCCTGGCCTGCTTGAGGACGTCCTGTAAGCCTGGGTACTTCTGCACAAAGCGTTGTACAATCAAATTCAACACATGTGCCATGCACGGCACATGTGTCAACTTGCCCAAATTCAATGCCGCCAACAAATTGCTTCCGTTGTCACACACCACTTTGCCGATCTCCAGTTGGTGCGGGGTCAGCCACTGATCCACCTGTGCGTTCAGGGCGGACAGTAGTGCTGGTCCGGTGTGACTCTCTGCTTTCAGGCAAGTCAACCCCAAGACAGCGTGACACTATCGTATCCGGCATGTGGAATAGCCCCTGGGGAGCTGGGGGGGGTGCAGTTGGTGTGGAGCAAGACGCAACAGCAGAAGAGGACTCAGCCGAGGAGGTTAGCAAAGAGGATGGAGTAGGAGGAGTAGAGGAGGTGGCAGCAGGCCTGCCTGCAAGTCGTGGTGGTATCACCAACTCCTCTGCAGCAGAGCCACGCCTTCCATGCTTGGCAGCCGCCAGCAGGTTTACCCAATGCGCAGTGTAAGTGATATACCTGCCCTGACCGTGCTTTGCAGACCAGCTATCAGTGGTCAGATGGACCCTTGCCCCAACACTGTGTGCCAGACGTGACATGATTTCCTTTTCCACAATAGAGTACAGGTTGGGGATTGCCTTTTGTGAAAAATAATTTCGGCCGGGTACCTTCCACTGCGGTGTCCCAATAGCGACAAATTTTTTGAAGGCCTCAGACTCCACCAGCTTGTATGGTAAAAGCTGGCGGGCTAAGAGTTCCGACAAGCCAGCTGTCAGACGCCGGCAAGGGGGTGACTCTGTGAGATTGGCTTCTTACGCTCAAACATTTCCTTGACAGACACCTGACTGTGGGCAGATGAGCAGGAACTGCTGAAGGTGAGAGGCGGAGGGGTGGGTTGTTGATAGGGGGCAAGGAGGACAGCAGTGGTTGACGATGCTGGACCAGGAGGAGGATGGTGGCTTTCAGTTTGTGTGCTGCTTTTACTCATGTGTTGATCCCATAGGTGTTTGTGATGTGAGATCATGTGCCTTCGCAAAGCAGTTGTACCTAGGTGGGTGTTGGACTTCCCACGACTCAGTTTCTTTTGGCACAGGTTACAAATGGCATCGCTGATATCAGAGGAAGAAACACAAAAAAAATGCCACACTGCTGAGCTTTGCAAGGACGGCATTCTGGTGGTGGCGTGCTGTCTGGCCGACCCCGGGTGCCAAATCTACATGCTGTCTGACTGCGCCACTAGCTCCTTGCGATGACCTCCTCCCCCTGCTTCCAACTCGTCTCCTCCTCCTCTCTGTCTCCCCATCTGAACTTTCCCCCTCTTCTTCTGCTCTTCGAGCAGGCACCCAGGTGACATCACAGACACATTGTCATCATCAGCCGCTTCACTTGACAATTTAGCAAAGGCAGCAGCAGCAGGTACAACATCATCATCATCACAATGTACGTCCATGTGTATAATGCTGCCTGACTGAGACATATCCCCGTTATCTACATCCTCTGGCACTAATAGTTGCGCATCACTTATTTCTTCCAACTGATGTGAAAATAACTCCTCTGACGGATCAAGTGAAGCGGCTGTGGTGCTAGTGTTGGTGCCGGCGGGCTGGCGAGTGGTAAATTGAGAGGTGCCCGAAGCTGAGCTGGAGGAGGATGGTGCATTAAGGTTCCGAGCGGAAGCTGTAGACGATTGGGTGTCCTGTGTAAGCCAGTCAACTATGGCCTCAGAATTTTTTTGAGTTCAGGGTCTGTGGCCTCTGAACACTGGGCATTATTCTAGGGCCAAAGGAAATCACAGCACCACGACGGCCCTTGCGGGGTGGCCTGCCTCTGCCTGTCTTTTTTTTTAATGTGTTGTACTATGAGTGCAAGGTGCTGTGCCACCCTATAGGAGTGTTGGGCAGTGGGTACAGTACACTCTGTGGACCTGACAGTCCAAATATTCAGTCCAAATAGTGACAAATATTTTTTTAATTTGCAAGCTGCTGTGCCACCGTATATATCAGTGGTGGGTGGGCACGCAGCAGTGGCACTGCAGTGGGCACAGTACACTCTGTGGATCTGACAGTCACTGGCACCCAGGCAACTGCAATTATAAAAAATATATATATTTTTTTCAATTTGCAACAAGATGCTGTGCCACCGTATATATATCAGTGGTGGGCAGTGCACTGCAGTGGGTACAGTGCACTCTGTGGACCTGACACAGCACTCACTGCAATTATGACAGAGGAAAAAAATATATATTTTTTAAAATGCAAGGTACTGTGCCTGTGCCACCCGAAATGAGTGTGGTGTGCACACAGTACAGTCTGTGGTAGGTCTGTGGCCTCTCACACACAGCGGGCAGGCAACTGCAGTGTACAATATATATATATATATATATATATATATATATATATATATATAAAAAATACTCAATTACCAGCCCTAAAAAGGGCTTTTGGGGACACTAGATATATATATATATATATATATATATATATAAAAATTACACAAATACCAGCCCTTAGAAGGGCTTTTTGGGGTGCTGTCAGGATGCTGTCCTTACAGCAGTAGTGGACCAAGAACACTGACTAGCAAGACCAGGAACACTGACTAACAACTGTCCCTAGCTATTAACAGCAGCAGCAGCAGCACTCTCCCTGCTCTCACTAACACACTGCTTCAGAATGAGCCAAGATGGATGCTGCCCTTGCTTATTTATAGGAGGTGGGAGGGTGTGGGAGGGAGGTATGCTGATTGGATGGAAATGTGCCTGCTGACTGTAAAGTTCAGGGTCAAAGTTTGCCTCAATGATGTATTATAGGGGGCGGACCGAACATCGCATATGTTCGCCCGCAGCGGCGAACGCGAACATGCTAAGTTCGCCGGGAACTGTCCGCCGGCGAACAGTTCGGTACACCTCTATTCACAAATAAACATATCCAGGTGTTAGAATGGCCAAGTCAAAGTCCAGACCTGAATCCAATCGAGAATCTGTGGAAAGAACTGAAAACTGCTGTTCACAAACGCTCTCCATCCAACCTCACTGAGCTTGAGCTGGTTTGCAAGGAGGAATGGGCAAACATTTCAGTCTCTCGATTTGCAAAACAGATAGAGACATACCCCAAGCAACTTACAGCTGCAATCGCAGCAAAAGGTGGCGCTACAAAGTATTAATTTAAGGGGGCTGAATAATTTTGCACGCCCAATTTTTCAGTTTTTTATTTGTTAAAAAAGTTTGAAATATCCAATAAATTTCGTTCCACTTCATAATTGTGTCCCACTTGTTGATTCTTCACAAAAAAAAATACAGTTTTATATCTTTATGTTTGAAGCCTAAAATGTGGCAAAAGGTCGCAAAGTTCAAGGGGGCTGAATACTTTCGCAAGGCACTGTATATATGTATATGTATATATACACACACACACATACATACATACATACATACATACATATATATATATATATATATATATATATATATATATACATATATACATATATATATATATATATATATATATATATATATATATATATATATATATTGTGGGAGATTAGCTCACAGGGATCACCTTTCACAGGAACTTAAGGCCAGCACGCAGGTAGTTTCTTTAAAGTCTGGTGGATTGCCAGCTTTATTTCAGCAGAAGTTTGCAAAGATACAAAAACAACAAAACAATAAAATAAATCCTTGCCGTCCGGCACTAAACTAAACAACGGTTATCCTCACTATACAGTGTGGGGCTGGTCCCCATCACCCACAAAAACACATAGTAAAGCAAACCTGTTCTTTTGAAAGTCCACACACAGCTCCTCTCTCAGATTCCCTTCTGAGTCTCAGGCAGGCCGGAGCATTTCTGTGCTCTTTTCCTGTTAATTTAAAGTCCACCTGAGCATGGACTCAGGTAACTCACAATCTCTGGACCGGAACCTAGCCTGTCACAGAGGCTGGAAAAACCCGGGCCGGATTCCGGTTCAGTCTCTCACCACAGAACGAGGTGAAATATAGCGATTATCCACTATCTCACCTCGCATACCGTCACAATATATATATATATATACACACACACACATATATATATATATATATACACATATATTTATATATATATATATATATATATATACACACACACACACACACACATATATATATACACATATATTTATATATATATACACACACACACATATATATATACATACATACATACAGGAGTTAAAAAAAACACCCAAAAAAACACCTGAAAAATGCCTGAAACAAAAACGCCCAGGTGTGAAAGGAGGGTAACAACATCCCTGCGCTGATGAAATTCTAAGAAAAATAATCTGTTTTTTTTTTTCTGGTTCTGGACATGCTACAGAGCTGAAACTTCACAGGTACACTTTTTAGACCCCCAGACACTAAATCCAAAGAAATCTCATTTTTTATTTCCAATAATTTTTTCAATAATTGGCTCTCTATCAAAAACGACAATTTTTAAGAACTTTTTTTTGCCTGATTCATAGTCCCTGGGGCATGACCCAGAACCCTAGGCACTTTTTAGGGGCATTTATTGGGTTTTAGGGCTTCAAAATTGTGTTTTTCGATTCCAGAAGTTTGGGTCCCATTGATTTCAATGGGGTTCTGGAATCCGAACCGAACTTTCGGGAAATTCGGGTGTTCTGGTCGAACCAAACTTTTCAAAAGTTTGATCATCCCTAATAGGGATTATCAGACTGAGTTGTTCACCAAGGAGGGTTGACATAAGTATATATCCCACAAGTACACAGAAAGATTCCTAGGTATTTATATAACTCTCAAAAAAAAAAACCCTAATAGCAATACTGAGTGCTCCTGTGTGGGAAAATAATTCCCATGAACCACAGACAGTAAATCCTAGTATATTTAATATATTATAATGAATGATAGTCAACTACCTACTTTTTCCATGGCTGGGCAGGTTTAGTACCAGGATATTAACAACTAAGCAAGTATTGCATTAGGACACAATTCTCCCAATCCATAAAAGGGACTCTAAAAGTATAAGAGAAGAGGAGAACATGGTATAAGGTAGGGAAAGGATCAGGTAATTTCTATTCAAGAAAAACATTCAAACTAAGTTCAGTATTAAGGCCCCTCGGGGCCAGTGTCCCCAACCTAAATATCCACGCCTTTTCCCTCTGTAAGAGAACCATTTGGAGCCTTCTGTACGTCCTACTACTCAACACGTGAGTCCTGACTGTCAGTGCTTGATGTTTACCAGTTGGCTGAATCTCACTCCTGCTTGCTTGCATCTGCTACAGCATCTTGCTTAATCCCGCTTGCATGGCTTGCTAAACCTCTTCCCTGTCGCTCATCTGGGCATGGAGGGACAATTTACACCATACCTATGAACACTGGGCCATCCGTTGCCATCTATATTGCTGTATGAGGATTTGGATTACAGCCTACATTCTGAGGTGGCATCTTGCACCCCTATCAAGTGACCCAGGGGTGATGCGAGTAGAAGAGGTTCTATTACTGCTTTACTTCATGCTTGCTTGCCTGCTATATGATATGCTGCTGGACTGCTTTATACAGCTTGCTTTGCCACTGGGTTGCCTGCTCTGACTTCATTTGGTGCCAACAGAGAATTTCCACCAGATAACTGTGCCTTTTTACCAGGGTGTGATGCGGAACATCAGCCCCAGGAGTTCCCTACACCCAGCCCCCTTGTCCAAAGCCTTATTTCAT
The DNA here is from genome assembly GCF_965119305.1 of Pelophylax lessonae. Taxonomy (NCBI): domain Eukaryota; kingdom Metazoa; phylum Chordata; class Amphibia; order Anura; family Ranidae; genus Pelophylax; species Pelophylax lessonae. The sequence goes on along the minus strand of NC_138768.1, from coordinate 12,770,253 downwards.
ATTTATATAGCTTTGTCCCCAGCCCCTGGACTTATCTTGCATATCCCTGCTGGCTTCCATTTCCCTGTGAATTGTCCATCACGACCCTTGACTGGGACATCCCACAGTCTTCACCAGTCCTTGGAATTGGTTTAGGGCAGATTGGTTGGGGTGGTGGGCTGTGTAGGTGGTTTCCGTGTTGATTGGGTGGTGGGTGGAGCCTCGGTGAGGTGTCACTAGTGCCATCTTAGAGGCAGGATCTACTGTTTTTGGTTTTATCCAGTGTCCATGAGTTATTACCTTTGAACTTGTATGTTCTAATTGCATTACTTGTTTTATCCTGTTTCAATAAAGTACTACTTTTTATCCACCATTTACCCTTGTTTGAGCCATTCTATGCAACTCTCCTTGTTCTTGTTTTACCCTGCAGTAGAGCAATCTGATAGCGAGACTTGAAGCACTCATGGAACGCTGCGCGGAAGGGATGACATCAATAGCGGTGCAGAGGACGGTCCACGTAGACAGCTTTACCCCGGATGCCTGCATACTTGGATGTGCCTGTTTTATTCATCAACCATGAGAGTCGCTAAATGCTGTACCTTCAATAAATATAACCATATTGCTACACTTAGAGGCGCCTCTCTTCTCTTTTATACTCAGTTTTGACATGACGCTACTTGTATATAAAGACTTCGCTTGTTAATCAAATTTTATTAAAAAAATGTTGCTTGTCTTGCAAAACGCTCTCAAACCAAGTTACTCTCAATCTAAGGTTTTACTGTATTAGGTCACTCTTCCAAAAACATCCAAGGATGGAAATAGTCATGGGTTGTACCTGGTGACTCCATAACTGGAAAAGGTGAGGTCAAAGGTTCACCTAAAGGGAAAAATACAGTCTAGTTAAAATAAAATCATTATTCTCTAGATAGACATGCTAGAATTTATTGTTTCCTCATTAACAAACAGTTAAAATAATAAAATATCTTCACTTTTTATATTTTTATACAGGAAAGTAAGAACATGTCAGATTACCGCATCCGTCTTTATAAAGACTCCGATTACGATATCGTGAGAGACCTCTTTGTTCGTGGGATTACAGAACCTTACCCTGTGTCCTTCTGTCGTACATTCAGGCTTCCCCGAGTTTGGATCCTCATTCTTGCCATGTTCCTCCTTGCCCTGATGACCACAGGCTCTCCTACAGTCTCATTTATAGCGGTGATCGCCGTCATACTTGCCTTGTTGCTCATGATCCGAGATATATTCTTTTCCTATGCTAGGAGATGCCTGGCTGGTGACATGTTGGATATCAGGAAACATTATCTTCAGCGGGATGGTTGCTGCTTCTGGGTGGCAGAATCAGGAAGAGAAATTGTGGGCATGGTGGCGGCTGCCCCAATTCCCTATCCTGGTGGACAGAACCAAGTAGAGCTCAAAAGACTGTCGGTTCCCAAGGAACATAGGGGTAGAGGCATTGGCAAGGCTTTGTGTAAGACAGTCATTGACTTTGCAAAGAAGTCTGGATATCAGGCCATAGTCTTGGAGTCCGCAGTGTTTCGGATGGATTCTCTACACCTGTACAAGCGCCTGGGCTTCAGGATAACTGCCACATTCTATCAAAATCACTATTTCAGGAAATTTATAGACTTTGTTGATATTTCATTCCAGTATGATCTTTCATAAAATACTATGCTTCGCCATTGTTCTGTTGCCTGGGATTTCAGCCCCTCTATTCCTTTCAATTAATGAACTCTACTTCATTCAGAAAATACCCCTGAAGTACAACCATGTCTTTTCTTGTCCCAATTGCCTCCCGAAAAAGGCTTTTTCCCTTTCTTTACTTCATTCTATGTTAAACATACAGAATGCATAAGACACTGTGCTAAATGGCCTCACCCTTAGAAGGCAGTATACACATAGTGAATGGATATATAGCCATGGACTTTTTGACATATAGAGAAAAGCAAAAACAATGATATAAAAGAAGACAAATTATTGTTTAACGTCTCTGAAGAAGGAAAGTCCTGTCCAGCCATCAATCTGCTATAGGCCGGACGGGGCTTTCCTCCTTCAGAATGGACGTCGTTGAAGGTCCTCTCAGATGACACCGGCCATGCAGCGGCACGATCTGTCACCGGCAGATGACAGATCACTATATTGGCCTGCTGCCAATGTCATGTGATTGCTGTGACCAATCAGAGCAGATCACATGAAAGTTGTAAACAATGGATGGCTTCCTTTTATGTCATCTATTGTATACAATTGTGTTGTTAACTGTGATAGGTCACAGTGATCACATGCTACAGCCCATCTGTACCATGTGATTGTTTTGTTGTGATTAGCTGTGATTGGCCCAAGCTAAACTAAATGAATCAATGTTATTCAGTAAAATGCTTGCTTATAGCAATGAAATTCAGTGCTATAAGCAATTATAATGTGTAAAAAAACAAATGATCACAACAAAAGACACTAAATAAACCAGTTTCATTCAGTAAAAATGGTTGCTTATACCAATAAAATTCATTGGTGTAAGCTATCATAATGTGTCGGGGAAAAAATACTGATTACTTCCCTGGGGTAATACAGTGTGTTAAGAAAAAAAAATAGTTTTTCTTATCACAATGTTTTTGTTTTTTGTTTTTACACATACTGTCACCAGTCAGTGTCCCAGATCACCGTCACACCAGTTATATGATAATGCTGTACACCCAGGATCAGGGGGTAGGGCCCCAGCCAGGAGTCGGGAGGACCCTTCATGGTTTCTTGCATAAAGGCTCTAAAGGTTCCAGTTATGCCTTTGACTTGGACAGTCTACTTTAAAAAAAAAGGGGGTAATTTGGGGGTATTTGTACTGTCCTGGCTTTTTCAGGCAAACTCGCTCCTGCATGTCTTTATGGACCTTGCTTTGTGCACTGGTGCGCAGTTATGTTGGAACAGGAAGGGGCCTTCCTCCAACTCCTCCCACAAAGTTGGGAGCAAGAAATCATCCTAAATGTCTTGGCATGGTGATGCCTTAGAGTTCCCTTCACTGGAACTAAGGGGCCAAGCCAAACCCCTGAAAAACAACCCCACACCATAATCCCCCCTTCACCAAATGATTTGGACCAGTGCACATAGTATGGTACATAAAGACATTGATGAGCGAGTTTGGGGTGGAGGAACTTGACTGGCCTGCACAGAGTCCTGACCTCAACCCGATAGAACCCCTTTGGGATGAATAAGTGCGGAGACTGCGAGCCAGGTCTTTTCATCTAACATCAGTGCTTAAACTCACGAATTTGCTTCTGGAAGAATGGTCACACATTCCCATAGACACACTCCTAAACCTTGTGGGCAGCCTTCCCAGAAGAGTTAAAGCTGTTAAAGCTTCAAAGGGCCAACTCAATGTTGAACCCTACGGACTAAGACTGGGATGCCATTAAAGTTTATGTAATATGGTGTATTTATGTGTGTGAGTTTGTTTATGTATGTATGAGTGTGTATGTATGTCTTCTCTTGATACTAAGTATTCATATACCCATGTGTGTATGTATATTTGACTTCCTATAATCATATAAATATATACAGATATATGAATTGGCAGGGCTTTTTTTTTCAGCGAGAACGTGGGGGGTGCAGTCCTGGCACCTGCAACATGGAATGTATGTAATGATAAGGGTGGTGGTATGTGCTGGAGGGTCTATTGTCAATAGGTACTGTGATGGGAGTCACTTTGGGTGGGGGGCTCATGGAACCCAGCTTACCTTGGAGAGTTCGGGAAACTCCTTGTTAAGCTGCACAGACCCCTCTTATGTGTAAGTCACCCTGTGTCTATTAGGGGCACAGGGTGATGAGACAATGATGGACAACTACTTAATGGACACTGAGAATGTGGTTTGGATTACTTCAAATGGGACAGTAATATTTATCCACAATACCCCTCAATAAATCTATGATACATTAATTCCGCTGTATCAGAATGATGGAATATTGTATGAGATTTGCCCCATAGACTATTGTAGGTCAGAGCCGGATAGTCTGCTACTGGGGTCTCCTGCTATTGTCTGATTAATCACAACATTATCTGTGTGGACATTAAGTAACCTAGGCTGGTTTAAGTGACTAGTTAATTAGCTCAAGTTAATTAAATCACTGCCATCTAGAAGTTGCTAGTGAGGAAGTAGTATACTGTTTGTGTTGGTTGTTCCTTAGTTATGTTAATTCTATTTCTGTATACAATTTCATCTGCATACGATAATGTAATCAGGCTCACCTGACATGGTGGGGTAAATATTCTATGTGAGTTTGTTCAATAAACGTTCCAGTTTTATACTATTGTTGGCTAGTCTTGTATATAGCAGCTATTATTTCCAAAAACCTATGTTCAGACTGGAGGAAACGGTATACTGATGGAAGCACTCAAGCGAAGTGTGGGTCGGTTCTGTCACAGGTACGATCTATTGTTGCAAGGGGGTCCATTTTTCATGGTGGGGGGCCTTATGTTGCTGGGGGGGTAATGGTTGTGGGGAGGGATCTATTGTTGCTGTCTGCTGGAGGGTCTACTTTAGCTGGGTGCTGGAAGATCTGTTGTTGTTGGGGGGATTTGTAGTTGCTGGAGGGGTTTTTAGTTTCTGGGGGGTGTCAATTTCTATTGGGAAGGATCTATTGTCGCTGGCTGCTGGGAGATATATTGTTACTGGGGGGGGGGGGGAGGTCCTGGCTGCAGGGGATCTATTTTATTGCTTTTCTTGTTATCATTAACACATCCCATACAGATTACTTAGCACCACAAAATGCTCAGAGGTGGGAAGGGGGTAGGGGGTGAAACCAAGGAATGGTGCTCAGAGGTTGGTAGGGGCAGAGCCTAGGGGTGACTCAGAAGGAGTGAGTACCTGCACCTTTTCTCTGAGAAAAAAAGCTCTGTGAATGGGTACCAGGGCTGGGACTGGCTGGTGAATGCTTTGAAAAGATTACCAACCATCATAGTGTTGTGTTGATTCCCAAATATCCAATAATGCTCTTATTGTAAACTAAAAAAAACAAAAACAAAACAAACAAAACAGAAGTGGGTAGGGGGTGAAACCAAAGGACAGTGCTCAGAGGTGGGTAGGGGGTGAAACCAATGGACAGTACTCAGAGGTGGGTAAGGGACGGTGCTCAGGAGGTGGGTAGGAGGTTGTAATGGAACCGCCAACCCACACTGTACTTGTGGTCTTCCGTCAGTATACGGCTTCCATGCAGTCATGAACATATATCCCAGATTTTCCCAGCCGCCGTCATACAGAGCTAGCCAACAACTAAGCGTACAAGTTTTGGAACCTTCTCCTTTATTGAACAGTTTCCCACTCAATTTATACACACATGAGCACATCGCCCTCCTGATAAAATTACCACACACAGGTCAGGGGTTGCCTGATTACATTATCATATGCAGATGAAATTGTATACAGAAATAGAATTAACCTGAACTAATTATCTAGCTGTCTGGACAGAATACAAATCCCCCCTCATTACACAAACAATAGGGAGAGCCTGTCTGACATTGAAGTACAATACACATTAGCATAAGTGTAAATACAGACTCCATGGCAACAGGTCACAGGTCTTACAGTGCAAAGTGGGATCAAATCTTCACATTTCTTGAGAGACACCGTTGACAAATATTAATCTCCCATCTGAAGCCATCCAAACCATTCTCTCAGCATCCCCCAAGTACCTGTACCTCACTCCCAGTGACGGTGAACACCATCACAGAGGTGAAACCAAGGGACAGTGCTCAGAGGTGGGTAGGGGGTGAAACCAAGGGACAGTGCTCAGGGGTGGGTAGGGGGTAAAACCAAGGGACAGTGCTCAGAGGTGGGTAAGGGGTGAAACCAAGGGACAGTGCTCAGAGGTGGGTAGGGGGTGAAACCAAGGGATGGTGCTCAGAGGTTGGTAGGGGCAGAGCCAAGGGGTGTCTCAGAAGGTGTGAGTACCTGCACCTTTTCTCTGAGAAAAAAAGCTCTGTGAATAGGTACCAGGGCTGGGACTGGCTGGTGTATACTTTGAAAAGATTACCAACCATCATAGTGTTGTGTTGATTCCCAAATATCCAAACAGAGGTGGGTAGGGGATGAAACCAAAGGACAGTGCTCAGAGGTGGGTAAGGGGTGAAACCAAGGGACGGTGCTCAGAGGTGGGTAGGAGGTGAAACCAAGGCACAGTGCTCAAAGATGGGTAGGGGGTGAAACCTAGGGACGGTGCTCAGAGATGGGTAGGGGGTGAAACCAAGGGACGGTGCTCAGAGATGGGTAAGGGGTGAAACCAAGGCATGGTGCTCAGAGATGGGTAGGGAGTGAAACCAAGAGACAGTGCTCAGAGGTGGGTGGGGGGTGAAACTAAGGGGCGGTGCTCAAAGATGGGTAGGGGGTGAAACCAAGGCATGGTGCTCAGAGATGGGTAGGGGTGAAACCAAGGCACGGTGCTCAGAGATGGGTAGGGGTGAAACCAAGGCATGGTGCTCAGAGATGGGTAGGGGTGAAACCAAGGCACGGTGCTCAGAGATGGATAGGGGGTGAAACCAAGGGATGGTGCTCAGAGATGGGTAAGGGGTGAAACCAAGGCACGGTGCTCAGAGATGGGTAGGGGGGTGAAACCAAGGGACGGTGCTCAGAGGTGGGTAGGGGGTGAAACTAAGGGACGGTGCTTAGAGGTGGGTAAGGGGGGAAACCAAGGCACGGTGCTCAGAGATGGGTAGGGGGTGAAACCAAGGGACGGTGCTCAGAGATGGGTAGGGGGTGAAACCAAGGGACGGTGCTCAGAGGTGGGTAGGGGGTGAAACCAAGGCACGGTGCTCAGAGATGGGTAGGGGGTGAAACCAAGGGACGGTGCTCAGAGGTGGGTAGGGGGTGAAACTAAGGGACGGTGCTCAGAGGTGGGTAAGGGGTGAAACCAAGGGACGGTGCTCAGAGGTGGGTAAGGGGTGAAACCAAGGGACGGTGCTTAGAGGTTGGTAGGGGCAGAGCCTAGGGGTGACTCTCTCTGAGAAAAAAAGCCCTGTGAAGGGGTACCAGGGCTGGGACTGGCTGGTGTATACTTTGAAAAGATTACCAACCATCGTAGTGTTGTGTTGATTCCCAAATATCCAATAATGCTCTTATTTTAAACTAAAAAAAAAAGAACGAAAGTCAGCGCTTATGGGAGTCAGGCAGCCAGCAACCAAATGATAAACCAGATCTAACAAACAATACTGATAAAACAAATATGAAAAAAAACTAGTACAATACAATCAGAGAAGTAAATATATATCAAACACAAGTGTAATGATAAAATAAATCAGTAAAAGTTCATGAACTAAAATTGTCCCTTCCACCATTGTGTCAGGAACGTGCTGGCCACAGTACTGTTACTTGCCAAAGGCGGACGCAAATGCGCATGCGCGATCTCGCAAGTGCCCAATGTTTTAGATAATAAGTGTAGCAGTTGCATGAAGGCTTTGCTGTCTGATCTGCACCTGTACCCGAGTTACTGAAATCTGATCCTGCTTTTTCTGTGTTGGACCCGGCTTGCCTCTGACTCCGCTTGCATCTCTTCCACCTAGACCTTGGCCTGTATCTGGACTTTCCTTTTGTCTTTGCCCACCTGCCTGAATCTACGTTGCCGATCTCTGCCTGAAACCTGGATACTCTCTGCCTTCGGTCTTTGTCTGCTATTGATCGTCTGTTACTGACCCGGCTTGTCTGACCACGCTGTTACCTTCTGGTCCACCCTGGTGGCACACCCACCGTTTACAAAACGATCCAGGCACCCTTACACCACCACGCTCTCGTGGCCACTGTCACAACATTGGTGGTCCCGGAGCCTGGGTTGTACGAGAGGCCTTCCCTCTGCACATCAGGCTCAGCCGTCAGGTATGTGACAGTCAGATCTGTATCCAATCTACATGTGTATGTCCACACCACACCCTGAAGGCAGTGGCAGAACTACCAGGGTCACAGCAGTCACACTGCCACTGTGGGGGGGGGGGGGGGAAGCCTGGAATGTGACTCCTGGGTTGCTGGCTGCAGTTATGAGCAGAGAGTGTCTATTACACTCTCTCTCACACTGTCCAGACCCATGTACTAACAGCCTGCCCCCCCTCTTCGCATGGAAAGAGAGAGAACAGGATTTTCTCCTCCTCCTTTAGCCCCCCTCCTCATGCGTGTGCCCATGGCCCCGCCCAGATTCCAATCCCTGGCAGCTCCGTGCCTCGCAAAGTCCAACAACTGGCGTATAGATAGTGGAGGAAAGTCCAGCTTGTACCATGAATGCTGCAACCCTCCACAGGGCATTCACAGCTCTCCAGCACAGCCTTCCTTCCTTCCAAACATCGCAGTGATTGAAAACAAAGCAGAATGCAGGTAGGTCAGTCATTGAGGGGACTGAAGAAAGAGTGTGTTGTCACCTCCAGAGCCCCTCTACCAACACAGCAGCTCGCTAGGGTTTTCCTGGTGTGGTGCACTACAAGTCCCAGCAAGTTATGCCAGCCTATGTGTATGTATAACACAGGCTAGTAGGCCTTGGTTGCTGACCACAGTGGCGGAATTCCAGCGCCCGAGCATCCATCTATGGTGAGTGAAGTTTCCTTCCCTTCCTCTCTTATGTCACCAGCCTCTAAACACTAATGTAAGGGAAAGCTCTGTGGACTGTAATGTAAAGGGGGACTCTGATGTAAGTGGGGGCTTTGGTAAACAGAGACACCTTTACATCAGGATTCCCAGAGCATCCCTTACATCAGTGTTCCCCTTTACATTACAATCCACAGAGCTTCCCATTTAGGGCCCTTTCCCATGGCAGACTCTGCCGCGTGGATCAGTCTGCTCAGCGGGGGATCTCCTCGCTGAGCTGGTGGATGGCAGGTTCGTGCCTGCTCCACTTGTAAACACTGGACACGGACATAGCCCACTGTTCTGTTCTCTATAAGCTGGTCTGATTGTCATCCAATCCGCTAGACCACATGTGTCAAATGCAAGGCCCGCGGGCCAAATTCGGCCCTCCAGGCCATTTTATGTGGCCCTCGCACCTCTCCTCTAGATCTTGCAATTTCTGCTTCCCAGCAACGCCCCAGCTTCTTCCCAGGAGCAACGCAAGGTAAGGGGGGTGTACTGTGATGTAAGGGGGGATTGGGAACTCTTGACTTCTGAGGGTGGGGGGGGGTCTCTTGACATCTGATGTAAGAGGGGGTGGGGTGCTCTGGACATCTAGTATTACAGATTCAGCCAGCCCTTTGAGGGCAATTATAATGATGAAATTGAGTTCGACACCCCTGCACTAGACAGATAGTGAATGGATCCCCACCCGTCTGTATTCATTGGATCGGATGCAGGCAGGTGTAAATGGACACATGTCTGTTTGCATCCGCCTTCCCATACAGAACAATGTGGGGTCCGATCAGTTTGCGCGTGTAAAAGGGCCCTTACAGTGCAAGTGGAAATTTTGCAGACTCTGAAGTAACAGGAGCTCTGGGAACCTCATAAAAGAGGAATGCTGGGAATAATGATATAAGTGGGGGCTCTAGTTATCAGGGACACCTTTATATCAGATTCTGCAATGTTCCCTGTTATATCAGAGTTCTCACTGTTGTTTCCCAAATCAAAGTCCCCAGAGTTCTCCCTTATATCAGAGTCTGCCAAGTCTGCCCTTACAGTGTAAGGGAACTCTACAAGTTCAGAGGTAAAAAGGAAACTCTGTGTATTCATCAATATCCTTTGATGATGTCTAAGTGGACGAAACGTATCAGAGGCTTGCAGTAGAACCTCATCTTAATTTTTATTGCCTGTTACCATGCGAACATTGTAAGTGCAAATCTTTATTTCATTAAAAATTTGTAGCAATATTACGCTATGTGCACTCTTCTTCTTGGCTTTCATGTTACCTGTCTATGAGAGATTTCCATCCCTTTCCCTACCACTTCATGAGCCTGGAACCACATCCATGGTTACTTCTATAGGAGAAGTCTGGATCATCTTTTAAAGCTTTGTTGGTTTGTTTGCTATATGGCAATACAGACCCACTGGATCTGTTGAGCGCCCAATTCATTTGTTTATCTGGTGATGGGATGTTCTTCTCACTTTATGGTCACTATTGTGTTTACCGTCAAGATTCATCACAATTTGGGACTTTATTATAGTTTATCTTCATTATTCTACATGGAACTTTATTTGATTCATTGAGTTGTTTTAATCTACCATGATATTTGTTGTTATCATCATGTTTACACACTATTCAAATTTTATTAGCGCTGCACTTATTTTTTCTTTTATATATGTATGACTTGTTTATCAGTTATTTTGTGCTAGCAGCTTTTCACTGTGGTATTAGCGCTTATTAGATTATTTTTTACTTGTTTTGATTTAGATGTAAAGTAGAACTCTGTGGACTCTGATGTAAGGGGTGACTCTTGTGATTAAATATATACTATTAGAATTGTTATTTAATCACAAAATATATGTATAGTGTATACTACAAAAAATAATTTGCTGTGCACTGCTAAAGTCTGCCTCTCTACAGCACAGGCTGCCATGCGTTGAATTTGCAACCCATGGTCCTTATGAGATCTGTCTGAGGGAGGATGTCCACAGATCCTGTCCGGTACTGCTGAGAAAGGCTGCCGTATTTGCTTTAGGAGCCTTGTGAGTACAGACCCCCATAGGGGAATCCCTGGGACTTGTGCTGTTATATAAACCCTCTGGGTGCTAGAAGTCAGCTACTGGGTGCGAGCTAAAAGGACAATGGCTTGTGTCTTGAAGAGGCAAAGTTCACTGAGTTCCTTCAGCTACAAAGGGACTTCATCCCATGTAGGCACTGTATGGTCCTGCAGATGATCTGCTATACAGTTCTATTAAGAGAGTTGTCCTCACCTGTGAATAGTTAATTTGTAGTATCCTACTAAATCTCTTCTCCTATCCAAGTTCTCCAAATAAAACACAAAAACAAATCCCCTAGACCAGTCATTGAAGATGACGTGCGGAAAAGTGTGTGTCTGGCTGTGGATAAATCAGTGAGAGGCCCAGGCAAACCAATATCCAAGCGGCTCCTGCGGGGGGGCCGCTACAAGTGAGCTTTTCAGGTGCATTTTTTAATGCCAAAGCACTGTGTGAAAGGGCTCTACAAGTAAATTTTGGATGCTTATGGCTCGTTTCCACTGAGAGTTATGGTACAGTTCGGTAGGATACGCAATTTTTGCCGTTTCCATTGTGGATGGTACCCTAATTCTGAACCGTACCACTTTTTTGGGACCTTTCGTTGGGGTACCAAGCACATTAGTACCGTACCAAGAGGGTGGAGCTACACTCTGTAAAATTTTGATTGGTTGACAGAGAATTGTCCATCACAGCTTTCCGGCTACACCACGCCTATCATGAAAGGGTACTATTGGCAGTGGAAACGCAAGGTGTACCGTTCCAAATCGTACTGTACTGAACCGAACCGTACCGTACCACACATATATATATATATATATATATGTGGGTTTCCTTAGTGACACAAATCAAAATATGACTGACAATCCAAGGGAAAAAAAAAAGTTTTTTTCTTCATTTCACTACTGCTTGGTAAAAAATAACCCAAATCAGTGTATATTATTATTAATAGTAAAATTCCCCCTCCCACCTTCTGTAAAAGTGATCCAGTGGCTAATTAGCCGCAAGGATTACGTTTACAAAAAAAAGATTTGCCATTTAAAAAAAAAAAAAAATGATACTGGGATGATACCTGTAGCTGCAGGCAACATCCCAGTATAACCACTGCAACTCAAGGACAAACAGGGATGTCTTTGGGTGGCAAGTGGTTAAAAGGCTGCCTTGGATTGTCTCAACCTATTCTGTGATTCCTCCTAAAGCATGTGTACAGTGACCAATTAACGGATGCCTAAATGATTTACCATGATTGATCAAAGGTAACCAAGGTGTATTAGTCCTTCAGTGATCAGAAGAGTCAGCATAGCTTGAGAGAAATATAGAGACGGATTATCGTAACAACATTCATCCAAAGGGAACCACATCAACTGTGTTCGGGATCCCTTCCAGGTCTGTCAACCCAACTACAAGCCAACCAGCATTGGTAAATTTGTAAAATTAATTTCTTTGTTACCACATCTTCAAACTCTAGTTGTTTTAATCACCACCTAATAAATGGTATTTTAACCACTTACTGCAAAGTAACGTACAGTGGGTACGGAAAGTATTCAGACCCCCTTAAATTTTTCACTCTTTGTTATATTGTATACTGTATTGGACAGGTGATGAGCAGTGCCTGGTTTTCTCCACACATACCGCTTAGAATTAAGGCCAAAAAGTTCTATTTTGGTCTCATCAGACCAGAGAATCTTATTTCTCACCATCTTGGAGTCCTTCAGGTGTTTTTTAGCAAACTCCATGCGGGCTTTCATGTGTCTTACACTGAGGAGAGGCTTCCGTCGGGCCACTCTGCCATAAAGCCCCGACTGGTGGAGGGCTGCAGTGATGGTTGACTTTCTACAACTTTCTCCCATCTCCTGACTGCATCTCTGGAGCTCAGCCACAGTGATCTTTGGGTTCTTCTTTACCTCTCTCATCAAGGCTCTTCTCCCCCGATAGCTCAGTTTGGCCGGACGGCCAGCTCTAGGAAGGGTTCTGGTCGTCCCAAACGTCTTCCATTTGAGGATTATGGAGTCCACTGTGCTCTTAGGAACCTTAAGCGCAGCAGAAATCTTTTTGTAACCTTGGCCAGATCTGTGCCTTGCCACAATTCTGTCTCCGAGCTCTTCAGGCAGTTCCTTTGACCTCATGATTCTCATTTGCTCTGACATGCATTGTGATCTGGAAGGTCTTATATAGACAGGTGTGTGGCTTTCCTAATCAAGTCCAATCAGTATAATCAAACACAGCTGGACTCAAATGAAGGTGTAGAACCATCTCAAGGATGATCAGAAGAAATGGAAAGCACCTGAGTTAAATATATGAGTGTCACAGCAAAGGGTCTGAATACTTAGGACCATGTGATATTTCAGTTTTTCTTTTTTAATAAATCTGCAACAATGTCAACAATTCTGTGTTTTTCTGTCAGTATGGGGTGCTGTGTGTACATTCATGAGGAAGAAGAATGAACCTAAATGATTTTAGCAAATGGCTGCAATATAACAAAGAGTGAAAAATTTAAGGGGGTCTGAATACTTTCCGTACCCACTGTATATATACGTCGGTAAACTTTGCGGTGTTATACCGGAATGATGCCTCTAGCTAGAGGCACCATCCCGGTACCGTGGTCGGCTTTCTGGCGGTAACGACCGATGCGGCTCGGGAGCCGCCACCTTCCGCCGACCTGCCCGGTGGGATGGGAGACCCGAGCACCCAGCCGGCACGTCCACCGGCTGGATGGAGTCCCGATCGAAGTTGGAAGTGGCTTCGATCGGGTCTCCGATGACGTAACCCGGAGGCGGCGTCCATGACGTCACATCCAGGTTACTCTGCTGCAAAAGGCGGCAGATTAAAAATACTGTATTCAAAAATGCAGTTTTCGGCGTTTTGAATACATGGAAGTGTAGTGGAGGGGTTTGGTGTCTTTTAGACCCCTGATCTCTCCATAAAGAGTACCTGTCACTGCATATTGGTGTCACAAGGGATGTTTACATTTACAAGTGATCAGATTTTTTTTTTTTTAAACCTGTGATAAAGTTAAAGAAAAAATAAAATAAATAGGAAAAAAAAAAGAAAAAAAAGAAAAAAAAGAAAACGTATACGGGAAGTCGAGCCGCGAATGAAATCACTGTTCAAACCACACATGTGAGGTATCGCCACGATCGCCAGAGCATGAGCAATAGTTAAAAAAAAAAGAGCTACACTCTAACTCTAAACTGGTAACCATTAAAAAATTTTAAAGCGTCGCCTATTGCGATTTCTATTGACCGTAGTTTTTTGCCATTCCACGGGTGTGTGCGCAATTTTAAACTGTAACATGTTGGGTATCTATTTACTCGGCCTGACATCATCTTTCACAATATACAAAAAAATGGGCTAACTTTACTGTTTAGTATTTTTTTAAATGCAGTGAAATGTGATTTTTCGTAATTTTTCCAAAAAAATGGCATTTTAAAGACCGCTGCGCAAATACCGCGTGACAACAAATATTGCAATGACCGCCATTTTATTCTCCAGAGTCTTTGCTAAAAATATATATATAATGTTTGGGGGTTCTAAGTAGTTTTCAAGAAAAAAATACTGATTTTAACTTGTGAACAAAAAGTGTCCGAAATAGGGCTGGGGCTTAAGGGTCCATTCACACTAGCGTGACTTGTCAGGCGACTTGGTTGCCTGACAAGTCGCGGTTGGTCGCTCGCCATTGAATAGTACAGGACCCGTTCTAATAGGAGCGACACAACTCCGACTTAGAAAAAGGGTCCTGTACTACTTTGGGGCGACCTGGAGGCGACTTGCATTGACTTCAATTATATGAAGTCCGTGCAAGTCGCGCCATAGGTCTACGTCGCTGGACGATAACGAGCCACTTTGCCGCAGTACCAGCTCAGTGAGCGGTCAGCAAGTGGTTAAAATATAATAATGTTATATGTAGCACCCTCCTAGTCAGGTAAGAGAGTGTAGTTTTTGGCTTTCTCTGCTTACCAGAAGAGCAGCAGGTAAAACATATGTGCACTCTGCTTATCAGGGAGCAGGATTGATAGTTAGGTCTACTCAGTGTGCCCAGCGTGTGATTCATCTGGTCTCAGGGAGTGTCCCCGGCTGATCCAATGGGGATGCACGTTGGAGGCTTGAGGAAACTTAACCAGTGACACACAGGCTTTTAGTACTGTCCCAGGGGTTGGCACAAATAGTGGTGCATTATGGGAGTATAAAAAGCCACGGGCATATGAGGTAGGGGGGTCTTTGGGTGGGAAGCCAGGTACCAGAAGGAGGGTGGCGGCTGCCTCCTCTTCTGCAACAGTTGGTGGTGGTCACAGGCAGTCGGCCTGGTGTACCAGGGGCTTGAGACTGAACCCAGAGGTCCAGGAGAAGCTGACTACAGGAGTTGTGGCACAGCAGAATCTGGAAAAACAGTGTCCGCGAGTACAGAGGAACTTGCCCAGGAAAGAGACCACTCCGGAGTGTAGAGTCAGTGGACGGGTGTCAGTTAGCCAAGAGAGAAAGGGGGTACTAGGGGAGTGCCCTGAAGAGAAATGTATTGGAAACACTTACCTTATCTTCATTCAAGTGGCAGGATGAAGCAGCGGCCTGGCCGCATTCTCAAGTTAAGAGTCCTCAGCACTGTGAATAGTTAACAGTTGGAGTATCCCACTCATCCCTTCTCCCATCCCAATTACAATAAAACCAAAAAAACAACATCCCCTGGACTGATCTGAGCCAAGAACTTAAAGTACTAAGGTTTCTGCTTGCAGTTGCTATGGGTAACCCAGGGGAATCCTTAACCACTTAAGCCCCGGAGGATTTGGCTGCTAAAGGACCAGGGTTTTTTTGCGATTTTTTACTGCGTGACTTTAACGGACAATTGCGCGGTCGTGTGACGCTGTACCTAAACGAATTTGACGTCCTTTTTTTCCCACAAACAGAGCTTTCTTTTGGTGGTATTTGATCACCTGTGCGATTTTTTGATCACGCGCTATAAACAAAAAAAGAGCGTAATTTTTGAAAAAATAACAATATTTTTCACATTTTTTTATATGAAATTCCCCCCAAAAAAATGTAAAAATCAAAATTTTTTAACATTTTTCGGCTAATTTGTTTTATGCTACCTATGTTTGGTAAAAAAAAAAATCACAAAAAGCGTATTTTGATTGGTTTGCGCAAAAGTTATCGCGTTTACTAACAAAGGGAAAAATTTTTGTCATTTTTGGTGTTTTTTTTTTTACCGCGTAATGGCGGCGATCTGCGATTTTTTTTTCGGTACTGCGACATTGCGGAGGACAGATCGGACCCTTGACTGACATTTTTGACACTTTTGGGGGTACCAGTGACATTACTGCAGTAATCAGTGCTATACATATGCACTGTTACTGCAAAAATGACACTGGCAGGGAAGGGGTTAACTTTATTGGACAGGGAGGGGTTAAGTGTGTCCTAGGGGCGTGATTCTAACTGTGCAGGGACATTGCTATTGGTGTAAAAGCAAAGATCAACAGTTCTACATAGTAGAACGGACAGATCTTCACTTTTACACAGGGAGAACTGACAGGCAGCTTGTTTACACAAGCCGCTCCGCCTTTCTCTCTTCACAGGAGCGATCGTAGTGTGACTGGCGGACATCGAGTCCGCCGGTCACACGCACTGACTTGTCTGTGAACGAGCCGCGGCGGGTGCGTGCCTCGGCAGGCGCGCGCCCGCCCGCCCGCAATAGGCTCGCAAGTCAGTGACAGGCGAGTGACGTACCGATACGTCACTCTGCCTGGCCGGGGCTGACCGCCGCAGTATATAGTCGTGCGGCGGTCGGCAACCGGTTAAAGTGTAATCTTCAGCAGCCCTCTAGGGGGCAGTGCTACGTATATATTATAATGGAATAATATAATATACAGGTAATATACAGGTACATATTTCTTTCCTTTCCGCTATAAAACATTCCCCAAAATTTTTTTAAAAAATGTAATTTTTTTATCAGTTTAGGCCAATTTATTTGTATTCTGCTACATATTTTTGGTAAAAAAAATGAAAATCCCAAAAAGCGTATTGGTTTGCGCAAAAGTTATCGCGTTTTAAAAACTACGGGATAGATTTTTGGACTTTTTATTTATTTATTTTTTACTAGTAATGGCGGCGATCTGCGATTTTTTGCGGGACTGCGACATTGCGGCAGACAGATCAGACGCCTAACTGATATTTTTGACACTTTTTGGGGACCAGTGACACTAATACAGTAATCAGTGCTAAATAATATGCACTGTTACTGTATAAATGACACTAGCAGGGAAGGGGTTAATACTGGAGGTGATCAAAGGGGTTAAATGTATGCCTGTATGCTTACTGACAGGGGGGGGGGGTTCTGTAACAGGCACAGAGAGATTGCAGTTTCAGCTTAGCTGAAACTGCTGATGTGTCCCTGCTGGTCTGACAAGAAGATCCGCCTGCTTTGTTTACAAAAGCAGGCGGGTCTTCTCTCGGTTTCCCGGACGATCACCGCTGCTCCTCCCGCGGCCCGCCTCCCGCTGTTTCTAAACACAGTGGGAGTGCAGCAACGGTGGCGCGCGTGCGCCGCCAAAACCAAATGCACTCCAGTCGCGTAGTACTACGTGACTGGATGCAGCCGAGCTGCCCTGCCACAGTAAAAAGGCGGCGGGCGGTCGACAAGTGGTTAAGATAGGCCCAGCCCAGTGGTGTGGGTGAATTACTAATGCCGCCCAGCATAGCTCTGTGTGCAGTGTACACATGATTGATATGTAATTTTGTGGCGGCATCAATACATAAATTGTTAGAGCATTCATAGGAATGTCAAACTCCCTGGGCGCTGGTCCACCATCACCTTTACTGAATGCTGCCAACATTGGGGATGTTCAACAAACCCTGCCTGCCACAGTCACCGAGACTAATATCAGCATGTACTGCAAAGGTGAGCAGATAGATATGGGGGGGGGGGGGTGGGTTCAGAGGTAAACAGAGAAGGGATTACAGTTTGAAGGGCATGACCAAAGAAAGGGTTGGGGTGCAAAGTGCAAAGATTAGCTGAGGTATGTGGAGTTAAGCAGAGCTGAGGAAGCGCAGGGGATTGTTTGGGGTGCAGGGGGTTTTAGAATGAAAAGGTGTACTGAGAGGAGGTGGATAAAGATGCAGAGATTATCAGAGAGGCAGGGAAGGGTCTGTCATAGTAAATACTCCTGTTATATGGTTGGCAAGTGTAAGACTCCATTCACATTGTCATTGTTATGGGGGGGAGAACCTCTGGGGGAATCAAAAATGGAGAAAGATCTGGGAGTCTTAGTAGAAGATAGACTTAGCAATAGCATGCAATGTCAAGCTGCAGCTGCCAAAGCCAGAAGATTATTAGCATGCATAAGCAAGGGGATGTATTCCAGAGATAAATCAATAATCCTACCTCTTTATAAAGCTCTGGTCCGACCACATCTGGAGTATTCTGTCCAGTTCTGGTCGCCAGTCCTCAGAGCTGGAAAGAGTCCTGTCACGGGGTAATGTGGCAGAGTCTGACGTAAGAGGAGTGGCTTACCGGGTAACTGGCGTGGCACAGGTTCACCAGAGGCGCGGAGTCTAATGCCCTGTACACACGTGCAGATTATCTGCAGACTTTTGTCTGCAGACTTACCTTTTCTATGTAGTGCAAGGGCCTGCCGGATTGCGTACAAATTGAAAGTGTTTAGGTTTGACCTCATATTATATGGTTTTGGTAAGTCTGCAGACAAAAGTCTGCAGATAATCTGCATGTGTGTATGGGGCATAAGTGTTAGCCGGTTTTTACCAGGGCCCCAGATGGTGGGGATGGGTTTGGCTGCTTGCTAACACCAGGTCGCGGTCCCCCGGATTCCCTGGTGGAGCCAGGATCAGGTCCAGGACCAATAGCCGGTAGCGGATAAACAGATCAGGATCAGGCAGGAGAATAGTCAGGACAAGCCAAGGTCAAGGCGGGCAGCAGGTAATCAGAATCCAAAGACAAGCCGGGTCAGGTAAACAGGAACAGCAGAATACAAACAGGCACAGGAAACAGGAGAGCTGAAGATAACACAGCAACTTCCTGTAGTGACAGCTGTGTTTAAATAGGCCAATTTGGTAGCCTCGAGCTATACTGAGGTATCCTCTAACCAATGTTCCCTCTAATTTTTTACTGTGCTGAGCAAATAAAAAAATTTCTGAGCGCAAACCTTTAGACTGAGCAATTTAATCAAAAATCATATATTGTCACAAAAAGTGCATGCTGCCATTAACTAATGGGCTATAGTTTGATAGAATATTAGTAAATCGTTTTAACTGTTCAACCAATTTTACAGTATATTATACTGTAAACTTGGTTGTGAACAGTTAATACGATTTACTAATATTCTATCAAACTATAGCCCATTAGTTAATGGCAACATGCTTTTTTGTGACAATATATAATTTTTGATGAAATTGCTCAGTCTAAAGGTAATAGTAATAATAAATGTTCAATAGGCTATTTTTAAGCTGTGGTTACATTTTGGCACCAAGTTTGAAAAGTTTACACAGTAAAGTGAATACATTCCAAACACAGTCCTGGTTTCCTGACAGATATAATGCATACTGTTCACAATTGTGGGGCTACAGTAACACATCCATCCATTATAGAGATGTGTTTGTTCTCAGTGCTGGCAAATTGGTCCTGGCAGCATGAGCTACTGTGCACAGTGCAGCTCAGGAGAGAACTGGGCAGGGTAGAAGAGGGACATTTGGGGGACATGCAGGTGTTCAAGGTTAGTACAGGGGTTCCTTTAGTAGTTCAGGGTGGTGGGAGCCATTACCAAGGCAGACGCACCACCTTATGGTATGGGTATGGCACTAATAAAAGGTTTCCTTTTTGAAAGCCAAATGCACATTTTCACAGTGTTACACCAGCACACAGTATGTTGCAGTTGTAATGAGATTCATTTTGAGTGGTAGCCAACAAAGCAACGCACCTCCAATGCACATATCTTGCAGTGCATCACAGCGCACATTAATACACCACCATGCAATGTGTCACAATGCATTTCCAAAAATGATGCATGCCCATTTTGTGAGACATTTAGCTGCTTTGCCACTGCCAGCCTATTGATCCCAAACTCCCTCAAAATGCCAGGTCATTGCGGACGGCATCCAGCAGTATAGAAGTGTTCTGCTGGCTGAGTGGATCTTCTGGTGTTTGACCAGCCGTGACTTGGCCCCCGCGAGCCCCCCCGTGCACTTACCTCACGGACGGTCATGGACCTGGTCACTTCAGTCCCCGGCTTCCCGCGTCTCCGTCCTCCCGAGTCCCGGCGCCTCCTCCTCGGCCAATGGCATGAAGTTGGCCTTTCGGCCAATCAGGAAGCGGGAGGACCAGCTCCCTGATTGGTCAGGAGGAGGATCCGTGTGACAATGGCGAATTTTCATTCGCTATTGTCACACAATGGGCGTGCTCTCGAGGCGCACGCTCTGTTCCCCGGCCGCCACGTCCGTGCAGTCTAAATAGGTGCGCGGTCTAAATAGATGCTTGCGCGGGACCGTAATTTTCACTGCGCGTCCGCGCATGCGCGCACTTTAGGGGGAACATTGCCTCTAACTATTCCAAGGTAGCCTCTGACTATTCCAAGGTAGCCTCTGACTATTCCTAAGTAGCCTCGAACTACTGCAAGCTAGCCTCGAACTACTGCAAGGTAGCCTTGAGCTATTGTAAGGTAGCCTCTAGCTATTCAAGGTGCCTCTTCGTACGCGCAAGCGCATAGGCATTCGCCGGTTGGCGGCGCCAGTGCGCCTGCGCAGGGTATTGATTCCCTGACAAGTCCAGAGAAGGGAGCTGGAAAGAGTCCAGAGAAGGGCAACTAAACTTATTAGGGGATTGGAGGACCTTAATTACGAAGAGCGTTTAGAATCGCTTGATTTATTCTCCCTGGAGAAGAGACGCCTGAGAGGGGACACGATAGCGAAATACAAATACCTCAACGGTGATCTCAGCATAGAAAAAAAAAAACGATTCAGTCGCAAGGAATGTATGAGGATGCGAGGCCATACAATGTGATTAGAGGAGAAGCGTTTTAACCTCAGGCTATGCAGGGGGTTCTTTACAGTAAGGGCAACAAGATTGTGGAATTCTCTACCACAAATGGTAGTAACTGCGGGGAGTATGGCTACATTTAAAAGACGTACATCTCAAGGATCAAAACTTTCAGGGGTATGAGAAATGATTACGGCCACACACACCTACACAGGTTGAACTGGATGGACTATTGTCTTTATTCAACCTCAACTACTATGTAACTATGTAACATCATGCAAATTTGACAGAGCCTGCATGTTCCCACGGGATGTGTGTAGGGCAGCCCCTCCCACGCTACAATCACAGGATCCCATAACACTGTCTATGGTGAATAGCCTCAGGAAAAGACAGAAGGAAGGCCAATAGTGAAGTACGTATGAACATACAAAATTTATTCAGACGCCTCTGATGATGTCAGACCTTTGACGATACGCGTAAGGCGGACGTATCGATGTGGAGAACGCCACACACCACGGTTTTTATATTCAATGCTGATTTTATGACGATATTCATGTAAGTGCGTTACTTTGAATAAACTTTGTATGTTCATACGTACTTCACTGTTGGCCTTCCTTCTGTCTTTTCCTGAGGCTATTCACCATAGACAGTGTTATGGGATCCTGTGATTGTACCATCTATTGGAATAATGAAGCCTTACTTTGCTGGGGAATGTAATTAGGATCTACCAATCACATCAAGTGTTTATCTTTTGGTGCCTGTCTGACCGCTCTGTGAAAAGAGGGTCAAATCTTCTGGTAAGGAGCCACGAGTGTCAGCACAGGGTGAAATTAGGTTTTCTTGCTATGCACTGGTGATTGGCTGGCCGGAATCTGGTCCCTTCCTTTTTCTCCTGCTTCATTAAAAAGACTGTTTTGGACTTCATTATTTTTGATATTCTTTTTATACACATTTGGCGCAGCTCCTAATCTGTTTATTATCTTATGTGGGATTGTGAGCTACCTACTGAGCTAGCTGCCTCTATGTTTTATTGATTTTTCTGTCTTGAGCGCAAATATTTTTTCTGTTTTTACATACTTAACTAAACCTAGCAATTATGCAGAAGAGTGCTACTAAAACATTTTCCAGTGCCCATGCCAACTAGCCAGCAAAAAATAAAAAACAAAATAAAAACAAAACAAAAGCGGAACTCTGGGTACACAACTTTTTTTGCACCTACTCTATATTACCAAAAGTATTGGGACGCCTGCCTTTACAAACACATGAACTTTATTGGCATCTCGGTCTAAAGTCCGCCGGGTTCAATATTGAGTTGGCCCACCCTTTGCAGCTATAACAGCTCCAACTCTTCTGGGAAGGCTGTCCACAAGGTTTAGGAGTGTGTCTATGGGAATGTTTGACCATTCTTCCAGAAGCACATTTGCAAGGTCAGGCACTGATGTTGGAGAGAAGGCCTTGCTCGCAGTCTCCGCTCTAATTTATCACAAAGGTGTTCTATCAGAAGTTCCCCCACCTCAAACTCGCTCATCCATGTTTTTATGTGACTGGCCGGCACAGAGTCCTGACCTCAACCTGATAGAACACCTTTGGGTAGAATTAGAGCGCAGACAGCAAGCAAGGCCTTCTCATCCAACATCAGTGCATGAGGGAGACTGGTCAAACATTCTCAGTACAAGTGGAGTTACTCTTTAACCACTTAAGCCCCAGAGGATTTTCCTGCTCAAAGACCAGGGCCCATTTTGCGATTCGGCACTGCGTGAATGTAACGGACAATTGCGCGGTCGTGCGACGCTGTACCCAAATTAAATTGACGTCCTTTTTTTCCCACAAACAGAGCTTTCTTTTGGTGGTATTTGATCACCTGTGCGATTTTTACTTTTTGTGCTATAAACAAAAAAACAGCGACAATTTTGAAAAAATAACAATATTTTTGACATTTTTTTATATGAAATTCCCCCCCAAAAAAAGTAAAAATCTAAATTTTTTTAACATTTTAGGCCAATTTGTTTTCTGCTACATATTTTTGGTAAAAAAAATTGCAATAAGCGTATTTTGATTGGTTTGCGCAAAAATTATTGCGTCTACAAACTACGGGAAAGATTTATGTAATTTTTATTGTTTTTTTTTTTACTAGTAATGGCGGCGATCTGCGATTTTTTTTGCGGGACTGCGACATTGCGGCGGACAGATCGGACCCTTGACTGACATTTTTGACACTTTTGGGGGGACCAGTGACATTACTACAGTAATCAGTGCTATAAATATGCACTGTTACTGTAAAAATGACACTGGCAGGGAAGGGGTTAACTTTATTAGAGATCAAGGGGTTAAGTGTGTCCCTAGGGGCGTGATTCTAACTGTCAAGGGGCGTGGCTTTTTATGTAACCACAGAGACATACGATCCGACATAGCAGGACCGTATGATCTCTGCAGTTACATCAGGGAGAATGACAGGCGGCTTTGTTTACATCAGCCGCCTGCCTTTCTCCCTCTCCAGCGGGAGATCGCGAGTGGCCGGTGGACATCAGAGCCGCCGGTCACTCGCGCGGGGAAGGCAGGGAACGAGCGGGGGCGGCAGCACGCGCTTGCCCCCTAGAGGCTCCTGGGCGAGCGACGTAGCCCTACGTCGTTTTGCCCAGAAGGGGCTGACTGCCACCGTAAATAGTCGTGTGGCGGTTGGCAAGCGGTTAAAGTGGATAGGTCTTGTCATTGTTTAACAGCCACCTAAAATGAATGAAAGAAATATTCCTAATTCACTCACATTTCACCTGTTTTTATTTTTATCTACAGGGAGGTAACAACATGACAGAATACCACATCCGTCTCTACAAGGACTCTGATTACGAAACAGTGAGGGACATCTTTGCTCATGGAGTCAGAGAACACTACCCTGTGGCCCTCCGTCACACGTTTAGCCTTCCCCGAGTTTGGATCCTCATTCTTGCGGTGTTCCTCCTTGCCCTGATGACCACAGGCTCCTCTATAGTCTCATTTGTAGCGGCGCTCACTGTCATTCTTGTCTTATGGTTCATCAACCGAAACATTTTCTTTTCCTATGTCAGGAAATCCTTGGCAAGTGATTTGTTGGACATCAAGAAAAATTATCTTCAGCGGGATGGTTGCTGCTTCTGGGTGGCAGAATCAGGAGGAGAAATTGTGGGCATGGTGGCGGCTGCCCCATTTCTCCATCCTGGGGGAAAGAACCAAGTGGAGCTCAAAAGGCTGTCAGTTCCTATGAAACATAGGGGTAGAGGCATCGGCAAGGCTCTGTGTAAGACCGTCATTGACTTTGGACAGAAGTCTGGATATCAGGCCATCGTCCTAGACACCTCACTGTATCAGGTGGATTCTGTTCACCTGTATAAGAAGCTGGGCTTCAAGATAACAGCCACCTATTATCCAAATTACTACTTCACCAAATTTATAGACTTTGTTGACCTTGATTTCCAGTATGATCTTTTCAAACAGCAATGAAATACTTCTATTTGGACTTCTTGCCTGTGATTTCACCACCTTGGTGTCCTACAGTTGAAGCATAACTACAACGTTTCGTTACACAAGTCCCTCCTGACACTCACTTATCTTACATCATTTTTGTGTGTAATCCACCAGAACCTAAATATATGGTAGATGCTGGAGAGTTAGGGCTTTTTTACAGTCGCTTCAAAATGTGGCATTGGAAATGCTTTTTTAAAGTGGTAGTAAACCCACTTTTTCCTCTTTTACCTACAGTTAATCCTATAATAGGGCTTACCTGTAAGTACTGTGAAGATCTCCTAAACTTTCACAGTTTAGGAGATCTTCGGAGTGCATGGTTTGATAAAGCACGCTTAGTTGTGTGAAACACGTCATCCTTTTGTCCCCTGCATGATGCCTGTTACATCCTGTGCCTTTTTTTACTTTATCAATAAATTCTGATTGCATCCTATGGGAAGTGCGACCATTCCTCTACTCTGCTTACAATTGCATGCAGTTGGTGTCGTCACTGGCTCAGGCGTTTTGAAGGTATGGAGGTAACTACTGGAGGATACTGGAGGTGGCCACTGAACAGGGGATTAGTGGAGCTGGAGGTTACTACTGAGCAGAGGATCAGTGGAGCTGGGGATACTAGTGAGTGGGGCATCAGCAGAGATGGGAGTACTACTGAGCAGGGGAACTGCTAAACAAAGGGTACCAATGAGCTGTGAATCTGCTGAATGAGGGCACCAATGAGTTGGCATCTGCTGAACAGGAGTACGAAGGTGCTGGGGAATGGATCTGCTGTGTGTGAGTACTACTGAGCCCCATTAAAATGAATAAAAACTGAACACACACACAGGGCATTTGCCAAGCTTCAAAAAAGCATCAAAAACACATCAAAAAGGCATCTTAAAGTGGTAGGCGCTTTTATGTGCTTTAAAGGATAAGTTCACGTTTGGAACATGTTACACCCATATTCAGGGTGTATTGTGTTACAATCCCCCGGCCCCTGCACCTCCCTGGCTCCCCGATGTCAAAAGCAGTGGGGGATCTGCTCCCCCTGCTCTCTGTCAGAGTCTGCAAAGAACGTGGCCATGTGGGGCTTCGCCCGTTCGGCTACATCACTAATTCATAGAGATCTGTGAATTAAAAACGACAAGGTCTGACAGCCTTTGCAGATATTGGCTTGTAGTGCTCAATGAACTACCATGGCGCTGCTGAGCTCTTTGGTAGTTCATTGATGCTTCCTATTAGTGTGTAACTGCTTGGCTGCACGATGTACGGGGCACATAGCTTACATACAGAGCCTGAAAGTGCCCTGCATATACTCATGATCTGCTGATCCTGGGTGCAATGCTTACCAAGCTCCCAATAAAAAAATAAAATAATAAATGAACATTTTGTATTTGCAAAAAGATGTGCATTTATTATGTTTTTTAACCTCCCTGGCGGTCTGATTATGTCAGGATTTCTGTGCTAAAAGCGGTACATTGTTTTGCATGGAGATCTGTTGTTTTATATTTTAAAACTCACTTTCCCCTGCGATCCCCCGTCGTCCTTCCCCGCCATCCTCCCACTGTGGGCTCGGCCGATGCCGGCACCTGCCTTCCTGTTCCCTTCCCTGCGAGCGTTGCGACGAAGGGGGGGTGGAACCCGCGGCAATTTTTAAAAATGTAAATATACCAAATGAGATGATAGAAAGCTGTGATCCTAACGGATTACACTGTATCATCCCATTTCACCACAGGATTTCACCTGGTGACTTTTCCAGTGCCCTGCCTGTGCTTTTCCAGTTCTTTGTGCTTGTAAAATAGAGAACGATCATGGCGTCCAAAAAGCGTTCTTTTTGCGCGAAAGCACTTTTAAACGAACTGGAAAACAGTGACAGTGAAACAGAGTTACTTGAAGAACTGAGCGATAGCGACTCGTGGGAAAATTGGTCATCAGGTACGGAAAGTGAGGACAGCGACGATACTGATGTCTCTTTCTGGCACATCGCTCTGTTGGAAATTCTGAAGAATCATTTGATATACTTCCCAAATTCCAAAAGCGATGTGCCAGAAAGAGACATCAGAATCGCTGTCCTCACTTTCCGTACTTGATGACCAATTTCCCCATCAATCGCTGTCGCTCAGTTCTTCAAGTAACTCTGTTTCACTGTCGCTGTTTTCCAATTCGTCTAAAAGCTCTTTTGCGCAAAAAGAACGCTTTTTGGACGCCATGGTCGTTCTCTATTTTCCAGGCACAAAGAACTGGAAAAGCACAGGCAGGGCACTGGAGAAGTCACCAGGGGAAATCCTGTGGTGAAATGGGATGATACAGTGTAATCCGTTAGGATCACAGCTTTGTATCATCTCATTTGGTGTATTTACATTTTTGAATTTGCCGCCGGTTCCACCCCCCTGCGTCGCAACGCTCTCAGGGAAGGGAACCGGAAGGCAGGTGCCCGCATCTGCCGAGCACAGAGCGGGGAGAGAGTGCGAGGATGGCAGGGGATCGCAGGGAAGGTGAGTGTGATTCTGGGGTAATCCCGAGTGTGGCTCAGAGTTACCCGCTTTTGGTACTGAAAATGAACCCCGAGCCACACTTGCGAATACTGCTAGGGAGGTTAAAAAGGTGAACTTATCCTTTCAAGTCAAAGCAAGCCTTTCGAGTCCTTAAACAGCTTTACGGTTGTTCTTTCCACTTATCTGTAGTCTGCAAGCATTTAAATTTATAATAGATGCTTGAGATTTAAACTATTTTACACAAATGGAAAATGCAACTACTGCCCCAGGATATTATAGGGAAATTATGTTACATTACTGGATGGTCCATCCACAACAGGCAGCCAATTTTGAAACAAAAGGAATTGAATATTTGATGAACTGTGGTATGTTCTCTGTTGGGAAAACTAAAAATGTTTGCCAAATGTATCCATGACCATATATAGTTGACTGAAAAGGGCAAAATTACAACTTTAATAAGCCATCACGTTGGTTTGCATCACAAGAGGCAAGAAACGAAGTGGATTTATAAACTTGAAGCCCCTTAACCACCAGGTTATAGTTGATATAGGGTGAAACAATTTTT
This sequence comes from Pelophylax lessonae, assembly GCF_965119305.1. NCBI lineage: Eukaryota > Metazoa > Chordata > Amphibia > Anura > Ranidae > Pelophylax > Pelophylax lessonae. Next base: position 12,743,133 of record NC_138768.1, on the reverse strand, counting down.
CCCCTAAATAAGTGATAGCCCCAATAGGATAAACAATTTTTTACAACTATTTAGTGTTATAGATGAGAGACATACCAATTATATACATTTATTGGACAATACTTGAATAGATACCACTCCAGGTGTCCTCTCTCCAATATAAACCTCCGCCCTTCAAGTCTGGGTGCTGGCTCTGCCTTGTGTAGCAAGTAAAGCAAAAAAAGTCCAGATGCAACACCTTTATTGTGTATAAAAAACTCATACAGCAATGTGGAGATCATGTACAGCAGCAATAACTCTGTATGCGTTTCACACCATAGTCTGGTGCTTAATCATAGCTGATTGGGACAATATTGTTATATTCTGCACCGGCATGATTGTATATTGCTATGGACAAATAAGGAAACAAATGTATTGTTGATGGTTTAAATATGAATAAACATTTGTTAAAATTGATGAAGAATGGATCCAGGTGGGGGTGCCTCAAGCCCTTATATGATGGGGCCCAGGGAGGAGAGCTCTATGCCTCAGAGGACTGATAACCTTCAGCTTAATGGCCCTTTGGTATAGTCTTACGAATTGGTCACCTATGTCATGGTGATGAGGTTTTCTTAAATAGGAACACAGAAGGTACCTGGTAGTATGATCTTCCATATTCAAATAGATTTGATGGGGGGAGACATGTAATAGTGGTGGTGTTGTGTCCCTGACGGGTATGGGTAGAGTTGCATGGGGCAGCGTTGTCCTGGCTTTGGATATTGTGTTGCAATCAGCTGTGTCTATGTGCCAGTCTTCCTTTGTTTGCTGGCAGCACTTCCACCCAAAATCCATGTGCCTGTGGTCCTCCAGCCTCCCCCTTTGGAGAAAAGGCTGCTGTATGCTCTGCTCATCCCCAATGTGTAGAGTCGACAATGCTTCTGAGGAGAGGAGGAATAGTAGCTACTTCAAGCAGATGTGGTACACTGAGCATGTGCTAGCTACCCCTGGAACTGAAAGGGACATCGCCCACCAGGACACGCAGAGGTTCTCATTGAGGGTATAAACAGACATTGAATCTAGGGGACCTTGCGTTGTTGAACATATTGAATTGATGGGGAAGGTCAGCAGTACCTTTATAAAGCTGGCTAGATTGTAGAGGGCACTACTCACTCTGCAGCTACTTCTTAGAACAGTCCCTTTAACCACTTAAGCCCCGGAGGATTTTCCTGCTAAACGACCAGGGGGTATTTTGCGATTCGGCACTGCGTGAATTTAACGGACAATTGCGCGGTCGTGCGACGCTGTACCTAAACAAATTTGACGTCCTTTTTTTCCCACAAACAGAGCTTTCTTTTGGTGGTAATTGATTACCCGTGCGATTTTTACTTTTTGCGCTATAAACAAAAAAAGAGCGTACATTTTGCAAAAATAACAATATTTTTCACATTTTTTTATATGAAATTCCCCTAAAAAAATGTAAAAATCAAAATTTTTTAACATTTTCGGCCAATTTGTTTTATGCTACCTATGTTTGGTAAAAAAAAAAAATTGCAAAAAGCGTATTTTGATTGGTTTGCGCAAAAGTTATCGCGTTTACTAACAAAGGGAAAATGAAATCTTGTCATTTTTGTTGTTTTTTTTTAACGTGTAATGGCGGCGATCTGCGATTTTTTTTGCGGTACTGCGACATTGCGGCGGACAGATCGGACCCTTGACTGACATTTTTGACACTTTTGGGGTTACCAGTGACATTTCTACAGTAATCAGTGCTATACATATACACTGTTACTGTAAAAATACACTGGTAGTGAAGGGGTTAACTTTATTTGGGAGGGAGGGGCTGTGTGTATCCCTAGGGGCGTGCTTTCTACTGTGATTGGCTGTGGCTTGAGCTGTAAGGACACTGATCAACGGATCTACATACTAGATCCGTTTGATCAGTGTCTTTACAGCGAGGAGAATGACAGGCGGCTTGTTTACACAAGCCGCCTGACTTTCTCCCTCTCCCCCGACGATCGCCGAGTGACCGGCGGACATGGGGTCCGCTGGTCACACGCGCGGGGGGGGGGTCCGTGACCGCGCGGGAGCGGGCGCGCGCTCGCTCCCCAGAGCCTCACAGGCAAGCGACGTAGACCTACATCACTTTGCCTGTGAGGGGCTGACTGCCGCAGTAAATATACTGTGAGCAGTCGGCAAGCGGTTAATATTAACCCAGGAAATCTACAGCACTGAGACACCATATAAACTAAAAGGAGAAAACGCTGCTCCAGGTGTGTAATGGTAACTATGAGGTGGAATATCTCTTAGAGTGCCAGCCCCGGCCCGCCTCCGTGGAAAACTTGTAAGAAAAGAATCGGCCGCACATCCAGAAATTCCAATTGCCTTTAATTACAAAGTGATGACACCAAAGACACCAACATAGGGTCATGTAGACGCGTTTCACACATACATCTTGTGCCAAATCATTACAATGACAACAACAGCCGATAGATCTTAAATAGACGGCCCCAGTAATTGCAGGTGTTCCAGGGGCGGTGATAATCAGCAGTTGTGCACAGCCCGATTAATCACCTAAATTCAGCCCCAAACAGCATCTGAATAGGGATTCACATACAAAATCAAACTAAAGGTCCAAGTTCTCGTGCATATCATGAAGTCTCCCATACACACAAAGACATGGACCAACCATCACATAGAAAATTATATAAACAACACCAATGAAAATATTGTAAAAAATAAATGTGAATACATGTGAATCAGATAGATGTTTTAATTCACTATGGCTTTCTCTTCTTTTTCTTTATGTTGTATGTATTCACATTTATTTTTTCTAATATTTTCATTGGTGTTGTTTATATAATTTTCTATGTGATGGTTGGTCCATGTCTTTGTGTGTATGGGAGACTTCATGATATGCACGAGAACTTGGACCTTTAGTTTGATTTTGTATGTGAATCCCTATTCAGTTGCTCTTTGGGGCTGAAGTTAGGTGATTAATCGGGCTGTGCACAACTGCTGATTGGAAAAAATATGTGGAGGTGGATGGCGCTGCCAACAAGGTGTATGAGGGAAGAAGGAAACATTCTGAAGTGTATATACAGTGCATTGCGAAAGTATTCGGCCCCCCTTGAACTTTGCAACCTTTTGCCACATTTCAGGCTTCAAACATAAAGATATAAAACTGTAATTTTTTGTGAAGAATCAACAACAAGTGGGACACAATCATGAAGTGGATTGAAATTTATTGGGTATTTCAAACTTTTTTAACAAATAAAAAACTGAAAAATTGGGCGTGCAAAATTATTCAGACCCCTAAGTTAATACTTTGTAGCGCCACCTTTTGCTGTGATTACAGCTGTAAGTCGCTTGGGGTATGTCTCTATCAGTTTTGCACATCGAGAGACTGAAATTTTTGCCCATTCCTCCTTGCAAAACAGCTCGAGCTCAGTGAGGTTGGATGGAGAGCGTTTGTGAACAGCAGTATTCAGTTCTTTCCACAGATTCTCGATTGGATTCAGGTCTAGGGTTGAGCGGACACCTAGATGTCCGTGTTCGACGGGTTCGGCCGAACTTTAAAAAAAAGTCCGGGTCCGTGTCCCGGACTTTTACCGAACTTTTCCCGGACACCGAACCCCATTGAAGTCAATGGGGACCCGAACTTTAAGGCACTAAAATGGCTCTAAAACACCAAAGGAAAGGGCTAGAGTGCTGCAAATGGCAGCAAAACGTAATTAAGAGCATGGCAAGTGCTCTGCAAACAAATGTGGATAGGGAAATAACTTAAAACAACAAAAAAAAACAGAAAAATAAAACAATGTTCTTCTTCATCTCTGAAGGACGAGGCCCATATGGAGTAGGAGGGAGGTTGAGGTGGTGGTGGATGTGGCGGTGACATAGGCGTGCGCACAGGGTGTGCTGGGTGTGCCTGGGCACACCCTAATCACCTAGGGCACATAGCATTGCCAGTGAGGAGATGGGAAAGATCTCCCTGGGACCTGCTCTGCTCTATTTCTCCTTGCCTACAGGTACATGGCCCCGATACATTACTCTCCCTGCTGGCAAACACATGCATGTGTATTTCAACTTTGGGGTGCACACCTTAATGCAATAGGCTGCGCACACCTATGGGCGGTGTAGGTGGAAGCGGCGGTGGAGGAGGACCAGGGCCGGATTAACAGCATCATGGGCTTGGTGCTGAGGATTTTGAAGGGCCTTAAGGGCCGTGCCTTGCCATGCACCCAGAGGAGGAAGGGTGCAGCCATGCATGCCTAATTCAACATGGGATGCTGTCTCTGAAGCCCATAAACACATCCATGCATCGCCAACTGTCCCTCCTTGTCCGGCCTTCACGCTGTGTGGGGAGGTTCTGAGGGTGCTGCCTGGGGAAGCGAGCATAGAAGCCAGACTTCTGTGTTTACAAGTGACAGAAGAGCGGTAACAGTGAATATGGCCAACCCGGGGCCTATATAAAAGGTAGGGGCCTGGAGCTGCAGCTCCAATAGCCCCTACATTAATCTGGCCCTGAGGAGGAGGACGAGGTAGCCAACACTGCTTCTTTTCAAAAATTTTAAATGAGGGTACACCCCAAAAGAGTGAGAAAGAGCAAAAATGGAACAATGGGTGGGTAAGGTCGGTATCCATTGCTATTCTGCATAAGGTACGGAAAAGTCCCGTGGGATCCATGCCTGGTTCATTTTAATGAACGTGAGCTTGTCCACATTGTCTCTGGACAGGCGGCTGCGCTTGTCTGTTATAACGCCCCCAGCCGTGCTAAATACCCGTTCAGATAATACACTGGCTGCAGGGCACGCCAGCACCTCCAAGGCGTAAAGGGCAAGCTCAGGCCATGTGCCCAATTTGGAGACCCAGAAGTTGAAGGGGGCAGACCCGTCATTCACTACATGTAGGCGTGTGCACACATACTGCTCCACCATGTTGGTAAAATGCTGCCTCCTGCTAAGACGTTCCATCTGAGCTGCTGGTGCTGCTGTTTGTTGTGGCGTGCTGACAAAGCTTTTCCACATTTCGGCCATGCTAACCCTGCCTTCTGAGGTGCTGGCGGTGCCCTGGTTGCGTTGGCGACCTCCTCCTCCTCCTCCTCTGCCTTGTGCTTCCACTGTGGCCCCGCTGTCAGATGGGAATGCCAGCAGCATGGCGTCTACCAGCGTGCGCTTGTACTCGCGCATCTTGCGATCGCGCTCCAGTGAGTGAATTAAGGACGGTACGTTGTCCTTGTAACGGGGATCCAGCAGCGTGGCCACCCAGTAATCAGCACAAGTTAGAATGTGGGCAACTCGGCGGTCGTTGTGGAGACACTGCAGCATGTAATCGCTCATGTGTGCCAGGCTGCCCAGAGGCAACGAAAGGCTGTCCTCTGTGGGAGGTGTATCGTCCGTGTCCTCTGTATCCCCCCAGCCACGCACCAGTGATGGCCATGAGCTGGCCTGGGTGCCACCCTGCTGTGAACATGGTTCCATCTCCTCCTCCAGCTCCTCCTCCTCCTCATCCTCCTCATCCTCCAGAACTGTGCCCCTGCTGGACAATTGCGTCCCTGGCGTTTGCGTGTGCAGGAACCCACCCTCGGAGCCCCTTGCGAATGACTGCCCTGAAAGCCTTGGAAATGTTACCTCTTCATCCTCCTCCTCCTCCTCATCCTGTGCCACATCCTCTTCCATCATCGCCCGAATTGTTTTTTCAAGGAGGCATAGAAGTGGGATAGTTAAGCTGAGAACGGCGTCATTGCCACTGGCCATGTTGGTGGAGTACTCAAAACAGCGCAACAAGGCACACAGGTCTCGCATGGAGGCCCAGTTAAATTAAATAGCGGAATAGAAAATATGATCCAAAAAAAGTGTATGTATATCACACGTACACAACCACACTGGGCCCCAATTACTATTGTTTGTACCCCTAAAAGGCTAGATGAGGAGTAGGGGGAGTATGGAACAGGCAGCACCCTCAAACCTTCAGAAGTATGAGATGAACCCCAACAACTTGGAAAGGTGGATCTCTCTCACACGTACCAACACAGACTATCCCCCAATTTAACTGATCCCCAAAGGTTTTTGATTAAATAGCGGAATAGAAAATATGATCCAAAAAAAGTGTATGTATATCACACGTACACAACCACACTAGGCCCCAATTACTATTGTTTGTACCCCTAAAAGGCTAGATGAGGAGTAGGGGGAGTATGGAACAGGCAGCACCCTCAAATCTTCAGAAGTATGAGATTGTGTTCACTGTACCCCACAAAGATTGAGTTCACTGCACCCCACAATGATTGTGTTCACTGCACCCCACAAAGATTGTGTTCACTGCACCTCACAAAGATTGTGTTCACTGTACCCCCCAAAGATTGTGTTCACTGCACCCCACAAAGATTCTGTTCACTGTACCCCACAAAGATTGTGTTCACTGCACCCTAAAAGGATGTTGTTCACTGCACCCCACAAAGATTGTGTTCACTGCACCCTAAAAGGATGTTGTTCACTGCACCCCAAAAAGATTGTGTTCACTGTACCCCCCCAAAGATTGTGTTCACTGCACCCCACAAAGATTGTGTTCACTGCACCCCAAAAAGATTGTGTTCACTGTACCCCCCAAAGATTGTGTTCACTGCACCCCACAAAGATTCTGTTCACTGTACCCCACAAAGATTGTGTTCACTGCACCCCAAAAAGATTGTGTTCACTGTACCCCCCCCAAAGATTGTGTTCACTGCACCCCACAAAGATTCTGTTCACTGCACCCCACAAAGGATTTTGTTCACTGCACCCCAAAAAGATTGTGTTCACTGCACCCCAAAAAGGATTTTGATCACTGCACCCCAAAAAGGATGTTGTTCACTGCACCCCAAAAATGATTTTGTTCACTCCACCCCAAAAAGATTGTGTTCACTGCACCCCACAAAGATTGTGTTCACTGCACCCCAAAAAGATTGTGTTCACTGTACCCCCCAAAGATTCTGTTCACTGTACCCCACAAAGATTGTGTTCACTGCACCCCAAAAAGATTGTGTTCACTGCACCCCAAAAAGGATGTTGTTCACTGCACCCCAAAAAGGATGTTGTTCACTCCACCCCAAAAAGATTGTGTTCACTGCACCCCACAAAGATTGTGTTCACTGCACCCCAAAAAGATTGTGTTCACTGCACCCCAAAAATGATTTTGTTCACTGCACCCCAAAAAGGATTTTGTTCACTGCACCCCAAAAAGGATGTTGTTCACTCCACCCCAAAAAGATTGTGTTCACTGCACCCCAAAAAGATTGTGTTCACTGCACCCCACAAAGGATTTTGTTCACTGCACCCCAAAAAGATTGTGTTCACTGCACCCCAAAAAGGATGTTGTTCACTGCACCCCAAAAAGGATTTTGTTCACTGCACCCCAAAAAGATTGTGTTCACTGCACCCCACAAAGGATTTTGTTCACTGCACCCCACAAAGATTGTGTTCACTGCACACCAAAAAGGATTGTGTTCACTGCACCCCAAAAAGATTTTGTTCACTGCACCCCAAAAAGATTGTGTTCACTGCAGCCCAAAAAGATTGTGTTCACTGCAGCCCAAAAAGATTGTGTTCACTGCAGCCCAAAAAGATTGTGTTCACTGCAGCTCACACACAGAAAAATGGATGTGGATCACTGACACCTGCCTATCTCCAATCCCACACCACACAGCAATATCGATTGTAGTTTGTAGAACACAGTTTCCCTAAAATTCAGCAGACTCTGTCCCTAACAGGATTGAGAAGAGATCGTAGATCAGGATTGAGTGCAGATTCACCCCACCCCCCACACAGCAATATCGATTGTAGTTTGTAGAAGACACTGACCCTATAATTCAGCAGACTCTATCCCTAAAATGCCTACAACTCGCCCTGCCTAAACACTCCGACCTGTCCCTCAATTCTATCCGGACACAAATGGTTTTTTCCTGCCTATCTTTCCCTAATCAGCAGCCAGCACATTGATGTGTGCTCTGTCCCTTAGCTAAGCAGCAGAATGACGCTGCTGCGGCGGCTGCCTCGAACTTATAAAGACTTGGTCACATGCTTCAGACGGCCAATCACAGCTACTAAGACATTTGCAGGCATGGCTGGGATGGCTTAAGGCACACCAGTTAAACGATTGTTGATTGGCTGTTGAAAGCCCGCCATGAAAAGAGCGCCAAAGCATGCAAAACCCGGAAATAAAACGACCGAACACGGATTTTTACCCGAACATACAGTAAAGTGTCCGTGTCCGTGTTCGGGTAAAAAAAATCCAATTATTCGGTACGAACACGAATAATACAGTCCGTGTTCGCTCAACACTATTCAGGTCTGGACTTTGACTTGGCCATTCTAACACCTGGATATGTTTATTTGTGAACCATTCCATTGTAGATTTTGCTTTATGTTTTGGATCATTGTCTTGTTGGAAGACAAATCTCCGTCCCAGTCTCAGGTCTTTTGCAGATTCCATCTCCATCAGGTTTTCTTCCAGAATGGTCCTGTATTTGGCTCCATCCATCTTCCCATCAATTTTAACCATCTTCCCTGTCCCTGCTGAAGAAAAGCAGGCCCAAACCATGATGCTACCACCACCATGTATGACAGTGGGGATGGTGTGTTCAGGGTGATGAGCTGTGTTGCTTTTACGCCAAACATAACATTTTGCATTGTTGCCAAAAAGTTTGATTTTGGTTTCATCTGACCAGAGCCCCTTCTTCCACGTTTGGTGTCTCCCAGGTGTCTTGTGGCAAACTTTAAACAACACTTTTTATGGATATCTTTAAGAAATGGCTTTCTTCTTGCCACTCTTCCATAAAGGCCAGATTTGTGCAGTATACGACTGATTGTTGTCCTATGGACAGAGTCTCCCACCTCAGCTGTAGATCTCTGCAGTTCATCCAGAGTGATCATGGGCCTCTTGGCTGCATCTCTGATCAGTCTTCTCCTTGTATGAGCTGAAAGTTTAGAGGGACGGCCAGGTCTTCGTAGATTTGCAGTGGTCTGATACTCCTTCCATTTCAATATTATCGCTTGCACAGTGCTCCTAGGGATGTTTAAAGCTTGGGAAATCTTTTTGTATCCAAATCCGGCTTAAAACTTCTCCACAACAGTATCTCGGACCTGCCTGGTGTGTTCCTTGTTCTTCATGATGCTCTCTGCGCTTTAAACGGACCTCTGAGACTATCAAAGTGCAGGTGCATTTATATGGAGACTTGATTACACACAGGTGGATTCTATTTATCATCATTAGTCATTTAGGTCAACATTGGATCATTCAGAGATCCTCACTGAACTTCTGGAGAGAGTTTGCTGCACTGAAAGTAAAGGGGCTGAATAATTTTGCACACCCAATTTTTCAGTTTTTTTATTTGTTAACAAAGTTTGAAATATCCAATAAATTTTGTTCCACTTCATGATTGTGTCCCACTTGTTGTTGATTCTTCACAAAAAATTACAGTTTTATATATTTATGTTTGAAGCCTGAAATGTGGCAAAAGGTCGCAAAGTTCAAGGGGGGCCGAATACTTTCGCAAGGCACTGTATATACACTTCAGAATTTTTCCTTCTTCCCTCATACAGCGCCATCCACCTCCACATATTTTTCCATTTCTTACTGTACACATTTGTGAACAGGTTTAGAGGTAGGCAGCAGCCAATTTTCCACCTATAGACTGAATCCTTATCCTAAGCGAGGATTTATCTCTTTCCCACAACTGCTGATTATCACCGCCCCCGGAACACCTGCAAATACTGGGGTGGTCTATTTAAGATCTATCGGCTGTTGTTGTCATTGTAATGATTAAGCACAAGATGTATGTGTGAAACGCGTTTACATGACCCTTTGTTGGTGTCTTTGGTGTCATCACTTTGGAATTAAAGGCAATTGGAATTTCTGAATGTATGGCCGTTTCTTTTTTTGCTGAGACACCATATGCAATGTACCAGGCCAGGCAAGCTCTAGTATTAGTGCACAAGGGCTAGCAGCAGCAACAGTCACCCAGATCGTGCACTGAGGTCTGTACTCACAATGTCCCTGGATACTTGGATGCCCCCTTCCAATATCAGACAGACATTTCCTTAGCAAACTCTCCAGAATTCTCAGTGAAATCCCCCTGCTGAGCTTCAGGGATTCTTAGCATAGGTGGGACCTCAATGAGCTTAGACAAATTTCAGCTGGGCTGCCTGAAAGGGCAGCAGCCCTCCAGGCTGGGAACGTCTCTATTTATGGTCCCTGCAGCTACCTACTGGACACAACTCCCCAGGGATTGGCAGAGACCCCCATAAACATTCAGGCTACTCATTTGATCTGTTCCACTCCTATATTCTGGAGCTTTCCAGAAGGTAGGGCGAAGAAATCATGCCTGCAGCCTGTGAGACTCTGATCAGTACAAAGCAATAAGCAACTGCTCCACTAATTAAAGAAGAGCCCAAAAAGAACTAATTATACATTGCAGTCTAGCAGCTAACTAGGGTGCTACATATGTTCCACCCAGAATATGGATAGAACATGTAACACGTACAGAAGGAAAACATAGCCTTTAAGAGTGGTTTCTCTACTATACCTTGTAGATTATCTCTGTGGTTTCAACATTTGATATTGTTTAGCCCTTTTTCAGGCTGCAACAGGGTGATATATATTGGTCGTATGTTCCCCCAGTGGACAAAAATGGTTTAGGCATTGGACATACTTATGTTCCCTGGCTACTCCTAATGTATATTTACAAAATGGGGTATACACACTTTATGACTGAACAGACTATTTTAATTTACCTATGTAATATAGTATATTATAATATATATATATATATATCGAATAACGGTATTCCCACGTGTACATAAAAGCATCTTGCTTCTTGTAAACTGAAATTCATATAAAGGATCCAAAAAAGGTGTAACTTTGATACAGGTCGCACCTGTAAAGTACATCCATCAAAGATACGCGCAATGTTTAAACTGGCTATATCCTTTTGCAGCATAGATATGGGAATATTCCTTAGGGGCTTAATGTTTGATACTGTGACATTGGGTATTGAACTTATTAGTAGTACTGGTAGACTCCATTCTAATTTTGGCAACATGGGCCATCCTTGAATAGACAGTGGATGACTCTGAAGCCTGTTAAGTTTGCCGGCATAGGCATCACTGATGACCCTGACTATCAGAACACATAAAAGGTGGGTACAGGAAATAGGAGACATTATATAGATACTATAGTATAGATAGATACTATAAGGCTAGGTTCACATACACTATATTGTCAAAAGTATTGGGACGCCTGCCTTTACACACACATGAACTTTAATGGCATCCCAGTCTTAGTCCGTAGGGTTCAATATTGAGTTGGCCCACCCTTTGCAGCTATAACAGCTTCAACTCGTCTGGGAAGGCTGTCCAGGATGTTTAGGAGTGTGTCCGATCTAATTCATCCCAAAGGTGTTCTACTGGGTTGAGGGCAGAACAGAAAAGTTCCTTCACCCCAAACTCGCTCATCCATGTCTTTATGGACCTTGATTTGTGCACTGGTGCGCAGTCATGTTGAAATAGCAAGGGGCCATCCCCAAATTCTTCCCACAAAAAAGAGAGCATGAAATTGTCCAAAATGTCTTGGTATGCTGACACCTTAAGAAATTCCCTTCACTGGAAGTAAAGGGCAAAGCCCAACTCCTGAAAAACAACCCCACACCATAATTTAGAACTATTGTCATATTTCTATTGTAGAGTGGGGAAACAGTCCCTGATGAAGAATAGAACTACAAGTTCAAACTTTTTGAAACGCGTTGGATCTTCCCTCTACACAGGGGTTATTATACCATGATGTGTGTTATTATCAATGCTAGGAGCTCTGGTGCTCCATTACTTTTTAATATTGTTCCGTGTAAAAATTGTTTAATAAAGTTGATGGATTTTTTACCATTTTTTTCAGTTTATTGCCTACAAAATCCCACCCAGAGGAGAAACCATTTTTATTGTTGCTGTTTATTTTGAGATGGTGGCAATTTCTACCATATATGGTCTGAGATACTTTATATGCGTGTAGATGAGGAGTGCGGAGTGTAAAACGGTGGGTGGTACGTGTAGGAGAGGAGTGAGGAGTGTATGACAGTAGGTGGTATGTGTAGGAGAGGGGTGGGGAGTGTATGGCAGTGGGTGGTACGTGTAGGAGAGGGGTGCAGAGTGTATGGGGGTGGGTGGTATATGTACGAGAGGGGTGTGGAGTGTATGGTGGTGGGTGGTAGGTGTAGGAGAGGGGTGCAGTGTGTATGGCCCTGGGTGGTACGTCTAGGAGAGGAGTGTGGAGTGTAAAACGGTGAGTGGTACATGTAGGAGAGGAGTGCGGAGTGTATGGCAGTAGGTGGTACGTGTAGGAGAGGGGTGCAGAGTGTATAGCGGTGGGTGGTGTGTGTAGGAGAGAAGTGTGGTGTGTATAGCGATGAGTGGTAGATGTAGGAGAGGAGTGCAGAGTGTACGACGGTGGCTGGTACAAATAGGAGAGGAGTTCAGAGTGTACGGCGGTGAGTGATACATGTAGGAGAGGGGTGCAGAGTGTTGGGGCGGTGGGATATGTGTGTAGGAGAGGAGAGCGGAGTGTATGGCGGTGGGTGGTACCTGTAGGGGAGGAGTGCGGAGTGTATTGTGGTGGGTGGTACCTTTAGGGGAGAAGTGCGGAGTGTATTGTGGTGGGTGGTACTTGTAGGAGAGGAGTGTAGAGTGTATGGCGGTGGTTGATACATGTAGGAGGGGATGCAGAGTGTATGGCAGTGGGTGGTAGGTGTAGGAGAGGAGTGCAGAGTGTATGGCGGTGGGTGGTATGTGTAGGAGATGGGTGCAGAGTGTATGGCGGTGGGTGGTACATGTAGAAGAGGGGTACAGAGTGTATGGCGGTGGGTGGTGGGTGGTAGGTGTAGGAGAGGGGTGTAGAGTGTATGGCGGTGGGTGGTAGGTGTAGGAAAGGAGTGTGGAGTGTATTGCGGTGGGTGGTATGTGCAGAGGGGGGTTCAGATGATATAAAAGTATATGGTGTGAATGAGTCTTAATTCATTGCTCTAGGACTGCGGAGGCCTCTTGGCAGTGGCATACATGGAGTAAATTAAGTTATCTGTACAGCACTAGTACTGGCCTCCTACCCTGCTTCAGACACTGCTGTCACTGCCCTCCCCCCATCTCAAAGCCCCTTCCTCAAGCTCCTGCACACAAGTCCTAACATCTTGCAAAAAACCCACCAACTCACTCCTCACATCCCACAGAACAAACTCTTGCAGGCATCCTTCCAGCGGGATCATTAGCAACCGGAAGCTCCGCCTCCACCTCCCATCAATGCATCAATGCAGCCTCACCAGTGTCCCATCAATGCAGCCTCACCAGTGTCCCATCAATGCAGCCTCACCAGTGTCCCATCAATGCAGCCTCACCAGTGCCCCATCAATGCAGCCTCGCCAGTTCCCATCAATGCAGCCTCACCAGTGTCCCATCAATGCAGCCTCACCAGTGTCCCATCAATGCAGCCTCACCAGTGTCCCATCAATGCAGCCTCACCAGTGCCCCATCAATGCAGCCTCGCCAGTTCCCATCAATGCAGCCTCACCAGTGCCCCATCAATGCAGCCTCACCAGTGCCCCATCAATGCAGCCTCACCAGTGCCCCATCAATGCAGCCTCACCAGTGCCCCATCAATGCAGCCTCACCAGTGCCCCATCAATGCAGCCTCACCAGCGTCCCATCAATGCAGCCTCACCAGTGTCCCATCAATGCAGCCTCACCAGTGCTTCATCAATGCAGCCTCACCAGTGCCCCATCAATGCAGCCTCACCAGTGCCCCATCTATGCAGCCTCACCAGTGCCCCATCAGTGCAGCCTCACCAGTGTCCCATCAACACAGCCTCACCAGTTCCCATCAATGCAGCCTCACCAGTGCCCCATCTTTACAGCCTTACCAGTGCCCCATCAATGCAGACTCACCAGTGCCCCATCAATGCAGCCTCACCAGAGCCTCACCAGTGCCCCATCTGTGCAGCCTCACCAGTGCCCCATCTGTGCAGCCTCACCAGTGCCCCATCTGTGCAGCCTCACCAGTGCCCCATCTATGCAGCCTCACCAGTGCCCCATGATGGTACAATTCCTCCCACTGACACTAATTGACATGGACTTTCATTGTAATGTTCATTTAAGCACAAGAGACTCCATCTTGTTCTCAATGTTGAAATGTGTTCTGTAACCTTCACTTATCACACAGACACAGCTTCTGCTAGAAGCTCTCCTTATCTTTGCTCCCCCCTCCCCTCTCACTGTTTTACTTTTGCAATTGTTATGTTATTAAAGACTAGCGAATAGACTAGCGAATAGAAATAATATGATATTTCTATTTGCTAGTTTTTAATAACATCTCACCCCCCCCCCCTTCTTATCTACGTATAAAATAACATGTATAAATACATTTTGTTATGAACGGACATTTTAAACACAGAGGTTGTGTCCTGTGAATCTGTTCCTGCATATGCAGAGTTGACTTTTATTTAGAGTCTCAACCAGAAATTTCTACAACAATCGTGGCGAGTCAGATATCAGGAGCGGGCAGAGTCTCCAGAAGGAACCGCGCTTTGATGGGGATCATCGGGACCGGAGACCTCTAAATGCCGGCTAGGTAAGCTGTCCTTAAGCTTGCTTATATTTTCTGCCTTTCCTATGTGTCGGTTCTCAAGGAAACCAGACCCAGTCTCGCACCTTTCGGGTTGGGTAACGAGGGTGTATGAATGTGTTTGTGTCCCCCTTCACGGGTTGGACTGTGTGTGGATAGGGAGAAACCTCTGCATTTCCCTGTGTTGACTCCTTGTGGGCGACCTGGGTCAGAGGTGCATGTTAGGGTCAGATAAAACCCACAGAGAAGAGACGAGGAGAGTCTCTTAGTGAGTTTTTTGTCTATTGTCATAAACCCTTTCTATCCACGTAAATAAGTGGAAACTACTCTTGTAAATCTGCAGATTTACTGTACTATTTGTTTTAGAGGTAAGATGGTATAGGCACAAGTAGAGAAGAGAAAAAAGACTGGCCAGTAATTAAGGGCATTACATTAAATAAGTGTCAGGTCACTTGTGGCTAGGTGACAACTGCACCCTGTTGGAGGCAGGGGTGCAGCGTAAGGTAGTGAACCCGATAGCAGACTGCTGTGGATGGACCAGAACATGAGCCCAAGATTCCCCAGGGCGCGGAGTCTAAGACCCAGCAGGTGTTCACCAGAGCCTCTAGTGGTGACAATGGACTTGGCTGCAGCTGGGCCCAGGTCGCGCCCCCTGGGGTCCCCCGGGTCACGCTCCGTAGGGAGAGAAGGGAGGCAGCCACTCAGGACACACGGAATGGTGATGGGTAAGCCGAGGTCGGGGTAACAGGCAGACAAGGGTAACCAAAGGACAGGCCAAAGTTCAGGGTAACAGGCAAACAGGAATAGTCAGAGACAAGCCAAAGTCAGTACACAGAAAGGTAGATCAAGCACACGGCAGACAGGAAACAAGAAACAAACACTGTTGAAGAGCTAAGCAGACCTGCAGTGCACTGGTTAATATAGACTTCCTGTGATAGTCTGGGGTGGGGCAGGAACAGCAAGGAGAGATGATAAAAAGGAACCAGAAGTGAAGCCTGGCCTCTAATACAGACATGAAGGAACAGGTAAGCTGCCAAACACTATTGCAAGTCCATGACAATAAGGGAATGAAGGGTGAGACCCTCAGAAAATGCCCAGCGCTATAGAATATATGCCTATACTGAGCCCCTAGATAAATGGGTAGAATGGACAAAAAGAACATATAAGCCTTTAAAATTTGAAGGAACTTTTGATTTACAAGTATGTATAGCACTACTCCCTTGGGAGCGGCTGGTTACGGATTCCCCTGGGTTACCCATAGCAACAACATCACGGTTCAGCATTTTCAAAGGGCTTGGCTCAGTTTAGAAACAGTCTAGAGGTTTTGTTTTTTTTGTAGTTTATTTGAGAACTTGGATAGGAGAAGGGATGAGTAGGATACTCCAACTTGAATGAACTCTGCACAATTTGCTGGGACGTCTAGAGTGCAGTAAGGCCGCTGCTTCACCTTGTCACTAGAAGAAAAATTGAATGGACTTGTATTGCTCTATGAATCGCTCTTCAGGGCCCAACTAGGCACCCCCTTTATCCTTTTTCTTCAGGGTTCTACAAGGCACCCCCTTTACTGTAACACTCTCTGTGTGAGCTAGGTCCTTGATCCCCTGACTTCACTGGAGTGGTCCCCTTCCTGGGCCGACCCTTTGGCAAGTCCCTTAGTACTCACGGACACTGTTTTTCCCGAGAGACTCTGCCAGCAACTCCACTGTCAGCTACACTGGATCCTCTCTGCAGCTCAGCTCCTCATCTGGTTGACTAGGCCGACTGTCTAAGACCACCTTCCTCATACAGCAGGAGGAGAGACAGCTGTCCACCTCCTCCTGGCATAGTTGCCAACATTTGAAAAAAAATTTCCAGGGACACTTTGCAGCACAGCTATCAATTACTTACCACACCCACTTCCCTGAAGCTCCGCCCACTACACATAATTAATATCCGCCTACTTATCATCAGATTATAGGGTCTACTCAATAAAGAGAGAATTACAGGAAATTGAAAAGGGAATTTCAAACTTAAGGCCAAAGTAGCAGAGTTGGAATAATTCTCCCATTTAGCTGCACTACTTCTGCCTAATGTTTAAAATTCTCACCTTAATGGGGACGGTACAGCTCTTTTGGGGAGAAAAGATGGCCACCAAGTTGGAGGAGCTTTTAAACTAGGAGACGGGGGGGAGGGCTCAGAAGTAGAGTCAGTCAGGAGGGAGCAGAGGACTGAAGGCAGCTGTAGGGTCAGCAGCGACAGTAGGTCCACAATGTCAATTGGCAGGTCTGTGCGGGAAAATCTCAGACCAAACAGGAATAAACATAACCGCCAATTGCGCTTAACTTCCGTAAAACTAAGAGGGGTATATGCTAATGCCAGGAGCCTAGCTAATAAAATGGATGAGTTGGAAATATTGGTACATGAGGAGGACATAGACCTTGTGGGAATAACAGAGACTTGGTTCGACCCCTCACATGACTGGCTGGCCAATATCCAAGGGTATTCGGTGTACCGGAAGGACAGGGTAGGAAAAAGAGGGGGAGGGGTATGTCTCTATGTCAAGAACAATATAAAGGTGATAGAAAGGAGTGACATTACGGATGGGATGAGCATAGATTTAGAATCTGTGTGGGTTGAACTCCATAGGGAAGGAGAAAAGGGGAAAGTAATTGTGGGGGTTTGCTATAGGCCACCTAACCAAGGGGAGGAGGTAGAGCTGGAATTCTTAGCACTAATGAGTAAAGTGGCAAAATTGGGATCAGTCGTCATATTGGGGGACTTCAATTATCCCGACATTGACTGGGACGAGGGGACTGCACACTCACAGAAGGCTCGCCTATTCACGGAAACCTTACAGGATAATTACATGTCACAGTTGGTGGATTCTCCGACTAGAGAAAATGCAGTCCTGGATCTATTGATCACTAATGACCCAGACCTAATCTCGCAGGTAGGAGTCCAGGACAATCTGGGCTCTAGCGATCACAGGATGATCACATTTAGTATAAATAACAATATAACAAGGCAAGTGGGGAACATAAGAACCCTAAACTTCAGAAGGGCAAACTTTCCAAAATTGTACTCATTGATGGAAAGGGTAAACTGGGACCAAACCCTGGGATCCCTGACCACAGAGGAAAAATGGGAATGCTTTAGGAACATATTAGGCAAAGGCATCTTGCAGTGCATTCCTATGGGAAATAAATTTAGAAGAGACAAAGCCAAACCTGGCTGGCTAAACCGTAGCGTCAAAAAACTTATTAGGGGAAAA
Organism: Pelophylax lessonae; assembly: GCF_965119305.1. Classification (NCBI taxonomy): domain Eukaryota; kingdom Metazoa; phylum Chordata; class Amphibia; order Anura; family Ranidae; genus Pelophylax; species Pelophylax lessonae. Next base: position 12,725,297 of record NC_138768.1, on the reverse strand, counting down.
AAATTGGCCTTCAAGAAGTATAAATCAGAGGGCACAGTATCGGCTTTCGAGCAATACAAGGAGGCAAATAAGAAAAGTAAACAAGAAATCAAGATGGCTAAAATCAACTTTGAGAGACAAATAGCGGAGGATAGTAAAAAAAAACCAAAGAAATTCTTTAAATATATCAACAGCAAAAAAACTAGGGCAGAGCATATTGCACACATAATTAACAATGATGGGAGGATGGTTACAGAGGACACTGAAAAAGCAACCGTGCTGAATGCTTTTTTCTCGTCAGTCTTTACACAGGAAACGGAGGGGTACACTGACCATGACTGTTTGGTTAGTAGTAATGCACAGGACTTGCCACTATGGCTAACAGAGGGTGAAATCAGGGAAAGGCTGGATAAACTCAACACAAACAAATCACCAGGCCCGGATGGCGTACATCCGAGAGTACTCAAGGAACTCAGTAAGGTTATATCCAGACCACTGTTCCTGATCTTTGCTGACAGTATTAGGACAGGAGATGTACCAGGGGATTGGAAGAAAGCTAACGTGATTCCGATATTCAAAAAGGGCCAGAGGCATATCCCGGGAAATTATAGGCCTGTCAGTTTGACATCAATAGTATGTAAACTTCTGGAGGGGATGATAAGGGACTATATCGTAGAGTTTGCTAAAGACAACAACATCATCAGCAGTAATCAGCACGGGTTTACAAATGGGCGTTCTTGTCAAACCAATCTATTAACATTTTACGAGGAGGTGAGCTGTGAGCTAGATAGGGGGAGACCAGTGGATGTGGTGTACTTGGATTTCGCTAAGGCGTTTGATACAGTTCCCCACAAGCGCTTAATTTATAAAATAAGATCTGCAGGTATCGACAGCAGGGTTTGCTCTTGGATACGGAATTGGCTTAAAGGGCGTGTCCAAAGAGTGGTAATAAACAGCGCATACTCAGACTGGTCTGAGGTAGTAAGCGGGGTGCCCCAGGGCTCAGTCCTGGGACCAACCTTGTTCAATTTATTCATAAACAACATTGAGGTCGGGATCAGTAGTTCGATATCAGTTTTTGCAGATGACACAAAATTGGCCAGAGCAATAACTGCACAGCATGAAGCAGATATCCTACAGAATGACCTGGACAAAATTACAGAGTGGGCACGGACATGGCAAATGAGGTTTAACGTGGAGAAGTGTAAGGTTTTGCACTTGGGGACTAAAAACATAAAAGCACAATACACGTTAGGAGGGGAACCCTTGGGGGAATCAAAAATGGAGAAGGATCTGGGAGTCTTGGTTGATGATAGATTAGGCAACAGCATGCAATGTCAAGCGGCAGCTGCCAAAGCCAGCAGAATATTGGCATGCATAAAGAAAGGGATGTATTCCAGAGATAAGACTATAATCCTTCCACTTTATAAAACTCTGGTCCGACCGCATCTGGAGTATTCTGTCCAGTTCTGGTCGCCAGTCCTCAGGAGGGATGTGTTGGAGCTGGAGAGAGTCCAGAGAAGGGCAACTAAACTAATTAGGGGATTGGAGGACCTTGACTATGAAGAGCGTCTACAATCGCTCGATTTATTCTCCCTGGAGAAGAGACGTCTGAGGGGGGACATGATAGCAATTTATAAATATCTTAATGGGGATCCCAGCTTAGAAAAAAAGCTGTTCATTCGAAGGGATTGCATGAGGACTCGAGGGCATACAATGCGATTAGAGGAGAAGCGTTTTAACCTCAGGCAACGTGGGGGGTTCTTTACTGTTAGGGCTACAAGATTGTGGAATTCTCTACCACAAGAGGTGGTTTCTGCGGGTAGTATGGTGGCTTTCAAAAGACTCTTAGACTTACATCTCAAGGATCAGAACATTCAGGGGTATGTGAGATGATTACAGCCACACACACCTACACAGGTTGAACTGGATGGACTATTGTCTTTATTCAACCTCACCTACTATGTAACTATGTAACTATGTAACTCCCTGCAATTCTAAAGTGTCAAATGTGCTCAGGTGTGACCATACATAAAATCTAATATGGAAATAGAAATAAAGTAGAAAGTGTACATATTTGCATTCCCGGGACAATGTAAATTACCCGGGACAGGCTCCTATTTGCCTGGACTGTCCTGGCAAAACTGGGACAGTTGGCATGTCCTGATACTCTGCCTCCCGCTAAAAGACACCCTGTCACATGTCCCCCCAGCTTTTATGAGCAATCCCAGGATGCATTGCCAGAATGCCCTCCCACTGGGACTCCCACAAAAGCCAATGTGTCACTGGCTGGGTTTCCTCCACTGTCCAACAAGCTCCCTCATTGGACACAGTGGGGACACTCCCTCAGACCCAGTGAATCACACCTGGAAACATGTAACAGGCAACCTAACAGATCAGGCTCCCATGATAAGCAGAAGGAGCAATAGATGCTTTTTCCTAGCACCTACCTAGGAGGGTGCTACATCTAGTAAACTTTTCTGCACAATTATGGCCCTCTACTGTGCAGTGAAGGGACGTAGAGAATAGCTTGCACATGGGAGACAGAAGCTAAATTAACAAATGAAACTGGCTTGACAGAGATGTTTAATAAAAGTACTGCCCAAATTTACTATGTTTGGTCAGAAGACTCTGTAAAGGAGGACCCCCACCTTATGTGGCTGCCAGTTTGGCTTTAAAAAATCCATCCACAAAAGCACAAGAATCAGATTACATGGAACACACAAAAGATGAGCTGAGCAATATAGTGGAGAGCAGAGGTTTAACAGCCCCTACTAAGAGGGATTTACATCTTAGAAACAGATGATTGGCATATTGGAGGAGGCTAAGCGATATGGCTGAGGAAGCAGGTCTTAATGCAGAGGAGAAAAGGAAGAGGCAGAGGCAATTTCAAAAACCATGGCAATCGGGGATCAATCATATGCTACAACTGTAATGGGGAAGGACACATAGCCAAATTCTGTCATCTTCCTGACCGTAGACTGGAAAGGAGCTCAGAGGCGCCTCATGCTGATCCCCGTTCTCTGCCAAAAGCAGTGGATGAGGCCTAGGAAATCATGTTAAATAGGGGAGACAATGGTCCCGAGGCTAGGGGAGACAATGGTCCCGAGGCTAGGGGAGACAATGGTCCCGAGGCTAGGGGAGACAATGGTCCCGAGGCTAGGGGAGACAATGGTCCCGAGGCTAGGGGAGACAATGGTCCCGAGGCTAGGGGAGACAATGGTCCAGAGGCTAGGTGAGACAATGGTCCCGAGGCTAGGGGAGACAATGGTCCCGAGGCTAGGGGAGACAATGGTCCCGAGGCTAGGGGAGACAATGGTCCCGAGGCTAGGGGAGACAATGGTCCCGAGGCTAGGGGAGACAATGGTCCCGAGGCTATGGGAGACAATGGTCCCGAGGCTATGGGAGACAATGGTCCCGAGGCTAGGGGAGACAATGGTCCAGATGCTAGGGGAGACAATGTGCCCTACACCCAGATTGTTGGCACCTCTTTTTCATTCACCCATGATGCCCAAAAGTTAGCCTGGACAAGATTGCCTCAAGGCTGTGTGAGTAGCCCCTCTGAATATAATACTGCATTAAATCAAGTATTGGACCACTGGTCCCTCTCACACCCAAATACAGTTTGCATCTGAACAAACAAGCAAATCATCTACACTGTATGTACTGAAGTAAGAGGACATATGTAGAAGAGAAACAGTAAGAGCCCATTCAGACTAGCGCGACACGACTTTGGGGGGCGACCTGTGAAGTCGCGTGCACCGCAACTTCGGCGCGACTTGCAGAGACTTCACATAATGGAAGTCTATGCAAGTCGCTACTAGGTCGCCCCCAAAGTAGTACAGGACCCTTTTTCTAAGTTGGAGCGACTTGTGTCGCTCCTATTAGAATGGGTCCTGTACTACTCAATGGACCGCGACCGACCGGTGCCGGAAGCATGGATTGGGGGGAGGTGCCCCTCCGCCCCTGCCTCTCAGGGTTTTACTTTTGCAATTGTTATGATATTATTTCTATTCGCTAGTCTTTAACTACTTCTGGACTGCTTGCCGCAATTATACGTCGGTACTCTGAGCTTACATACCGGGGTTATGGCAGCAGATAGCAGATAGCTGCCATAACCCCGGTATTATTTGAAACTGCCGGTAGTCCTCTTTCAGATAAGGGTGGTCCCAGTGGCGGATTCACCGCTGGATCACCCTTACGGTGCGGTGGGAGAGGTGCCCCCCTCCTGCTGCTTCCCGGTCGTTTTTCCGGCTTACCGGGAAGACGATCCGGTACGCGCTCCTCACAGGCAGGAAGTCGAGTGAGGGCAAGATGGCCCCCACTCAACTCTATGGTCTTGGAGGACTGGAGCGACATCAAATGTTGTCTCCTAGCAACGCATTTAAAGAGCCAATTTGTTTTCATCATGAAAAATTACTCTTTTTTTTGACCCCAGATCTCACAATAAAGAGGTCCTGTCATGCTTATTTCTATTACAAGGGATGTTTAAATTTTTTAAAAAGCTGTGTAAAAATAAAAAATAATAGATAAAATAAATAGGGAAAAAAAATCAAAACGCCCTGTCCCTGTTATCTCGCAAACGCATACGCAAGTCCCGCCCACATATGTAAAAGGTGTTCAAACCACACATGTGAGGTATGGCCGCGATCGTTAGAGCGAGATAAATAATTTGAGTCCTAGACCTCCTCTGTAACTCTAAGCTGGTAACCTGTAGAATTTTTTTAAAATGTCGCCTATGGGGATTTTTAAGTACCAATGTTTGTCGCCATTCCACGAGCGTGCGCAATTTTGAAGCGTGACATGTTGGGTATCTATTTCATGGGCTAACTTCACTGTTTACTTATTTTTTAATTAAAAAAGTGATTTTTTTTTCCCACAAAAATTGCGTTTGGAAGACTGCTATAAAATATTGCAACAATCTCCATTTTATTCTCTAGGGTCTCTGCTAAAAAAAAAATATATATATATATATATATATATATATATATATATATATATATATATATATATATATATATAATTTTTGGGGGTTCCAAGTAATTTTCTAGCAAAAAAAAAAATTATTTTAACTTGTAAACAACAAGTGATGGGGCACTATTCCTCCCACTGACACCAATGATGGGGCACTGTTCCTCCCACTGATACCAATGATGGGGCACTATTTCTCCCACTGATATCAATGATGGGGCACTATTCCTCCCATTGATACCAATGATGGGGCACTATTCTTCCCACTGATACCAATGATGGGGCACTATTCCTCCCATTGACACCAATGATGGGGCACTATTCCTCCCACTGATACCAATGATGGGGCACTATTTCTCCCACTGATATCAATGATGGGGCACTATTCCTCCCACTGATACCAATGATGGGGCACTATTTCTCCCACTGATATCAATGATGGGGCACTATTCCTCCCATTGACACCAATGATGGGGCACTATTCCTCCCACTGACACCAACAAAGGGGCACAATTCCTGCCACTGACACCAACAAAGGGGCACAATTCCTCCCACTGACACCAACGAAGGAGCACTCTTCCTCCTACTGATACAAACAATGGGGCACAATTACTCCCACTGACACCAACAAAGAGGCACAATTCCTCCCACTGACACCAAGGAAGAGGCACTATTCCTCCCGCTGATACCAATGATGGTGTCAGTGGGAGGAATAGTGCCCCATCATTGCTGTCAGTGGGAGGAGTAGTTTTCCATCATTCAGCTTCAGGTGTGGTTGCAGGGAGGATCTCTTGCTGTGTGTCTGGAGCTGCTGCAGGTGATCTGTGTGAGAGGGGGATCTGGTAAAATCTCTCCTAGCCCTGCTGGCTCCTTTCTGGGGAGGCCATGGAGGCCAGCGGGGCCTCTCCTGCTGGAGGCTCTCAGCCATCCCCTGGGCGGATGGATGACATGCCTGCTCCTGGACAAGCCATGGCTGGGGATCTCTCTGCCCCTGGTGAGGATGAGGATGCCGAGTCCATTCGGGAGCGAGTGGTGGCCGGGATCAAGGTCCTGAATAGGGAGAGAGACCAGCTCTACAAACTCAGAGCGCAGTTGAAGCGTCTGCGAAAGCAGCGTGAAGGTTTGTACAGCCGCAACCGTGGATCTATGGATTCGGAAATCCAATTGGCTAAGGTCCGGGTTCAACACCAGGAAACCATTGTGGCCATGATGGAAGGCAGAGATGGGCCCTTCAAGGAGAAGTTTTGTAATGACCGGAGATTTGCAAGGATGGCAAAGATGGAGGTGGAGGAGGAGACCCCCAGTTCTGACCCCCTGCTCCCCCAAGGTGAGGTAAGCAGTCCATTGCCTTCTCAGGGCTCAGGAGGCACGCTGAAAGTTATCCAGGCAAAGGAGTCTCCAATACGGGGAGATCAGCTGGTGTTTGGTGAGGAGAACTTACCTGATAATGTGCCTGATAAGGTAAAACCTATCAAGCCCCAAGTTATTGATAAAACTATTTTTGTGCCATTTAGCACCTTGACTAATACTGATGGTTTGCCCAATGACACCCAGGCTGGTAATATTATATCCAGCAATACGTTGTCTGCTGATGTTTCCTCTCAGGAAAAACTGCATTTGAAAAAATGACATTTCAGCAGAGGAACTACAAGAGCCAGAACAACCCATTAACCCTCCTTTTGCTGAGCCCAAGGCTGTTTGTCCAGTCACACCTGTTGTGCAGGACTCTACAGTGCAGCATCAGGACACCTGTGGTACTACAGCAGAAACTAAAATAATGAACAATGCTTCCAATACAGGTGTGATGAACCATCCTAGCAATATGTGTGTAATGGACAATCCTGCTGGCTCAGTACAAGCAGTTAATAATAATGATAATAATAGTAATGTACCGGCTAAAGTTACATCAGTGTGGGGCCTTGGCCCTGATAAGCCTTCATTTGCTCAGGTGGTACGCTCTGCATCTGGTAATATTATTAAGCCAGGGCTGCAGTCAATGAGGAACCCTGCTTCCAGGCAGAGATTTACACCACAAACTGCCACTTTGAGCACCCCTGGTTCCGGTCTTGGGTCTCTGGCTTCTGCTGGGGGTCCAAGACGTAATGTCGTTATACTTAAATGGGAAGGTGGTGCAGTCTCTCCAGCACGGCGAGCGGTGGTAGATTTGATTTTGGAGATGGGCTTTGGGGCAAAAGACCTTTATGCCCTAATACATGTAGCTGGGAGCCGGGAGTACACAATCAGCTTCACCAGGCCGGAGGGTCTTGACCTATTCTGGGAACGATATGAGGCTCAGTGCAGGTCAAGACCCGAATGGGAAGGTCTGGCACCAGTTGCTGTTTCGCAAAGGTCAACTGTTAAAAAAATAACCATCATCCTCACTAACGAGAGTGTTCCTGCTCGGGACTTAGAGGTCTGGTTAAAGAACTATGGTGAGGTTTTGACAACGCCAAATAAAATCCTTGATGAACGTGGCATCTGGCCTGGGGGTTGGTCAGTAACGGTCAGGTTGGCCAGGGATGGGAATGTTGTCCGTCACCTGCCCTCCTCGGCTTTCATAGGGAGGGATAGGATGACTATTTTTTATTCGGGTCAGCCAAAGCTGTGTCACCGCTGTGGAGAAAAGGGCATTTTAGCGCCTCCTGTTCAGCCTTAATATGTTCGGTATGTTGGGGATAGGGTCATGTGGCCAGGGACTGCACCCAGGCGATAAGGTGCAACCTGTGCCTGCGCCTTGGCCACCCCTACAGCCGATGTCCGGAGGCCTGGCACAATATGGAGAAGGAGGTAATAGATGAGCTGTTGAGGATGGAGGATGAGGCCCCTGGTGTACCATCCTCCTCGGTGGTGACTGACTCCCCTGGTCCTGTTCAGGATCCCTCCCCAATTTCTGTGGCCAACCCTCCTGTGTCTGTAGGTATTCCTTCTGTGGCTGTCTCTGTGTCCCCCCAGCCTACTGTACCCGCTCCTCTTGTGTCAGAACCTTCCAAGTCTGTGCCCCCCAAGTCAGTTATGCCCCACGAGTCTTCTCCTCCTAGGTCTAACTTAAGGGAAGCCCCCCCCCACCAGGAGTGGTAGAAGGTACCAAAAAGGGTGCTGCTGCTTCTTCTGTAAAGAAGTCTGCTATAAAAACTTCCAAGAAAAAAGCAAGAGATGAAAACATCTCGGAGTCTGACCCGCAGTACCTGGAGGAGAGGAGGGTTGTGAAGCGGAAGAGACAGGCGGTGAGGACGGAACAGGGACAGGAAGCCCCAGTGCCTGTCCCCAACCGTTCTAGGGCTTCTACATGGGATATTTCCTCATCTGGAGCTTCTTCTGAGCAAAATTCTGATTCAGAAATTGAATTGGAGGAGGCCTCAAGAATGAGAGAGGCTTCTGGTGATGAGCAGCAGAGGGGAGCTAAGAAGCAATCCACCCAATCCGCACAATTCCGCCCACTGACACCCACAAAGGAGCACTCTTCTTCCTGCTTATACAAACAATGGGGCACAATTCCTCCCACTGACACCAACAAAGAGGCTCTATTCATGCCACTGATACAATGGGGTACTATTCCTCCCACTGATGCCAATGATAGGGCACTATTCCGCCCATTGATACCAATGATGGGGCACTATTCCTCCCACTGACACCAACAAAGAGGCTCTATTCATGCTTCTGATACAATGGGGCACTATTCCTCCCGTTGATACCAATAATGGGGCACTATTCCTCCCATTGATAGCAACAATGGAACAATGGGGCACTATTCTTCCCACTGAGACTGGTGATGGGGCACTTATCCTCCACTGGCACTAAAGATAGGGCACTGTTTACTCTCACTTGACCTAGCCTGGCCCCCTTAAAGTCTGAAGGACAGTAAACTGGCCCTTATTAAAAACATTTTTGTGACCCCTGGACTGGAGGAACAATAAAAGGAGATTGACCAACCAGATCCTTTGCTCCTCCCTAAAACTAGACCGGTCCCTTCAGCTTTTGTACTCACACGCTATTAGTGGTCTAGAGTCCTGACATCATCAAGACCAATGGAGGGACCATAGCTCTACCCAGGACGTGAGGACGCCGAGGGATAATCCACCACCAGATTGTAGGGGAACACCATCTGCCAAACAGTGGGGGAATCAGGTAAGTAGAGCAGTTTCTCCTCTCCCCTGAAAAAAAATCGCAATTAACCCTTGCAGTGTGGGCAAGGGATACTTTTTTGTCTGCCCAGAGTTGGGCTTTAAGGCCTTTCCTGCAATGAAACAAAAAACAGTAAGTATACAGGGCATCCGAAAAGTTTTCACAGCGCTTCACTTTTTCCCCATTTTGTTATGTTACAGCCTTATTCCAAAATTGATTACATTCATTATTTTCCTCAAAATTCTTCAAACAAAACCCTATAATGACAATGTGAAAAAAGTTTGTTTAAAATCTTTGCAAATGTATTAAAAATAAAAAACAAAATAAATCCCATGTACATAAGTATCACACCCTTTGCTCAATACTTTGGTGGAACTCCATTGGCACCAATTACAGCCTCAAGTCTTTTTGAGTATGATGCTACAAGCTTGGCACTCCTATTTTTGGGCAGTTTCTCCCATTCTTCTTTGCAGGACCTCTCAAGCTCCATCAGGTTGGATGGGGGAGGGTCGGTGCACAGCCATTTTCAGATCTCTCCAGAGATGTTCAATCAGGTTCAAGTCTGGGCTCTGGCTAAACCACTCAAGGACATTCACAGAGTTGTCCCGTAGCCACTCCTTTGTTATCTTGGCTGTGTGGTTAGGGTCGTTGTCCTGTTAGAAGATGAACTTTCACCCCAATCTGAGGTCCAGAGCACACTGGAGGAAAGGAAGGATGTTTCTGTACATTGCTACATTCATATTGCCCTTGATCCCCACAGTAAGATGCTGCCCCCACCATGCTTCACAGTAGGGATGGTATTAGCCAGGTGATGAGCGCTGCCTGGTTTCCTCCAGACATGACGCTTGCCATTTAGGCCAAAGAGTTCAATCTTTGTTTCATCAGACCAGAGAATTTTGTTTCTCATGGTCTGAGAGTCCTTCAGGTGCCTTTTGGAAAACTCCAGGTGGGCTATCATGTGACTTTTACTGAGGAGTGGCTTCCATCTGACCACTCTACCATACAGGCCTGATTTGTGGAGTACTGCAGAGATGGTTGTTCTTCTGGAAGGTTCTCCTATCTCCACAGAGAAATTCTGGAGCTCTGTCAGAGTGACCATCGGGTTCTTGGTTACCTCCCTAACTAAGGCTCTTCTCCCCCAATTGCTCAGTTTGGCCGGCCCGCTCTAGGAAGTGTCCTGGTGGTTCCAAACTTCTTCCATTCATGAATGATGGAGGCCATTGTGCACATTGGGACCTTTAATGCTGCAGACATTTTTCTGTACCCTTCCCCAGATCTGTGCCTCAATACAATCCTGTCTCTGAGGTCTACAGACAATTCCTTGGCTTGGTTTGTGCTCTGACATGCACGGTTACATTTGGGACATTATATAGACAGGTTTGTGCCTTTCCAAATCATGTCCAATCAACTGAATTTACCTCAGGTGGACTCCATCCTTGAGATGTTTCTACAGCTTGATTGATCAGTGGAAACCGTATGCACCTGAGCTCACTTTTGAGTGTCATGGCAAAGGGTGTGAATACTTATGTACATGGGATGTTTTAATTTTTTATTTTTAATACATTTGCAAAGATTTCAAACAAACGTATTTCCTGTTGTCAATATGGGGGATTGCTTGGAGAATTTTGAGGAAAATAATGAATTTAATCCATTTTGGAATAAGGCTGTAACATACCAAAATGTGGAAAAAGTGAAGCGTTGTGAATACTTTCCAGGTGCACTGTAAATAGAAGGACATTGAGTTTACAGGTGACTTTTATCCTATTTTATGTCCAGTGAGACTGGGAGAGGGGTAACATGAGGTTATGATGATGTGCATAGTGAGAGAGGGAGAAAGGTGACATGAGGACATCGTGCCTAATGCCATGGGCCAGGAAGTGTGCTTCTATTCCTAGAGTAAATGAGGCACAGCTGCAGGTGAGTGAAACATTAATTCATCTGCGCATAGTCTGCATATTCCTTAACTAGCTTTGTCCCTGCACCATGAATGGAAAGGAACTCCCTTTCAGGTGAGGATCCATGTACAATATATTGTCAAAAGTATTGGGACGCCTGCCTTTACACACACATGAACTTTAATGGCATCCCAGTCTTAGTCCGTAGGGTTCAATATTGAGTTGCCCCCCTCTGCAGCTATAACAGCTTCAACTCTTCTGGGAAGGCTGTCCACAAGGTTTAGGAGTGTCTATGGGAATGTTTCACCATTCTTCCAGAAGAGCATTAGTGAGGTTAGGCACTGATGTCAACAAAAAGGCTTTGCTGGCAGTCTCCGCTCTAATTCATCACAAAGGGAAGGGGAGAGAGAGAGAGAAAAAGAGAAGGGAAGGGGAGAGAGAGAGAGAGAGAAGGGAAGGGGGGAGAGAGAGAAGGGAAGGGGGGAGAGAGAGAAGGGAAGGGGGGAGAGAGAGAAGGGAAAGGGAGATAGAGAGAGAAAGAGAAGGGAAGGGGGGAGAGAGAGAAGGGAAGGGGGGGAGAGAGAGAAGGGAAGGGGGGAGAGAGAGAAGGGAAGGGGGGAGAGAGAGAGAGAAAGAAAAGGGGAGGGGAAGGGGGAGAGAGAGAGAAGGGAAGGGGGGAGAGAGAGAAAGAGAAGGGAAGGGGGGAGAGAGAGAGAGAGAAAGAGAAAGGAAGGGGGGGGGAGAGAGCGAGAGAAAGAGAAGGGAAGGGGGGAGAGAGAAGGGAAGGGTTGGAGAGAGACAGAGAGAGAGAGAGAGAGAAAGAGAAGGGAAGGGGGGAGAGAGAAGGGAAGGGTTGGAGAGAGAGAGAGAGAGAGAGAGAGAGAGAGAAAGAGAAGGGAAGGGGGGAGAGAGAAGGGAAGGGGGGGGGGAGAGAAGGGAATAGGGGGAGAGAGAGAGAAAGAGAAGGGAAAGGGAGAGAGATAGAGAGAAAGGAAGGGGAGAGAGAGAGAGAGAAAGAGAAGGGAAGGGGGGAGAGAGAGAGAAGGGATGAGAGAGAGAAAGAGAAGGGAAGGGGGGGGGGAGAGAGAGAGAGAAGGGAAGGGGGGGGAGAGAGAGAGAGAGAAGGGATGAGAGAGAGAAAGAGAAGGGAAGGGGGGAGAGAGAGAAGGGAAGGGGGGAGAGAGAGAAGGGAAGGGGGAAGAGAGAGAAGGGAAGGGGGGGGGAGAGAGAGAGAGAAGGGATGAGAGAGAGAAAGAGAAGGGAAGGGGGGAGAGAGGGATAGGGAAGGGGGGGGGCGAAAAGGGATTGGGGAGAGGGGGGTGGGGGATAGTGGAGAGAGGGGGGGGGAGGGGAGGAGAGAGGGAGGGGGGGGAGGGGGTGTTAAGGGGGAATGAAAGGGGGAGAGGGGGCATACATACTTTACATATACTTTGTTCGTAAGGGTACAGTATTACTGGTGAAGGTATTGTTGTTACAATAGTGTAATAAATAGAGCCTATAAGACTGCATTGTGCTTTGCTTCAAACATTTATTACATTCACATATTTACTTTATGTCCTTAAAAAATTAACTGCAGCGGCTCACTCATGATGGAATATTTATGGCAGTTTTGATGGCGTCTAAACCTAGATGAACCTCAAGGAATTTATAAGGCCATCTTAGAATAGAGTGCTTATGTCAAGCTCTTGAACTGGATCAGATTTATTAGTTAATTATTAACTGAGAGACCAAATCCTGGCAAACTTATCAGGATGGTAAATAATTCAGAGAGGTTGAACCATTACAGTATGTCAGAGGAAAACAGGACGGACTAGGTCTAGTCCATGGGACTGCTGTCCACCCTGTAGGACTACAGTCACTTTTTTCTGAAAGCCTCAATTTAAGTTTCAACTCCCAAGAAGAGGAAAATACCAAAAGGACCGGATCAAAACGTTACACAGGTTTGTCGCTTGTATCTATAGATATTACTAGTGTTGAGCGAACACGGACTGTATTATTCGTGTGCGTACCGAATAATTGGATTTTTGTTACCCGAACACGGACACGGACACTTTACTGTATATTCGGGTAAAAATCCGTGTTCGGTCGTTTTATTTCCGGGTTTTGCATGCTTTGGCGCGCTTTTCATGGCGGGCTTTCAACAGCCAATCAACAAGCGTTTAACTGGTGTGCCTAAGCCATCCCAGCCATGCCTGCAAATGTATCAGTAGCTGTGATTGGCCGTCTGAAGCATGTGACCAAGTCTTTATAAGTTCGAGGCAGCGGCGTCATTATGCTGCTTAGATCAGGGACAGAGCACACATCAACGTGCTGGCTGCTGATTAGGGACAGACAGGCAGGAAAAAAACATTTGTGTCCGGATAGAATTGAGGGACAGGTCGGAGTGTTTTAGGCAGGGCGAGTTGTAGGCATTTTAGGGAGAGGCTGCTGCTGATTTTTAGGGAAATTGTGTTCTACAAACTACAATCGATATTGCTGTGTGGGGTCTGCAATTAGTCCTGATCTACGATCTCTTATCAATCCTGTTAGGGATAGAGTCTGCTGAATTTTAGGGAAAGTGTGTTCTACAAACTACAATCGATATTGCTGTGTGGTGTGGGATAGGAGATAGGCAGGTGTCAGTGATCCACATCCATTTTGCTGTGTGTGGGCTGCAGTGAACACAATCTTTGTGGGGTGCAGTGAACACAATCTTTTTGGGGTGCAGTGAACAAAATCCTTTTGGGGTGCAGTGAACACAATCATTTTGGGGTGCAGTGAACACAATCTTTGTGGGGTGCAGTGAACACAATCTTTTTGGGGTGCAGTGAACACAATCTTTTTGGGGTGCAGTGAACACAATCTTTGTGGGGTGCAGTGAACAAAATCCTTTTGGGGTGCAGTGAACACAATCTTTGTGGGGTGCAGTGAACACAATCTTTGTGGGGTGCAGTGAACACAATCATTGTGGGGTACAGTGAACACAATCTTTGTGGCGTGCAGTGAACACAATCTTTGTGGGGTGCAGTGAACAAAATCCTTTTGGGGTGCAGTGAACACAATCTTTGTGGGGTGCAGTGAACACAATCTTTTTGGGGTGCAGTGAACAAAATCCTTTTGGGGTGCAGTGAACACAATCTTTGTGGGGTGCAGTGAACAAAATCCTTTTGGGGTGCAGTGAACACAATCTTTGTGGGGTGCAGTGAACACAATCTTTGTGGGGTGCAGTGAACAAAATCCTTTTGGGGTGCAGTGAACACAATCTTTGTGGGGTGCAGTGAACACAATCTTTGTGGGGTGCAGTGAACAAAATCCTTTTGGGGTGCAGTGAACACAATCTTTGTGGGGTGCAGTGAACACAATCTTTGTGGGGTGCAGTGAACACAATCTTTTTGGGTGCAGTGAACACAATCTTTGTGGGGTACAGTGAACACAATCTTTGTGGGGTGCAGTGAACAAAATCCTTTTGGGGTACAGTGAACACAATCTTTGTGGCGTGCAGTGAACACAATCTTTTTGGGGTGCAGTGAACAAAATCCTTTTGGGGTGCAGTGAACACAATCTTTGTGGGGTGCAGTGAACACAATCTTTGTGGGGTGCAGTGAACACAATCTTTTTTGGGTGCAGTGAACACAATCTTTGTGGGGTGCAGTGAACAAAATCCTTTTGGGGTGCAGTGAACACAATCTTTGTGGGGTGCATTGAACACAATCTTTTTGGGGTGCAGTGAACAAAATCCTTTGCGGTGCAGTGAACACAATCTTTGTGGGGTGCAGTGAACACAATCTTTTTGGGGTGCAGTGAACGAAATCCTTTTGGGGTGCAGTGAACACAATCTTTGTGGGGTGCAGTGAACACAATCTTTTTGGGGTGCAGTGAACAAAATCCTTTTGGGGTGCAGTGAACACAATCTTTGTGGGGTACAGTGAACACAATCTCATACTTCTGAAGATTTGAGGGTGCTGCCTGTTCCATACTCCCACTCCTCATCCATCCTTTTAGGGGTACAAACAATAGTAATTGGGGCCTAGTGTGGTGGTGTACGTATGAGATACATACACTTTTTTTGATCATATTTCCTATTCCGCTATTCAATAAAAACCTTTGGGGATCAATTAAATTGCGGGATAGTCTGTGTCGGTACGTGTGAGATCAACCTTTCCAAGTTTTTGGGGTTCATCTCATACTTCTGAAGATTTGAGGTTGCTGCCTGTTCCATACTCCTCCTACTCCTCATCCTGCCTTTAGGGGTACAAACAGTAGTAATTGGGGCCTAGTGTGCTTCTGTACGTGTGAGATACATACACTTTTTTTGTTCATATTTCCTATTCCGCTATTCAATAAAAACCTTTGGGGATCAATTAAATTGCGGGATAGTCTGTGTCGGTACGTGTGAGATACACCTTTCCAATTTTTGGGGCGCATCTCATACTGCCGAGGTTTTGAGGGTGCTTCAGTCTGCCTCCTGCCTGCTCCTCCTACTCCTCTTCCTCATCCTGCCTTTAGGGTACAAAAAATTGTAATCGGCAGGGCCTAGTCTGTGTTTGTACGTGTGAGATACACCGTATTATAAAATTTTTCCTATTCCGCTATTCAATAGACACCCTTTTGGAGTGTAAAAAATTAAATTACGGCATAGTCTGTATCGGTACGTGTGAGATACACCTTTTAAATTTGTTTGGCGCATCTCCTTACCCCGCCAAGGATTGCAGGGCGCTTCAGTTTGCCTCCTGTTCCCAACTCCTCCTACTCCTCTTCCTCATCCTGCCTTTAGGGTACAAAAAATTGTAATCGGGGCCTAGTCTGTGTTTGTACGTGTGAGATACACCGTATTATAAAATTTTTCCTATTCCGCTATTCAATATACACCCTTTTGGAGTGTAAAAAATTAAATTACGGCATAGTCTGTATCGGTACGTGCGAGATACACCTTTTAAATTAGTTTGGCGCATCTCCTTCCCCCGCCAAGGATTGCAGGGCGCTTCAGTTTGCCTCCTGTTCCCAACTCCTCCTACTCCTCTTCCTCATCCTCCCTTTAGGGTAGAAAAAAATTTAATCGGGCCTAGTCTGTGTTTGTACGTGTGAGATACACAGTTTTTTATCCTATTCCGCTATTCAACATACACCCTTTTGGTGTAAAAAACATTAAATTGCGGCATAGTTTGCATATTTGACTGTGAGATACACCCGTGCGATACTGTTGTTGTTTTGTTCCGCTATTCAATAAACACCTTTCTAGGGCAAGATCTTAAATTACAGAAATATGAGGAGACCGTCAAATAAGGGCTGTGGCCTGGGTCGTGGTGCTGCTGGTAGAGCTCCTGTTGCAAGGAGAGGACGTAGTCGATCTGTGCCAGCTACACGCACAAGTCAAACACCTTCCTCAAGTGTGAGTAGGCGACAGAACCTGCATCAGTATTTGGTAGGGCATCATACGCCTCTAGAAGTGATGAGGCCAGAACACAGAGAGGCGATAGTAGATTGGTTTGCTGCTGACAGTGCCTCCAGTTCCTTCACATTGTCTCCCACCCAGTCTACTGCAGAAAGGTCAGAGTTGGCACCTGCAGCCGATGTCCAACCATCTTTCACCTCACCCCCTTGCAAATCAGGCAAGCAGTCTGAGCCCCAAGCCATACAGCAGTCTCTTCTTCTTTTTGAGGACTCTGTCAGCAGGGTTTCCCAGGGCCATCCACCTAGCCCTGCCCCAGAAGTGGAAGAGATTGAGTGCAGCGATGCCCAACCACTTATTTCTCAAGATGAGTACATGCAAGGACCATTGCAGCACGTCTCCGATGATGACGAAACACAGGTGCCAACTGCTGCGGCGTTCAGCATTGTGGAGACCGACAAGGAGGGCAGGGGTGAAGACTGGGTGGAAGATGATGTGGAGGACGATGAGGTCCTCGACCCCACATGGAATGAACGTCATGCAGGTGACCTGAGTAGTTTGGAGGAAGAGGCGGTGGTCGCACAGAGCCACCAGCACAGCAGAAGAGGGAGCAGGGTGCAGAAGCGGAGCGGCCGTGCCCTAGACCCTACGCCTGCTACTGCCCAACGCAGCAAGGGAACGAGCGCACCAAAGTCAGCTCAAAGGAGTTCTCTAGCGTGGAAGTTCTTTAGAAAATGTGCTGATGACAGGACACGAGTGGTTTGCACCCTGTGCAATCAGAGCCTGAAGCGAGGCATAAACCTTCTCAACCTGAGCACAACCTGCATGATCAGGCATCTAAGTGCAAAGCACGAGCTGCAGTGGAGTACACACCTTCAAAACCAAGAAACGTCTCTGGCTCATCCTGCTTCCTCTTCTGCTGCAGTCTCGGCCGCTCCAGCCACATCTGTAGTGATACCGGCACCTGCCACCCCGCAAACAGACGATCTGTCAGCAACACCACCACCTGGGTCACCAACAACCATCTCCACAATGTCCCGTGGAAGCGTTCAGCTTTCCATCTCCCAAACACTTGAGAGGAAGAGGAAGTACCCCCCTACCCACCCGTGATCCCTGGCCCTGAATGCCAGCATTTCAAAATTCTTGGCCTTTGAAATGCTGTCATTCCGTCTGGTGGAGACGCACAGTTTTAAAAACCTTATGTCGGTGGCTGTCCCACAGTACGTCGTGCCCAGCCGCCACTACTTTTCCAGGCAAGCCATCCCTTCCCTGCACAACCAAGTGTGGGAAAAAATCAGGTGTGCACTGCGCAACGCCATCTGTGCCAAGGTCCACCTAACTACCGATACGTGGACCAGTAAGCACGGTCAGGGGCGTTATATCTCCCTAACGGCACACTGGGTAAATGCAGTGGCGGATGGGCCTGAGGCGGATAGCAATTTGGCGCATGTCCTTCCACCACCGAGGATTGCAGGGCGCTTCAGTTTGCCTCCTGTTCCTAACTCCTCCTACTCCGCTTACTCATCCTCTACCGCCTCCTCATCCGGACAGCGTAACACCTTCACCACCAACTTCAGCACGGCCAGGGGTAAACGACAGCAGGCAGTTCTCCCTGTTTGGGGGACAAACCACACACCGCGCAGGAGTTGTGGAGGAGCATGGAACAGCAGACAAATGAGTGGTTGCTGCCAGCAAGCCTCAAGCCCGGCCTGGTGGTGTGCGATAACGGGCGAAATCTCATAGCAGCTCTGGGCCTAGCCGGTTTGACGCACATCCCTTGCCTGGCGCATGTGCTGAATTTGGTGGTGCAGAGGTTCCTTAAAAACTACCCCGATATGTCAGAGCTGCTGCAGAAAGTGCGGGCCGTCTGTGCGCACTTTCGGCGTTCTCACCCTGCTGCTGCTCGCCTGTCAGCGCTGCAGCGTAACTTCGGCCTTCCCGCTCACCGCCTCATATGTGACGTGCCCACAAGGTGGAACTCCACCTTGCACATGCTGCAAAGACTGTGCGAGCAGCAGCAGGCCATAGTGGAGTTTCAGCTGCAGCACGCACGCGTGAGTCGCTCTGCGGAACAGCACCACTTCACCACCAATAACTGGGCCTCCAATGCGAGACCTGTGTGCCTTGTTGCGCTGTTTTGAGTACTCCACCAACATGGCCAGTGGCGATGACGCCGTTCTAGCTTAACTATCCCACTTCTATGCCTCCTTGAAAAAACAATTCGGGCGATGATGGAAGAGGATGTGGCACAGGATGAGGAGGAGGAGGAGGGGTTCGCAAGGGGCTCCGAGGGTGGGTTCCTGCACACACAAATGCCAGGGACACAATTGTCCAGCAGGGGCACAGTTCTGGAGGATGAGGAGGATGAGGAGGAGGAGCTGGAGGAGGAGATGGAACCATGTTCACAGCAGGGTGGCACCCAGGCCAGCTCATGGCCATCACTGGTGCGTGGCTGGGGGGATACAGAGGACACGGACGATACACCTCCCACAGAGCACAGCCTTTTGTTGCCTCTGGGCAGCCTGGCACACATGAGCGATTACATGCTGCAGTGTCTCCACAACGACCGCCGAGTTGCCCACATTCTAACTTGTGCTGATTACTGGGTGGCCACGCTGCTGGATCCCCGTTACAAGGACAACGTACCGTCCTTAATTCACTCACTGGAGCGGGATCGCAAGATGCGCGAGTACAAGCGCACGCTGGTAGACGCGATGCTGCTGGCATTCCCATCTGACAGCGGGGCCACAGTGGAAGCACAAGGCAGAGGAGGAGGAGGAGGAGGAGGTCACCAACGCAACCAGGGCACCACCAGCACCTCAGAAGGCAGGGTTAGCATGGCCGAAATGTGGAAAAGCTTTGTCAGCACGCCACAACAAACAGCAGCACCTGCAGCTCAGATGGAACGTCTTAGCAGGAGGCAGCATTTTACCAACATGGTGGAGCAGTATGTGTGCACACGCCTAGACGTACTGAATGACGGGTCTGCCCCCTTCAACTTCTGGGTCTCCAAATTGGGCACATGGCCTGAGCTTGCCCTTTACGCCTTGGAGGTGCTGGCGTGCCCTGCAGCCAGTGTATTATCTGAACGGGTATTTAGCACGGCTGGGGGCGTTATCACAGACAAGCGCAGCCGCCTGTCCAGAGACAATGTGGACAAGCTCACGTTCATTAAAATGAACCAGGCATGGATCCCACGGGACTTTTCCGTACCTTGTGCAGAATAGCAATGGATACCGACCCTACCCACCCATTGTTCCATTTTTGCTCTTTCTCACTCTTTTGGGGTATACCCTCATTTAAAATTTGTGAAAAGAAGCAGTGTTGGCTACCTCGTCCTCCTCCTCAGGGCCAGATTAACGTAGGGCTATTGGAGCTGCAGCTCCAGGCCCCTACCTTTTATATAGGCCCCGGGTTGGCCATATTCACTGTTACCGCTCTTCTGTCACTTGTAAACACAGAAGTCTGGCTTCTATGCTCGCTTCCCCAGGCAGCACCCTCAGAACCTCCCCACACAGCGCGAAGGCCGGATAAGGAGGGACAGTTGCCGATGCATGGATGTGTTTATGGGCTTCAGAGACAGCATCCCATGTTGAATTAGGCATGCATGGCTGCACCCTTCCTCCTCTGGGTGCATGCCAAGGCACGGCCCTTAAGGCCCTTCAAAATCCTCAGCACCAAGCCCATGATGCTCTTAATCCGGCCCTGGTCCTCCTCCACCGCCGCTTCCACCTACACCGCCCATAGGTGTGCGCAGCCTATTGCATTAGGGTGTGCACCCCAAAGTTTAAATACACATGCATGTGTTTGCCTACATGTACATGGCCCCGATACATTACTCTCCCTGCTGGCAAAGAGAAATAGAGCAGAGCAGGTCCGAGGGAGATCTTTCCCATCTCCTCACTGGCAAACAGGGTGATAATGCTATGTGCCCTAGGTGATTAGGGTGTGCGCACGCCTATGACACCGCCACATCCACCACCACCTCAACCTCCCTCCTACTCCATATGGGCCTCGTCCTTCAGAGATGAAGAACATTGTTTTATTTTTCTGTTTTTTTTTTTTTGTTGTTTTAAGTTATTTCCCTATCCACATTTGTTTGCAGAGCACTTGCCATGCTCTTAATTACGTTTTGCTGCCATTTGCAGCACTCTAGCCCTTTCCTTTGGTGTTTTAGAGCCATTTTAGTGCCTGAAAGTTCGGGTCCCCATTGACTTCAACGGGGTTCGGTGTCCGGGAAAAGTTTGGCAAAAGTCCAGGACACGGACCCGGACTTTTTTTTAAAGTTCGGCCGAACCCGTCGAACATGGACATCCAGGTGTCCGCTCAACTCTAGATATTACCTAAAATAAACAAACAATTCAAGCTAGGCTAATAAGTTCCCACGAGTTCTATATTTTTTTTATTTAAAAAATGTGCTCTATGCAATACATTTGTTCATGTTTTATCTAAAGTGAAAGTAATTGGGATTTCCAGTTACAATGGTGTGTGTGCTCTAGCTTGAAGGTAAGCTTCTAGCTTCCTAAAGCTGTGTTATTGCTGGAGTACAGAGTGAAAACCATAAGGACTTATTCAGTATGATTTAGGCATTGATAAATTGAGGACTACACCAACAATATAGTCTACATTTGAATGAGTGACTTAGACCCAATTGGGAATCCCCTATCTTCATCATTATCGCCAAATATTCTGTTCAAATATTCAAAACATCAACACTATCTCTGGAAAATGTATCTTCTGCGCATAAAGCTGCTGGATCACAGTCATCAGAGAGGCATGAAACCTTTTTAGAAAACAATCCCACCAACCCTCCTTCCCTGTAATGCCCATCATTTTGGAATAAGATGTTTAACAAGCTCATTTAGATGTGATGGTCAGGTGTCCACATACATTTGCCCATGTAGTATATCATTGCTGAGCTGAAATTGTTGGTGAACCTCAGCTTGGAACACATTAGGATTTCCAGTCACAATGTTGTGTGCTCCAGCTTCAAGATAAGCTCCTGGCTTTCTAATGCTAAAATAGGTTATTCCTGATGCGAACCACAAGGGCTTATTTAGTACGGTTTTGGACACTGATGCACCATATGTAACAGTGGCCATTTTATTTAATGGTTGAGTTTAAAGCTATGCCATAAAAGGTGCTATTCTTTGACAATTCATTCCCAAATGCATGCATCGAGTGGTCACATGCAGTGAAGTGGTAGGAGTTCTCACCACAACCGTGCAAAAACTTTTTTTGATGTTCTTCACTTTAAAGATTTTGGCTCCTGAAAACACAGTGTATATAGCAGGGGTCTCCAAACTTTCTAAGCAAAGGGTAAGTTTACTGCCCTTCAGGCATTAGGGGGCAGACTATGGCCAGTGTGAGTAGAACATGCCCTGGGAGCTGTGCTCTATCAATGGTATCAATGAGAAAAATTGTGCCTCATTGATGAGGTCAGTAGGGGGAATGGTACCCCATCATTATACAAAAAATGGGCAGTTTTGGGACTTTAGATGAGACACCGGCGAGCACTGCTCAGCGTCTCCATCCCTATACACAATAAAATTGAAATGCAAGGGGGATTATAGAAAGTGTGTGGGAACCAGCCAGTCCCTAGTTTGATATACTTACCTACCAGTCTGCTAATAAACCAAATATACCTGTCTAACAAATTGGGTTAAAAACAGGGGTTTAGTTAACACACATTTGCAAACGCATGTATAAGCTGCAAGGCCAACAACAAGGCACCCTGTGTATCTTGCAGTCCTAACACATCCTAAACACTACTCAACCTGAGTGTCTCCACAAAGGAAGTACATGAATGCTGATGGATGGATGGGAAACAAATGGGCTTGGAGATCGCCCAAGTCTCCCCCAACCTTTTCCAATCCATGGCTGGTAATGAAAAACGAATGGCTATGTAATAGCCATAGGGTGCAAACTAAAAGTGATCAGCTGGGAAACACACACCCCCATCCCTTTAGTAAAAAGGGGGACTTTGAATGAGACACCCGTCTGTAAAGCAAGCGTCTCCATCCCTGACAAGGTACAAAAAATGGGCAGTTTTGGGTCTTTAGATGAGACACCGGCGAGCACTGCTCAGCGTCTCCATCCCTATACACAATAACATAGAAACATAGAATGTGTCGGCAGATAAGAACCATTTGGCCCATCTAGTCTGCCCAATATATCTGAATCCTATGAATAGTCCCTGGCCCTATCTTATATGAAGGATAGCCTTATGCCTATCCCATGCATGCTTAAACTCCTTCACTGTATTTGCAGCTACAACTTCTGCAGGAAGGTTATTCCATGCATCCACTACTCTCTCAGTAAAGTAATACTTCCTCATATTACTTTTAAACCTTTGCCCCTCTAATTTAAAACTGTGTCCTCTTGTGGTAGTTTTTCTTCTATTAAATATGCTCTCCTCCTTTACCGAGTTAATTCCCTTTATGTATTTAAAGTTTCTATCATATCCCCTCTGTCTCTTCTTTCTTCCAAGCTATACATGTTAAGGTCCTTTAACCTTTCCTGGTAAGTTTTTTCCTGCAATCCATGTACTAGTTTAGTAGCTCTTCTCTGAACTCTCTCTAGAGTATCTATATCCTTCTGGAGATATGGCCTCCAGTACTGCGCACAATACTCCAAGTGAGGTCTCACCAGTGTTCTGTACAGCGGCATAAGCACTTCTCTCTTTCTACTGCTTATACCTCTCCCTATACATCCAAGCATTCTGCTGGCATTTCGTGCCGCTCTATTACATTGACTTCCCACCTTTAAGTCTTCGGAAATAATTACTCCTAAATCCCTTTCCTCAGATACTGAGGTCAGGACTGTGTCAAATATTCTATATTCTGCCCTTGGGTTTTTACGCCCCAGGTGCATTATCTTGCACTTATCCACATTAAATTTCAGTTGCCAGAGTTCTGACCATTCTTCTAGTTTTCCTAAATCCAATAAAAATGAAAAGCAAGGGGGATTATAGAAGGTATGTGGGAACCAGCCGGTCCCTAGTTTGATATACTTACCCACCAGTCTGCTAATAAACCAAATATACCTGTCTAACAAATTGGGTTAAAAACAGGGGTTTAGTTAACACACATTTGCAAACGCATGTATAAGCTGCAAGGCCAACAACAAGGCACCCTGTGTATCTTTCAGTCCTAACACTTCCTAACACTACTCAACCTGAGTGTCTGCACAAAGGAAACACATGAATGCTGATGGATGGATGGGAAACAGATGGGCTTGGTACCAGTTGGTGGAATAGTGCCCCAAGGGCCAGATAAAGGCAAGCAAAAGAGACACATCTGGCTCCCAGGCTGCAGTTTGGAGACCTCTGGCATATGGCAATCAGGTATTTTGGCAGCACTCCCCTTTCCAATGCTTTAACTTGTACTATAAAGAAATATATATGGTAAAACCAATAAGTGAGAAGTTGTCCTTTCTATCCATTCCTAATGGTCTCAACCAACATATTTAAAACATGTTGAAAATGTGAATTTAATTACACATATATTTTGTTTCAGGGACGCAATGTCAACACTTACTGTACGACAGTACAAGCACTCGGATTTTCCAGCAGTAAAAAAACTCTTTATTGAAGGATGTCATGAACACGCGTACAGTACCTTTTACCAAGCTTTGAGGCTTCCTCACAACTGGCTCCTCATGATTCTTGGATTTCTGCTCCCCCTGGTCACCATGGGCTCCATCCTTCTGGCCATCTTGGATGTGGTTGTTGTACTGGCTGTGCTTTGGCTGTGTGGAAGAAAGTTCTTCTATGGCTATGCCACACACGCTTTGGCGGATGACATGAAAGACATCCCCAAATATTACCTCAAGCGGGAAGGATACAATTACTGGGTGGTGGAGTCTGATGGGGAGTTTGTGGGGATGGTGGCTGCTATTCCCTCGTATTCACCTGGAGAGAGAAACACAGAGCTCAAAAGAATGTTTGTGGACCAAAGCCATCGGGGCAAAGGTATTGCTAAAGTCTTGTGCAGGACAGTCCTTGAATTTGCCCGTAAGAAAAGGAGTAAGGCAGTGATCCTGTCCACCACAACAGTACAAACCTCTGCCACACATTTGTACAGGTCGGTGGGATTTAGGTGTACACACACCAGTTACATGACCGGATTCACAGAAAGACTTATTAGGCTGCAATGGATATATTTTAGATATGACGTCTCCAATAGCAAATAAAAATGTTGCTTGATCAAGAGTCTTCATTGCATCAGTTTATTAAAAATGCCTTACCTAGTTGATAAATGCAATGTGTAGTAAAGAAAGCTGAATTGTTAGAAAGTAGGGGAGCAAAAGGCATTTTTTTCATTCTTATCAAGAGGAGTAGGGGAAAGAGGAGAGGGGGTAGAGGGGGAAAGAGGGGAGGGGGGAAAGAGGCGATGGGGGAAGAGAGGCGAGGGGGTAAAGAGGGGAGGGGGTAAAGAGGGGAGGGGGGAAGAGAGGGGAGGGGGGAAGAGGGAAAAAGAAAGAGGGTAAGGAAAAGGGGACGGGAAAGAGGGGACGAAAAAGAGGGGATGGGAAAGAGGGGACGAAAAAGAGGGGGCGGGGTAGAGGAAAGAGGAGTGGGGGGAAAAGGAGTGGGGGCTGAGGAGTGCGGAGGGGGTAGAGGAGTGTGGGCTGAGGAGTGCGGAGGGGGTAGAGGAGTGTGGAGGGGGTAGAGGAGTGGGTGAGGGGGGAGAGCAGTGGGTGGGGGGGAGAGGAGTGGGGAAGGCGGAAGAGGAGGGAGAAGAGGAGAGGCGAGGGGGGAAGAGAGGTGGGGAGGGAGAAGAGGAGGGGGAAAGAGGAGTGGGGAGGGAGAAGAGGAGGGGGAAAGAGGAGTGGGGAGGGAGAAGAGAAGGGGGAAAGAGGAGTGGGGAGGGAGAAGAGGAGGGGGAAAGAGGAGTGGGGAGGGAGAAGAGGAGGGGGAAAGAGGAGTGGGGAGGGAGAAGAGGAGGGGGAAAGAGGGGTGGGGAGGGAGAAGAGGAGGGGAAAAGGAGAGGGGGAGGGGAAAAGGAGAGGGAGGGGGAAGAGGAGAGGGAGGGGGAAGAAGAGAGGGAGGGGAAGAGAGGAGAAGGAAGGGAAGAGAGGGAGGGAAGAGAGGGAGGGAGGGGAAGAGAGAGAGGAGAAAAGAGGGAGGGGAAGAGAGGGAGGGAGGGGAAGAGAGAGAGGAGAAAAGAGGGAGAGGAAGGAGAGGGGGGAACAGAGGAAGGAGAGGGAGGGGAGGAGGGTGGGAGTAGGGGAGGGTGGGGGGAAGAGGGGAGAAGGAGGGGGGAAGAGGGGAGAAGGAGGGGGGAAGAGGGGAGAAGGAGGGGGGAAGAGGGGAGAAGGAGGGGGGAAGAGGGGAGAAGGAGGGGGAAGAGGGGAGAAGGAGGGGGAAGAGGGAAGAAGGAGGGGAGGAGAGAGAGGGCACGCGTGACCGATGGGCACTCGTGCCACTCTGCACTCCTGTGCTACCTGTCTGCTCTATCAAGGGGCACCTGAGTCAGAGGTGTAAGAGAGGCCTTCCTCATCGTATCATGCTCTGCTACCACACTGGCAGTGTTGCAGTGGAAGACAATGGCTGCAATAAGACAGTACAGCCGGCCCTCCTGCTCAGCAGGTGTCTGGGCCCCCCTTCTGAACTGATGGGACCTGGGGCCTAGTACAGGAAGGTTGGCTGTACTGCCTTATCAGTGGCCCTGCCGCCACCTGTAAAAGTAGTCCAGTGGCTGCTTAGACACGTGAATTACTTTTACATAAAAGAGAATCGCTTGGGCTAAAAAATGATGTTGGGATTACGGTTGTAGCCTCAACCATGATCTTGATTCTCCTGCAAGGTTCACTCACCGGCCACTTTATTAGGTACACCTTGCTAGTACCAGATTTGGCCCCCTTTTGCCTTCATTCTTCGTGGCATAGATACAACAAGGTGCTGGCTCAGGCATTGAACAATATGAAACGGAGTAAAAATAAATCTGAAAAATATGGATTAAGAGAAAGAGAAAGTTTATTTCTTGTGAGGATGCACATGCCAGCAAACTAGATACCAACTCTGGACGAACTTTTGGGCATAAGCTAAAACACATTACCTTTAAGAATTTGGCACTGGCTAATAAATATGCGCATGCGCGAACTCGCGCGCACACACGTGCCGTCGCCCATTTTCGTGCGCGCTTGCGCACACCTGTGACAGATGCTGGCATCAAACAGTCTATTTAAACTCAACCAGTACTCAAGATTCTGCTTTGTCTTCAAGCCTTTTGTGTATATGTGATCCTGTGAACCAGCATCCTGCTTCCAGTTGCTGACCCAGCTTGTCTTGACCTTCCTCTGAACTCCACCTGCATCGACCTCGGCTTATCCCTGACTTCTGCCTGCTCCTTGGTCTCCTATTCCACTGATTGGTTTCAGATTCGGCTTGTCTCCTGACTATGTTCCTGTCTATACCCTGTACCCAATCCATCCTGTCTGTGTATGACCCGGTCAGTCTGACTTTGCTACTCTGCTTACTGTCGCAAGCACCAGCCATCTGCCTACTTACCTGCTTGCTGAAGCCTTCTGGTGACTTCTCCTGCCCAGCGTGGACACCTGCCTTGCTTCTAGCAAGACTTTTAGGTACTCGTGCCACTCTGTACTCCTGCGCCTCCTGTTTACACTATCAGGGGCCGCGAGTCAGAGGTGTAAGAGAGAGGCCTTCCTTATCATATCAGGCTCTGCAACCAGGTACGTGATATTTCCCTTTTGCCTTCATTCTTGGTGGCATAGATACAACAAGGTGTTGGAAACATTCCTCAGAGATTTTGCTCCATAGTGACATGATAGCATCATGCAGTTGCTGCAGATTTGTTTAATTTCCAAGGACACAAGGTTGGCCTTAACTGGTGGAAGCATACAAAGCACCCCTTGTATAAAGGCTTGAACCAAGGAATGCGAAGCAATCATTCTTTGAAAAAAGACCAATAAGGCTGAAATTTGACCCTTAATTGTGCCTAAGGCCAGCTTCAGTTCTACCTCTTCTTGCAAAAAAGCTACAATTCTCCTGATGATATATTTACGGGGATTCCACTTCCTGGCCTCACACCAGGAAATGTAAGAATTCCAGAGTCTGTAATAAATGTTCCTAGAGACTAATTTTCTAGCGTTTATCATAGTAGAGACTGCAGGACCAGATACACCCCGCTCCCTCAAAATCTTTGCTTCAATAGCCAAATCGTCAAATTTAGAGACTATAAAGGCAGGGTGGAATATTGGACCCTGAGAAAGCAGGTCCAGACATAGCGGGAAGACCCATGGCCACCCCACCGACAACCTTACAATTTGCACGTACCAAGTGCTCCTGGGCCAAGCTGGAGCCACCAGAATTACTGGCTTCCCTTCTTACTGAATTCTACGCAGAAGTCATGGCAACAGCTGGACCCGGGGAGAGGCGTAGATCAGGGAGAACCGATCTCAGGGAGTCACCAAGGCATCCATTCCGACTGCGAGCAGATCCCTGGTACTGGACACAAATCTGTCCAACTTGTTTTTGAACCTGGGTGCCAACAGATGTACGTCCAGGACCCCCCAGCGTTGACAGATCAATGCAAAGATCTTGGGATGTAGATACCAAACACCTGCTTGCGACTCAAAGTCTGCCTGCCAGATCTCTTTACCCGAAATAAATACTGCCAACAGGCATGGTACAAATGTCTCTGCCCAGGATAGGATGTGACCCAGCTCCCCCTGGGCTGACTGACTCTTGGTGCCCCCCTGATGGTCTATGTAGGCCACAGCCGTGGCATTTTCGGATTGGACCCTGACAGAGCAACCCCATAATTTGGTAGTCCAGACCCTTAGAGCCAGACAAACTGCTCGAATTTCCAGGATATTAAAGGGCAAGCTCCTTTCTAACCAGGACCATTTCCCTTAGATAGTGGTTTCCTCTAGAACTGCTCCCCAGCCGGAGAGACTGGCATCTGTGGCCACTACCTTCCAGACCACTGGTAGAAGGAACTGCCCTATCTCCAAATTTCTGGTTACCAACCACCAACCGTGACTCTGATGCACCCTTGGTGACAGAGACATGTGACAATCTAGGGCCTGGATCTTTTTGCTCCAGGTTGACAGAATGTTGTTTTGTAATAGTCTGCCATTGAATTGGGAATAGGGAACTGCTTTGAATGAAGACAATATGTTCCCTAGCAACTTCATGCAAAGACGTACAGAAGGATACTTTTTCCCTCTTACGATCCAAACAAGACCCTTTACAGCTTCAACCTTTCTTGGTGGCAAAAAACACTTTTTGCCTGTACTGTGTCCACAAGGAGACCCAGATATTCTAGACTCTGAAGCGGCTGCAATGCTGATTTTGCCAAATTCAGAATCCAACCCAGACATTCTAAGAACTGAACTGCCCAGAACACATTCTGGCTTAGAGTAGAAGCCGACTGATCTATGAGCAATAGATCGTCCAGGTATCTGTAAGGTTCTGGCACTCTCAGTGCCTCCTATCACATTATTTCCGGGTGCTTTCCATCTACCTAGATAGATGAAGCACATATAGGTGTGTTTCCCTTTAAGACTGATGCTGTCATCACTGAGCGCCGGACTGGATGGCTATTTAGATCGCCGGCTCTCACTCACATGTGTTCGTTCAACCACCATGGTTGGAGCGTCCTGATCTCTGAGTTCAGCATGTCAATTCTACATGTTCCTGTATCTCGCTACCTGAACCTCTGTTTTCGGATCCTGTGTCTCGCCACCCGATCAACCCCGGCATGCTGTTTTCACCTTCACCCTTCTCACGACTTCACTGCTTTGTGCCTTGATGCTAACCTGTCTTGAAGCTCTCATGCTTGCAAGCATACCTCGCTGTCGGAACCACGCTGCGCTGATCCCTGTATCCCGCTACCGGATCATCCGCTCTTGCCGAACCTCTCCTCTGCTACATTGCTATTAGTGATAAGTACCCCACAGGGGAAACCTCTATAACCTTTATACTAAAGCTTACACTATCTAGCTCTGCATACTAAGGACTATTACTACATCTGCATTATCTAAGATTGCTAGCTCTTGAGCCTACTACCACCTGTTCTTGCACTGGGTTGATCTCTCTTGTATGTCCACCTGCTACTCTGTCATCTGCTACCATACATGATTGCTAAACCTATCTGCATCCCATCTGCTACTATCTTACTTTCAAGAACATTTCCTTTCAAGTGTCTGTCATCTACCATCTCTACCCAACCTGTCTCTTCAGCCTATCATCACTGTGTTACTATATACATAAGTCACTCTAGGAAACATCTTATTGAGTGTGTGTATTTACTTGCTGAATTGAGATCCTCCACACATGATGAGTCATTGAGAGTTGGGAATGGTGTCTCAGCGTTTCTCTACATGACTACTGAAGTGGAATATTTCTGCAGCTGAAAATCCACATCATACATAAAACGCAGGAGCGTTACAGTATCCCACAACTGTTATCCAATGAGATCTTAGAATTGCCAATACCGGAGCTAGGGATTTTGTGAACACTCATGGAGCCCTGAAGGGCAAAGCCACGAAATGAAAATGGCGGTCTTCCACCGCAAACTGCAGAAACCTTTGATGGGCCTAAAAAATAGGCACGTGTAGGTATGGATCTTTGATGTCTATGGATGCCAGAAATCCTCCTCCTTGAAGAGAAGCAATGACTGAGCGAATTGATTCTATTCGAAACGTGCGAATGTTTAGAAGATGGTTCAGGGCTTTGAGATTCAGAATAGGTCTCACATCTCCATTTGGTTTAGGAACTACGAAAAGATTTGAGTAGAAGCCCCTGAATTTCTTATCGCCAGGAACCTCTGTAATCACTGCTTGTGATTTCAGATGGTCTAGAGCTTGAAAAGTATTTTCTCTTTAATGGATTTGCGGGTATGTTGGACCTTAAAAACCGAGGATGAGGAAACACCCGGAATTCTAGTTTGTACCCCTGTGAGACTGTGGAAACAACCCACCTGTCCTGAATCACTTCTACCACCTGACTGAGTTGAGGCGCCCCTTCATAAGATAGATTTGGCTTGCAAGGTCTCTGGACCCAGGGTTTCTTCTGCCCTTGCCCTGAAGGCTTGGCTCTAGATCTAGATGGCTGAGGCTGTCGAAACTGCCTAGAATTCAAAGTATTGGGTACTTGAGGGTTAGACACCTTAAAAGACGGCTGTTTACTCCTCTTCTTAACTGGTAGAAGCGCACTCTTCCCTCTTGAAATCTTTTGGAAATATTTATCCAGATCGTCACCAAATAGGCATTCCCCGTGAAAGGGAAAACCAGCTTGTAACTTCTTACAAGGTAATTCCGCAGACCAATTCTTTAACCACAGAATTCTGTGCATATGTACTGACAGAAGAGCAAACCGTGACACCAGCTGTATGGAGTCCTTAAGAGCATCTACTGCAAAACACAAAGCCCGAGGCAAGTCTGCTAAATCTTCAGCAGACTCCCCCTGACCAGGAATACTCTTGGCTACCCGCCTAATATGGTCTTTTAAAGACTGACAAACTCCTATAGCTGCCATTGCCGGTTGCATCTCAGATCCTGCAACAGCAACAGGGGTTGTAAGCTGGAGTGGTTACAGTATCCCACAAAAGTGAGCACACCTCTCATATTTTTGTAAATCTTTTATTATAACTTTTCATGTGACAGCACTAAAGAAATGACACTTTGCTACAATGTAAAGTAGTGAGTGTACAGCTTGTATAACAGTGTAAATTTGCTGTCCCCTCAAAATAACTCAACACACAGTCATTAATGTCTAAACCGCTGGCAACAAAAGTGAGTACACCCCTACGTAAAAAAAGTCCAAGTTGGGCCCAATTAGCCATTTTCCATCCAGGGTGTCACGTGACTCGTTAGTGTTAGAAGGTCTCAGGTGTGAATGGAGAGCAGGTGTGTTAAATTTGGTGTTATCGCTCTCACTCTCTCATACTGGTCACTGGAAGTTCAACATGGCACCTCATGGCAAAGAACTCTCTGAGGATCTGAAAAAAAGAATTGTTGCTCTACATACAGTAAAGATGGCCTAGGCTATAAGAAGATTGCCAAGACCCTGAAACTGAGCAGCAGCATGGTGGCAAAGACCATAGAGTGGTTTAACAGGACAAGTTCCACTCAGAACAGGCCTCGCCATGATCGGCCAAAGAAGTTGAGTGCACGTGCTTACCATCATATCCAGAGGCTGTCTTTGGGAAATAGACATATGAGTGCTACCAGCATTGCTACAGAGGTTGAAGGGGTGGGGGGTCAGCCTGTCAGTGCTCAGACCATACGCCGCACACTGCATCAAGTTGGTCTGCATGGCTGTTGTCCCAGAAGAAAGCCTCTTCTAAAGATGATGCACAAGAAAGCCCGCAAACATCTCCAAGACGAACATTCCCTTCTTAAGAAGCTGAGGGTAAAGGTGATGGACTGGCCAAGCATGTCTCCAGACCTAAACCCTATTAAGCATCTGTGGGACATCCTCAAATGGAAGGTGGAGGAGCGTAAGATCTCTAACATCCACCAGCTCCATGATGTTGTAATGGAGGAATGGAAGAGAACTCCAGTGGCAACCGTCAACCTGTGAAGCTCTGGGGAACTCCATGCCCAAGAGGGTTAAGGCAGTGCTGGAAAATAATGGTGGCCACAGAAAATATTGACACTTTGGGCCCAATTTGGACATTTTCACTTTTGTTGCCAAAGGTTTAGACATTAGTGGCTTTGTCTGTTGAGTTATTTTGAGGGGACAGCAAATTTACACTGTTATACAAGCTGTACACTCACTACTTTTTATGTGACAACACTGAAGAAATTACACTTTGCTACAATGTAAAGATATAATAAAATATTTACAAAAATGTGAGGGGTGTACTCACCTTTGTGAGATACTGTATATACTTTCGAATCTGTCAGCCATGCGGCTATCTGGGCCTAGTCCAGAATAATGGGTCATCTGATTATACAAAGTAGCATTTGGGGGTTAGCAGAAGCTCCTAGAGCCCCTTATTGTTTAGGAAGTTATGGATCCGGATAGACCGTTTTCCATGAAAGGAATGCAAAGAGTTGTGATCGCAAGCTACTGCTCTTTCATATAAGCAATGAAGGTTCATCTTATGTACAACCTCTGATATCTCAGCTGCATAGTTGGTCTTCCACGTTTTAGTGACTACCAGTCTAGAGGCTATCAATTCATGTGATACAACAGTTCTAAATTGGTGTGGAAATTTAGAGATGTGAAGGTTTCGTAGTGCCAAACTTGGTGTGGGCTTGGTCAGCACACCCGTGAGCTGTGATATTAATGTAAACACCACCCTCCAGAAGCTGCGTATGTTAGGGCACTCCCACAGAATAAGAATAAGATTGCTAATGTTCCCATAGTGCCGCCAGCAAATGGGTGAGTAGTCTGGATAGATTTTTGACAGTTTATATGGTGTATGCAGAATCTTTAGAAAATTATCTCAATGATCCGAGCATCTAGTGGCGCAAAAGTTTTGTCTAATCACAAACTTCCAATTTTGAATAGAGAAAGATTCATTTAGTTTAGTCTCCCAATGAAGAAAGACTGAGGGTTTTTGAGTCAAGTCTGGGTATTGGAGTGCATTATAGATCCATGAAATTCCTCCTTTCGGCGGTTGTTTAGTACTTAAGTAGTTCCATATTATAGGGTACAGTGTCACAAATTTAGTCTGAATTTTGGTGTGGTAATCATAAATTTGAATCTTTGCGAAAGATTCAGGGTCTCTGCTATAGGGTAGGGTAGGGTCTCTGCTATACCCCTCGGCGGCCAGTAGGTGGTGCTGTGGAGCAGAGAGCAGAGAGCAGAGCGCGGGATCAGAGGCTGTCAGGGCGAGCAGGAGAGAGGAGTGTGTGTGGAGTGTGTGCGTGACCGACCGCGTGTGAGTAACCCCCCCCCCAGGAGAGCAGCGGCGGGGAGCGGCGCTCGAACCCCGACCCCCCCCCCCCCAGAAGCGAGCGGCGAGCGGGTCGGTAACCCCCCCCCCTCTCTTGTAGCGGGTGGCGAGCGGAACAGTAAACCCCCCCCCCTTTTTGCGGCGGGCGGCGAGTGGTGCGGACCCCCCCCAGACAGAGAGGGACCAGAGGAGACTAGCGAGCAAAGGCTGACCGGGAAGTGACAGAGGGAGGCGGGTGCAGAGCGGAGACTGACCGTCTGAGGGAAAGAAAAAAAAAAAAAACAGCCAGGAACTGCTAGAGACAGACTTAAAGGGACATACACTAGGTAAGTAAGACTGGTGACTGAGATTGTACACTGACTGAGGGTGTAGTGTAGTACCTGAGTATCTGTGAGTACCTGAGTATCTGTGAGTACCTGAGTATCTGTGAGTACCTGAGTATCTTCTGTGAGTACCTGTGAGTACCTGAGTATCTGTGAGTACCTGAGTATCTGTGAGTACCTGAGTATCTGTGAGTACCTGAGTATCTGGTAGTACCTGAGTATCTGGGAGTACCTGTGAGTACCTGAGTATCTGTGAGTATCTGGGAGTATCTGTGATTATCTGGGAGTACCTGTGAGTATCTGGGAGTACCTGTGAGTATCTGGGAGTACCTGTGAGTACCTGGGAGTATCTGTGAGTATCTGTGAGTACCTGGGAGTACCTGAGTATCTGGGAGTACCTGAGTATCTGTGAGTACCTGAGTATCTGGGAGTATCTGTGAGTACCTGAGTATCTGGGAGCACCTGAGTATCTGGGAGCACCTGAGTATCTGGGAGCA
The DNA here is from genome assembly GCF_965119305.1 of Pelophylax lessonae. Classification (NCBI taxonomy): domain Eukaryota; kingdom Metazoa; phylum Chordata; class Amphibia; order Anura; family Ranidae; genus Pelophylax; species Pelophylax lessonae. Next base: position 12,691,265 of record NC_138768.1, on the reverse strand, counting down.
CCTGAGTATCTGGGAGTACCTGTGAGTGCCTGAGTATCTGTGAGTACCTGAGTATCTGGGAGTACCTGAGTATCTGGGAGTATCTGTGAGTACCTGAGTATCTGGGAGTACCTGAGTATCTGGGAGTATCTGGGAGTACCTGAGTATCTGGGAGCACCTGAGTATCTGGGAGTACCTGTGAGTGCCTGAGTATCTGTGAGTGCCTGAGTATCTGGGAGTGCCTGAGTATCTGGGAGTGCCTGAGTATCTGGGAGTACCTGTGAGTGCCTGAGTATCTGTGAGTACCTGAGTATCTGGGAGTATCTGTGAGTACCTGAGTATCTGGGAGTACCTGAGTATCTGGGAGTATCTGTGAGTACCTGAGTATCTGGGAGCACCTGAGTATCTGGGAGTACCTGTGAGTGCCTGAGTATCTGGGAGTGCCTGAGTATCTGGGAGTACCTGAGTATCTGGGAGTACCTGTTGCTACCTGAGTGTCTGGGAGTACCTATCACTACCTGAGTGTTGGGCGTCTGACCGGGCTGTGCGACTCAGTGTTGTGCGTCTGACCGGGCTGTGCGACTCAGTGTTGTGCGTCTGACCGGGCTGTGCGACTCAGTGTTGTGCGTCTGACCGGGCTGTGCGACTCAGTGTTGTGCGTCTGACCGGGCTGTGCGACTCAGTGTTGTGCGTCTGACCGGGCTGTGCGACTCAGTGTTGTGCGTCTGACCGGGCTGTGCGACTCAGTGTTGTGAGTCTGCCCGGGCTGTGCGACTCAGTGTTGTGCGTCTGACCGGGCTGTGCGACTCAGTGCTGTGCGTCTGACCGGGCTGTGCGACTGAGTGTTGTGAGTCTGACCGGGCTGTGCGACTCAGTGTTGTGAGTCTGACCGGGCTGTGCGACTCAGTGTTGTGAGTCTGACAGGGCTGTGCGACTGAGTGTTGTGAGTCTGACCGGGCTGTGCGACTCGGTGTTGTGCGTCTGACCGGGCTGTGCGACTCGGTGTTGTGCGTCTGACCGGGCTGTGCGACTCGGTGTTGTGCGTCTGACCGGGCTGTGCGACTCGGTGTTGTGCTTCTGACCGGGCTGTGCGACTGAGTGTTGTGCGTCTGACCGGGCTGTGCGACTCGGTGTTGTGCGTCTGACCGGGCTGTGCGACTCGGTGTTGTGCGTCTGACCGGGCTGTGCGACTCGGTGTTGTGCGTCTGACCGGGCTGTGCGACTCGGTGTTGTGCGTCTGACCGGGCTGTGCGACTCGGTGTTGTTGCGTCTGACCGGGCTGTGCGACTGAATGTTGTGCGTCTGACCGGGCTGTGCGACTTAGTGTTGTGCGTCTGACCGGGCTGTGAGATTGTGAGTGTTGGGTGACTGACCGGTGTCAAGTGAGTGGAGCGGAATACCAGAGGGTGAGAAGGTAGAGTTAGGAAGCCAGGAAATAGCCACATAGGATAGACTTAAATCGCTGAATCCCCATTAGATTAGATTAGTAGGTACAATGCCCGGCGGGTGTGGAGATGCGACTCGGTGTACATCTTGTGATATGTATGCGTTCCTCGGACATGTGATCGAGGGCGAATACAAATGCACAAAATGTGAGCACGTTGCTTCCCTGGAAGCTCAGGTCCTGAATCTAGGGAAGCAGCTGGCAACACTGAGACGAATGTCCATACCGGAGGAGAGCCAGGATTGTACCAGTCAGGTGCAGACAGGGGTCTGCACAGAGGTGGGCGGAGTATCGGAGGTGCAGGCATCAGAGCAGAGCAGAGGGGTGACAGTTAGGAGGGGTAGAAGGGGACAAGTCAAGGAGGCTGATCCTGGGCTGGAGCACCCCAATAGATACGCCCCGTTGTGTGATGTTGGGGAAACCAGTCAGGGACCAGCATTGCTGGAGCAGAGCGACACCCCTATCTGCCAGGGGAAGAACTCCTCCAGTGAGGCTGGGAGAAAGGGAAAGGAAAGACAGGTGCTGGTGGTAGGGGACTCAATTATTAGAAGGGCAGACAGTGTAATCTGTGACATAGACCGTGTGCGCCGAACAGTCTGTTGTTTGCCGGGCGCTCGGGTTCGGCACATCGCGGATCGGGTGAACAGATTATTGGGTGGGGCTGGGGAAGACCCAGCTGTCATGGTACACGTGGGTACCAATGACATAGGCAGAGGAAGACGGAGAGTCCTAAACGATTTCAGGGACTTAGGCACTAAGTTGAGGACTAGGACCTCCAAGGTAGTATTTTCCAAAATACTACCTGTACCTCGAGCCACACCAGAGAGGCAGCGGGAGATTAGGGAAGTTAACGAGTGGCTGAGGAGCTGGTGTAGTAAGGAGGGTTTCGGGTTCCTGGAGAACTGGGCCGTCTTCTCAGTCGGTCACCGGCTCTTTGGTAGGGACGGATTGCACCTAAATGGGGTGGGTGCAGCCGTACTGGGTGAGAGGATGGCCAAAAAGTTAGAGGGGCTTTTAAACTAGGGAATGGGGGGGAGGGTACAGATGTAGAATTAGCCAGTGGAAAGCAAGTTTCAGAGGGCAGAAATGGGGGCATTAGCGGTAGGGTGTTCGGAGCTCCTATACCCAGGGTGGGTACGGGGAAAAATCAAGAGAGCAGCCTAAAAACATCAAAATTACGAGGCTTGTATACCAATGCCAGAAGCCTGGCCAACAAGATGGGAGAGCTGGAGCTGCTGATGTTTGAGGAGGACTTAGATTTTGTGGGGATAACTGAGACTTGGTTTGACAGCTCCCATGACTGGATGGCGACCATTCAGGGGTATTCCCTTTATCGCAGAGATAGAGAGGGTAAAAAAGGGGGAGGGGTATGTTTGTATATTAAGAACAGTATACTGGTAAATATGAGGGATGATATTAATAATGGAGCTATGGACGAAGCAGAATCCCTATGGGTAGAGCTTCAAAGGGAAGGCACGGTGGGGAAGGTAATATTGGGCGTATGCTATAGGCCCCCAAACCAGAGGGAGGAGGGTGAGGTGGACCTCATGTTACAGATAGGATTGGCAGCAAGGATGGGAAATGTCATTATAATGGGGGACTTTAACTATCCAGATATAGACTGGGCAGAAGGAACCGCGCATTCAGCCAAGGCTCGACAGTTCCTAAATGTTTTGCAGGACAATTTCATGGGTCAGATGGTGAATGCACCGACAAGAAGCAATGCGGTACTTGACCTACTGATTACCAACAATACAGAACTGCTCACGGATATAGAAATACGGGACAACTTAGGGAACAGTGACCATAGGTCAATTGGTTTCAGTATTAATTACAGTAATAGGAAACACAAGGGTAATATAAGGACACTGAATTTCAAAAGAGCCAATTTCCCTAAACTGCGCTCGCTGCTAGAAAATATCAAATGGGATAGAACCCTGGGAACAAAGAACACGGAGGAAAAATGGGAGTGCTTCAAGAGCATACTTAACAAGGGGGTGGGCCAGTGCATTCCACAGGGAAATAAATTTAAAAGAGCAAAACTAAACCCTGGGTGGCTAAACTCCAACATAAAAATGTATATTAGAGCTAAAGAAAAGGCCTTCAAAAAATACAAGACTGAGGGGTCATTGGCAGCATTTAAGCACTACAAAGAGTGTAATAAGAAATGTAAAGATGAAATCAGGGCGGCTAAAATAGAACACGAGAGACATATAGCGGAGGAGAGTAAAAAGAACCCCAAGAAGTTCTTTAAGTATATAAACAGTAAGAAAGCGAGGCCAGAACACATTGGCCCCATAAAAAATGATAAAGGAAAAATGGCCACTGAGGACAGAGAAAAGGCGGAAGTGTTAAATAATTTCTTTTCTTCAGTCTTCACAAAGGAATCGGGGGGCTACACGAACCCAGCTTGTAAGGCCGAACTAAATAATACACCTCAGGAAGTGCCGCCATGGCTAACAGAGGATAGACTTAGAGCTAAACTAGAGAAACTTAACATAAATAAATCCCCGGGACCGGATGGCTTGCACCCAAGGGTTCTTAATGAGCTCAGCCAGGTGATTGCCAGACCATTATTCTTGATCTTTAAGGATAGTTTACAGACAGGTATGGTGCCAGCTGATTGGAAAAAAGCCAACGTGGTACCAATATTTAAAAAGGGGCCGAGATATATCCCGGGTAACTATAGGCCGGTCAGCCTAACATTAGTAGTCTGCAAAATTTTGGAGGGGATGATAAGGGACCACATACAAGACTTTAGTAATGAAAACGGTATTATAAGTAGTAATCAGCATGGATTCATGAAAAATCGTTCTTGCCAAACCAATCTATTAACCTTCTACGATGAAGTGAGCTGCCACTTAGATAAAGGTAAGCCTGTGGATGTGGTGTATCCGGACTTTGCAAAGGCCTTTGACACCGTTCCCCACAAACGCTTACTATACAAACTAAGGAAGGTAGGTATGGATCATAAGGTGAGTACCTGGATAGAGAACTGGCTCCAGGGGAGAGTCCAGAGGGTGGTGATTAATGGGGAGTACTCTGATTGGGCGGGTGTGGAAAGTGGGGTCCCCCAGGGTTCTGTCCTGGGACCAATCCTGTTTAATTTATTCATAAATGATCTGGAGGAGGGGATATCTAGTACAATCTCAGTATTTGCAGATGATACTAAATTAGGCATGCCAATATCTTCTATGCAGGATGTGGAAATCTTGCAAGCGGACCTGAACAAAATAACGGGGTGGGCAACTACATGGCAGATGAGATTTAATGTAGAAAAATGTAAAGTAATGCACTTGGGGGCCAGTAACCAGAAAGCAAGCTACTCACTAGGGGGGGAACCTCTGGGTGAGTCTAGGATGGAAAGGGACCTGGGGGTACTGGTAGACAACAGGCTTGGCAGTGGCATGCAATGCCAAGCCGCTGCAAGCAAAGCCAACAGAATACTGGGATGTATAAAAAAGGGGATTCACTCCAGAAATAAAGAGATTATTCTTCCACTCTACAAGACTCTGGTCCGGCCACATCTGGAGTATGCTGTCCAGTTCTGGGCACCGGTCCTCAGGAAGGATGTGCTGGAACTGGAGAAAGTCCAGAGAAGGGCAACAAAAATAATTAGGGGAATGGAGGACATCAGCTATGAGGAAAGACTACAAGCACTGAACCTATTCTCTCTGGAGAAGAGACGATTGAGGGGGGATATGATATCAATGTACAAATACTGTACTGGCGACCCTAGCATAAGGAACAAACTATTCAGAGTAAGGGAATACAATAAGACACGTGGCCACTCACTAAAACTTGAGGAAAGGCGGTTTAACCTTAAAGTGCGTAAGGGGTTCTTCACTGTAAGAGCGGTAAGGATGTGGAATTCTCTTCCTCAAGCAGTCGTATCAGCGGGGAGCCTTGATAGTTTCAAAAAACTATTGGATGGACACCTTAAAGACCACAACATAAAGGGGTATACAATGTACGGTTAAAAGCAAACACACACACACACATCATAGGTTGAACTGGATGGACTTGTGTCTTTTTTCAGCCTCACTAACTATGTAACTATGAAAGAGTTTTCCCCAAAATTCTCTGGGTTCTCAGGTAATTCTCAGAACCCTAGGTTACATTCAAAGATGGAATAAGGTGTTCGTATGTATTAAGAGTATTAAGAGATATGGGAGTCAGGACGGAATCCGTACTAGGGGGTTTTGTGCTCAAAGGTGTTCTCCAGGCCTCCAGTGAGGCCTATGTGGATGGGAATTTGAGACATTGGAGGTTTGGGTGCAGAGCTACAGGCTGAAGGAGAGACGGCAGGTCTCGCTCTTTAATGAGTGACTTTTCTAGTTTAATTCATAGTTTGTCCAAGCTAGGAGAGAAACAGGACCTTAATTGGTCAAGGACTGCAGCATAATGATAGTTTTTCAGCACTGGTAGATTCACCCCTCTAGCCTCCCTTCCTCACAAATTTTCTGAGCATGATATCAAAGTACCTAAAGCACTTATTAGGAGGAGGGATGGGGATAGTTCTTCTAAAGAGGTACAGTATTTTGGGTAGGGTCATAATTTTAAATGCCACCACTCTTCCCAACCAAGATAGTTCATGGGTTAGTATAGAGTCAAAATACTTCTTTACCATTTCTAAAAGAGGTATGAAATTTAGGTCATAGGTTTTGGTGGATGGATAGTAAAGGGTTATTCCCAAATATTTTAAGGAATGTGTTTCACATATGTATTGGAATTTTGATTTTAGACTGGAAAGTGTAGTTCTATGCACATTCATTGAAAGTATAGAGGATTCGGTAACATTTACTTTGTAGTATGAGACCAATCATGCTGAAGTCATGGAGTTCCCTTTGTACTTCCCGCAGAGAGGTCTGTGGATTTGTCAGGGTTAGAATGACCTCATCCGCGAAAAGTCCAATTTTATGTAAGTCCCTTCCAACTTATACTCCATTAATCAAAGGGTTCGACCTGATTTTCATGGCCAATGGTTCCATAACCAGTGTGAAAATGATAGGGGACAGGGGGCACCCTTGACGCATTCCATTAGTGATTGGAAAGGCATTGAAAATTACATTAGAGGTGTATATACACACTGATGGGTTAGCGTACAATGCCATTATCCCTGAGTGAATCCACCCCGTAAGACCAAATTTAGTGAGAACCAAGCGTAGAAAGCCCCAGTGAACCCTATCGAAAGCCTTTTCAGCATCTAAACTCAAGAATACTGAGAGTTCACTGCGGCTCTCCAGTACTTTGAACAGATTAAGCATACGCCTGGTACCATCAGGGGCCTGGCACCCCAGTACAAATCCCACTTGATCTGACTTAACAAGGGATGGGGTGAATGTGGCCAACCTGTTCGCTAGGATTTTGGCATAAATTTTTAGATCCGTGTTCAATAGCGATATGGGTCTAATATATACAAGAGTCTCTTGTAGTATATAGTGTTCCCTGTAATATGTATATAGTAAGGTATATACTCCAGCCTAGTTGTACTCTCTTGTAGTATATATTGGTCCCTGTAATATGTATATAGTAAGGTATATATTCCAGGTAGTAGTTGTACTCTCTTTTAGTATATAGTGTTCCCTGTAATATGTATATAGACTATATACACATTACAGGGAACACTATATACTACAAGAGAGTACAACTACTACCTGGAGGATATATACCTTACTATATACATATTACAGGGACCAATATATACTACAAGAGAGTACAACTAGGCTGGAGTATATACCTTACTATATACATATTACAGGGACCAATATATAGTAAGGTATATCCTCCAGGTAGTTGTCTCTTGTGTCGATGAAGAGAGAGAGTGTGAAAAAAAAAAAAAATAAAATCAAGCAGCCTGGCAGCTGGCTGCCTTACCTTTCACAACGGCTGCACATGAAGAGAGAAGTTGGGTGGAGGCGGAGCCAGTCTTCTAGGTGCGTAGAGGAGGACGAGCCGACGAGGAGGATCCTCCTCCGCTGTGCATCATGGGTCTGCTCTGCTAACGTCACTGGTTGCTAGATGCCAATTGGCCTGGCCTTAGCAACCAGTGTGCAGTGCAGACTCGAGCCACCGGGCAACGGGGGGGGGGCCCTAGACCACCAGGTAATCTGGATTCTGGCCTCAGGCCAGTTGACAGTAATTGCCACCATGTGTGTGGGGCCCCTTGGCAGGTGGGGCCCCCGGGCAACCGCTGGGCATGCCCATTGGAAAAGACGGCCCTGAGTTGCTGGATGGTGGTCTGTCAGTGGAGGGGGCAGGGGTTCATTACTGGTCAGTGGGGGGGGGGGCAGGGGTTCTGGTGGGGTGGAGGTCTGTTGGGGGTGGGGGGGGGTTCAGGTAATGGTGGAGCCGTAGTTTGGGGGGGTGTGGTGTGGCAAGAGTTGGGGGTCTGGTGGGGGGGGGGGGCTGGTAGTGGGGTCAGGCGTTAGTTGGTGGGGGTCTAGTAGTGTTGTGTGATGGTGGCGGTAGTTGGTGGTCTGTCAGTGGATGGTAGGGGTCATTAGTGGTGGGGTCTGGTGTTGTGGTGGTAGTTGGTGGATGGAGGTCTGTCAGTGGGGGCAGGGATCATTAGTGGTAGGGTGGGGTTCTGTTTGTGTGGAGTGGGGGGAAGGGAGTTGGGTAATGCACGAGGGGGCGGTCCCTATTTAGGGGGACGTACGTGTGTTAGTGGGGGAATGTCGATGAGCATCGTCGTGGGATGTGGGCCCGTCAGTGTGGAATGGGGGATCTATAGTTAGGGAGGGTGTTGGTCTGTCATTGGGGGGTAGGGGACATTAGTTCTTTGTATAGCAGGGATCCCCAGTAGCGGTGTAGAGCAGTGGTCCCCAGTAGCGGTGTAGAGCAGGGTCCCCAGTAGCGGTGTAGAGCAGTGGTCCCCAGTAGCGGTGTAGAGCAGTGGTCCCCAGTAGCGGTGTAGAGCAGGGTCCCCAGTAGCGGTGTAGAGCAGTGGTCCCCAGTAGCGGTGTAGAGCAGTGGTCCCCAGTAGCGGTGTAGAGCAGTGGTCCCCAGTAGCGGTGTAGAGCAGGGTCCCCAGTAGCGGTGTAGAGCAGTGGTCCCCAGTAGCGGTGTAGAGCAGTGGTCCCCAGTAGCGGTGTAGAGCAGTGGTCCCCAGTAGCGGTGTAGAGCAGTGGTCCCCAGTAGCGGTGTAGAGCAGGGTCCCCAGTAGCGGTGTAGAGCAGGGTCCCCAGTAGCGGTGTAGAGCAGGGGTCCCCAGTAGCGGTGTAGAGCAGGGGTCAAAATATGTCACTTTGGATGACTCTCCAGCAGAAATAATTGGAGATTTCGATGAGTTGCTTTTCTTACAGAACACTGGTGGCGTATACACTCCGGTACACGGTCAGTTTTCGCTTTTCACAGAACACTGGGTAAGGAGGAAAAAAGTTATTGGCACCTTGGAGGCGGCCATGTTGATAGTGAGTAGTGGGCGTAATGCCCCGTACACACGTGCAGATTATCTGAAGACTTTTGTCTGTAGACTTACCAAAACCATATAATATGAGGTCACACCTAAACACTTTCAATTTGTATGCAATCCGGCAGGCCCTTGCACTACATAGAAAAGGTAAATCTGAAGACAAAAGTCTTCAGATAATCTGCACGTGTGTATGGGGCATTACTAGCTCCAGTCATTTATAGCGTGTACCTGAGTGTAGTGACTACAGGTGTTTGGTGAAAACAGCGACTCATCAAAAACTCCAATTATTGGTGCTGGAGAGTCACCGGAAGTGAAAGTGTTGGGGATTTTGCCAAGTTGGGAGTTTTTGGCAGAACACCGGTTTCCCCACTCTTGAATGCGAGATGTTCCAGATGCAGCACCACGGTGTATAGGGTGCAAGAAGAGGGATCCATCATGGAAGTGTTTTCACTGGATAAAACCTTTACAAATTGGCTGTAACCTTACAAGCTGCATCTGGTGTTTGTGTTGGCAGGTTACAGCGGGAAGCTGCATCTGGTCCCAGGATAGTGACGAGCGGTGACGGTGGCGGTCGACAAGCTGCATTTGGTGTCAGGAGATGGTGGCACGCGACAAGCTCCGGATTCGCACTGATTACACATTATGGTGAGTTGGAACTCTTTCATTTTATATTACAATGTGTTAACATAAATAGTGCGCTTCAATCTTCCAGACACCATATTGACTATGGTGTTGTGATGATTGAAGAACCAACACCAGCCATTGCCCGGCAAATTACACGCAACACTTCTATCACCAAACTGGTCCCCAGCGCCAAAAAGATTTTGGAGCACTGGCCTAGAGGATGTCACTGTGTGTAGAGTTGTGGCCTGTTGGTGGGGGACAGAATTTCTCTGGATGGATTATCAGCATAGTAGTTATAGAGAAATTCCTTATTTAATAGTCAGATTTTCAGTTGTAAAACCCTTGTAACCTCACATATCATTTATATATTTTTTTTACGATTTGAGAAAACTTAGATCCTCGTAGGCCTCAATTACACTTGCTATAACTTCAATACACATTAAAGCGGAGTTCCACCCAAAAGTGGAACTTCCGCTTCAGGGAGTCCTGACCCCCCGACATGCCACATTTGGCATGTCATTTTTTTGGGGGGGGAGCGGGTACCTAGTTTTGACAGGTACCCGCTCCCACTTCCGCTCGGAGCGCCGCGGCGCCCTGAGCGGAAGTTCTCCTCTCCCCCTCCCTCCCTGCAATCTTCTGGGACACGTCAGAGGTCCCAGAAGATTGCCGGCCAATCACAGCGCGACTCGCGCATGCGCAGTGGGTACCCGGCTGTGAAGCCGCAAACTATAACAGCCGGGTGCCCACAGCAGTGATGCCGGCGCCGAGGGAGAGGATCGAGGCTTCCGGTGGCCGCATCACTGGACCGTTGGACAGGTGAGTGAATGGCTGGAACTCCGCTTTAAGGCACCTACTGCTTTCACATGCTTTTTGGATGTGTTTTTGGTGCCTGGGTGATGTTACGATAATTATTTAGTAAGCTTGGCAGATGCCCTGTTTGTGTTGATATCTCATACTGGCAATACCTCCAAAGCAAATCTACAGCTCAATAGAAGCTTCTTAACCACTTAAGCCCCGGAAGATTTTACCCCCTTCCTGACCAGGGTTTTTTTTGCGATTTTTTACTGCGTGACTTTAACGGACAATTGTGCGGTCGTGCGACACTGTACCTAAACAAATTTCACGTCCTTTTTTTCCCACAAAACAGAGCTTTCTTTTGGTGGTATTTGATCACCTGTGCGATTTTTTGATCATTCGCTATAAACAAAAAAAGAGCGTAATTTTTGCAAAAATTACAATATTTTTCACTTTTTTTTATATGAAATTCCCCCCCCAAAAAAATGTAAAAATCAAAATTTTTTAACATTTTCGGCCAAATTGTTTTCTGCTACATATGTTTGGTAAAAAAAAAAAAATCGCAAAAAGCGTATTTTGATTGGTTTGCGCAAAAGTTATCGCGTTTACTAACAAAGGGAAAGATTTTTGTCATTTTTGATGTTTTTTTTTTTTTTTAACGAGTAATGGCGGCGATCTGCGATTTTTTTTTTGCGGTACTGCGACATTGCGGTGGACAGATCGGACCCTTCACTGACATTTTTGACACTTTTGGGGGTACCAGTGACATTACTGCAGTAATCAGTGCTATATATATGCACTGTTACTGCAAAAATGACACTGGCAGGGAAGGGGTTAACTGTATTGGACAGGGAGGGGTTAAGTGTGTCCTAGGGGCGTGTTTCTAACTGTGATGGGACATGGCTATTGGTGTAAAAACAAAGATCAACGGTTCTACATAGTAGAACCGTCTGATCTCCATTTTTACACAGGGGAGAATGACAGGCGGTTTGTTTACATAAGCCGCTCTGCCTTTCTCCCGCTGTACCGACGATCGTAGTGTGACCGGCGGACATCGGGTCCGCCGGTCACACGCCCGCACTCCTCCCTGAACGAGCCGAGGCGGGCGTGCGCTCGCCCGCTATTGGCTCCAATCCCAGTGACAGGCGAGTGACGTAGATCTACGTCACTCTGCCTGGCCGGGGCTGACTGCCGCAATAAATATACTGTGCGCAGTCGGCAACCGGTTAAAAGCTGCAGTTGCTTCACGTGAGCTTTGTCGATGGATCCATTGAAGAAAGCCAAAAGGGGTATAAATTCTTTTTTTTTTTTTTTTTTTTTCATAATAATTTTTATTTGCATTTCAAATACAAACAGACACAGAAACAGGGAATGTAAGGAGGGAAGGGAGGGGGAATTGGAAATGGGGAGGCATGGCATGGCAATGCTCTAGTTGAAATCAGTACAACATGTACTATACAATTAGATACATTCAAACATTCTCAGTAACCAAAGAAAAAAATAACGTCAGCAATACAATACAACCGCGAAAAAGCATGGTAGCTCAGGGAGGTGACCAAAATTCCCAATGGTGTCGAAATTTTGACATGGAGAGGGAATTAAGTGCTAATGCCTTCTCAAATTGGTAATTTGCACGTAATAGGGATGTCACATCTGTCAGATTGGGAGATTCCGTAGATCTCCAATTCCGTAGGATAATGGACCTGGCGGCTAGGAGCACGTGTGCTGACCATGGCCTATATTGGTGCGGAATGACTTCAATGCCTAGGTTTAGTACGGCCAGGGCCGGGGTCGGGTTGATCAAACAACCAGTGTGAGTCGCCATATATTTGAATACCTGACTCCAATAACTGGTAAGGGACGGGCATGCCCAGAGAATGTGGAGAAGTGTGCCCACCTGACCACAGCCCCTCCAGCAGAGTTGTGAATAGGACGTTGAGAAACCTGCAAGGCGGTAGGGGGTATAGTACCACCTGTTGACTATTTTTAGCATCATCTCCCAATGATTGACACAGTGTGTGTGATCCGTGGCAGATGAGATTGCCAACTTCCATTGGGACACCGTAAAACTCTTCCTAAGATCCCTGTCCCATTTGAACATCTGAATTGACTTGTAGAACTTCTCGTCATCTAACAGGATGTGGTAGTATTGAGACAGTCTGGGGGGCGGTATGCGCTGGGTAACCAAGAGATCCCAGAGCCCACCATCCACCAGTAGACTCTGTAAGGGATGTTTCTTTAGGAAATGGTGGATGCGGTATACATGAAAAAGAAGGGACCGTGGTAGGGCATATCTATCCGTCAATTCTGTAGGAGAAAGTAGATGGGACCCTTGGTAGAGGTGTTCTATTAGGGTTATGTTTCTGGAGTGGAAGATATGAAGCGGTAAGTCAGAGATATGTGTAGCCAGCAACGCCAGCGGGAGTGGCTGTGAGGAGAGGACATCCCGATCCGACGCCGAGGACACCGATTTGCGCCACGCCCGAACCGAGGCTTGCATTGTGGGGGGCAGACCCGACACATCCCAGGGGATCCATTTGTCACTGAGAAGCAGAACCCGCAAGTCAGGGAAGGGAGCTATGTCAGCCTCCAACAGGACCCAAAGTGGTTCATCCGTTGGCTTGACCCATTGTTTTGTTTGTGCCAGGATAGTAGACCAGTAATAGGTTGGGATATCCGGCATTGCTGCCCCTCCAAGGCGTCTCCTTCTGGGCAAGACAGAGGATGCGCAACGCACCCGTTTGTTGTCCCAAACGAAACGTCGCATATGGGTTGTCAGTTTAGCCAATTGGGTGGAAGGGATCGGAATGGGTAGTGTCCGAAATAAGTACAACAGTTGGGGAAGAATGTACATTTTATATGTCGCTAGTCGCCCGCTCCAGGAAAGATATTTTGTGTTCAACCGAGAAGTGTCCTCCGTAATTTTAGTTAACAACCTGTTCATGTTAAGCGGAAGTAGTTTCGAGGTGATCGGGGGGATATCAATGCCTAAATAGTGGATACTGTCCGACGACCATGGAATGGGTATGTTGGTTTGTAGAGTTGTTTGCGTATCAGGGTCCACGCCAAGGTTTAAAATAGTAGATTTGGACACGTTCAATTTATAGTACGACACATTGCTAAAGGAGCGCAGTACCTCATAAGCTGCCGGAAGCGACGTAAGGGGGTTCGTAAGCATTAAAATAACGTCGTCGGCAAAAAGCGTTATTTTATGATGCGAGCTGGGGAGGGAGAAACCAGTGATCAATGGGTGAGACCTTATCGTTTCGGCCAGGGGTTCAATTAATAAATTGAATATGGATGGGGACAATGGGCACCCCTGCCTAGTGCCGTTCGAAATCAAGAAGCGTTTGGAAAGGGAGCCCGACGTGAAGACCTGCGCCGACGGAGAAGAGTATAGGGCTAAGATGGCGGACAGGATAGGGCCAGAGAAACCAAATTTGCGAAGTGTAGCCGACATGTACCCCCAGTGTACCCTATCAAAAGCCTTTTCGGCATCTAGTGTCAGTAATAGAGCTGGGGATTTGGAAGTCTGAGCGACGTGCACTACATCTATCAACCGCCTGGTGGCATCTGAGGTCTGTCTTCCTGGGGTAAAACCTAGCTGGTCCTTACCAATCAGTGACGGTAGAAACTTTTGGATTCTCTTTGATAGTATCCTAGCATATATTTTGGCATCCGAGTTCAACAAAGAAATCGGACGGAAGTTGGCCGGGGACACAGGGTCTTTACCAGGTTTGGGAAGCGTTACAATGTGTGCGCCCAAAATATCGGGGGGAAGGGTGGATTCCACCATGGCTTTATTAAACACTTCAGTAAGGGTCGGTCCTACAAGTGGGAAGAATAGGTGATAAAATTCGTTAGGAAGACCATCCGGTCCGGGTGATTTGCCTTTGGGAAGGGAAGCAATATTGGTACGAATCTCGTCTATAGTAAAGGGTGAATTAAGTTCTTCTAGCTGGGTTGGCGACAAAGAGGGCAGGTTAATCGACTTCAGGAAGTCCGCTATACACTCCATCGAGGGCTGGGGGTCAGACTGACTGTCCTTCAGATTATAAAGGGCGCTATAGAATTTGGCGAACTCGTCAGCAATGTCCTGTGGGTGTGTTATTTTGTGTTTAGTCTCGGGATGCAATAGAAAGGGGATCCTGGCCTTGGCCTGTCTACGCTTGACTTGCTGTGCTAGGTGTTTACCCGCCTTATTAGCCTGAGAATAATGTTTGAGCCTCAAGAACCCCAGATGTTTGTCTGACTGCTCCAAGAGCACAAGACGGAGGTCCTGACGGAGGCGAGTTAGTTCAGAGGAGGTGGTCACCGAGGGGTTTTTCTTGTTGTCCGCCTCCAGCACACGTATCCTATCCAGTACTGTGTTCAACTTTGCAGCCCTCCGTCTCCCGAGCCGCGCCCGCTGCTGAATGCACTGCCCTCGAACAAAGGCCTTATGTGCACCCCACAGCACCCACGGGTCGGAGACAGAGGGGGCATTGATAGCAAAAAATTCACGTAAACTAGCAGAAATGTGAGAGAAACAACCTGGGTCCTGAAGCATGCGGGTGTCACATCTCCACACACCCGGAGGAGCCACTCTCACGGCTTCCTCAATGGAAAGTGTCACCCCCGCATGGTCGGACCAAGAAATAGTCCCAATCTCAGAGGAGGATGCTTTGCACAAAAGATACCTATCTAGCAAAAACATATCTAATCTAGAGTAAGAAGTATGTCTTGACGAAAAGAATGAATAGTCCTTCTCTGTGGCATGTTGACACCGCCAAACATCAAACAATTGTTCAGTATGCAAGAAATCTCCCAGTCCACGTTGGCGGCCCCGGGGGGACGCCGAAGAGTCCAACCCGGGGTCGGCAACAAGGTTAAAGTCCCCACACAACAGAAGATGACCCCGCTGAACCTTGTATACTTGCTTGAGTAGTCTGCGCAGGAATCGGATTTGGTGAGTGTTCGGAGCATAAACGTTGACGATGGTCAACGGTAGGCCATTAATGTCACATACAGCGATGATGAAGCGACCATTGGGGTCCAAGACTGATGCGTGTAGTGTAAATGCAAGGGAGTTCCGGAAGGCCAGCATGACTCCTCGCTGTTTCACAGAGTCAGATGCAATGAGTATTTGTGAAAAATCCTTATGGGAGCAAGATGGGTGGGATCCAGCACGGAAATGGGTCTCCTGCACCGCCACTATATCCGCTCTAGAGGTTGAAGCCTCCAGCCATAGTGTACGCCGCTTCGCAGGATGGTTGAGACCATTAACATTAATCGACAATAGCTTGATGGTCATTGCTAGGCGGGAGAAAACGGGATGCAGATCCATCTTGTCTGTGGGACATCAAAAGAGAGCTAGCCAAGTGCGTGCCATAACGAGTCGTGTCAAAACGAGGGTGTAGCGTTGCCAATGCCAAACATGGGGAGGTAGGGGAAACAGAAACTAAGAAGAGAACCGTCTCTGCGGTTCGTGGTCGGGATGAGCCGACTACGAGCATACGGAGGGCCAAGAGGGAGCAACATTTCCCATGGCCGTGGACACTTGTACAGGAAAGTTGAGTCAAGCACTAGAGCCCCTATGATCAGATGTCAGCCGTGATTGCCTCTTCCGGGACACCACATTCCATTCGTCTTCCAGTGTGTGCAATGGAGAAGAGGCAGAAGGAGAGGGCTGTTGTGGCGGTAAGATCTGCCAGGTCTGCAGAGCCAGGATACCTTCTTCCATGGTACGGATGGTAACCGTGGAGCCTCCATGGGTAACCAGAAGCGTGGCGGGATACCTCCATTTATGAGGTATGGCGTGGTTGCGCAAAGCTTTAGTCACCGTCGCCAGGTTACGTCTAGCTTGGAGGGTGTGTCTGGAGAGGTCTGGGAGGAGCTGAAGGCCCCCGTAGCCCTCCGGAAGGTTGTTATTTGCCTGACGGGATGCCACCATGATCTGTTCCTTCATGCGATAAAAATGCACCCGTAGCAGAACGTCTCTAGGTACATCATTGGGCAGGAAGGACGGCTTTGGCAACCTGTGAATCCTATCAATAGCCAGGTCTGCTGCGGAGGCCCCAGGCACCAGGGTAGTGAATAAAGTAGTGACATACTCCAGGAGTTGAGGGGTCTGAACTGTCTCAGGGATGCCTCTGATCTTGATGTTATTTCTCCTGGAGCGATCCTCCAGGTCTGCCACTTTATTTTTTAGCCATTGGATATCCTCATCATGCGTGTTCACTCTATCCACCACAGCATTGATGCAGGAGGCTTGTTTCCCCATAGCACGTTCACTGGCATCCACTCTGGACCCCAGGGACACCATTTCAGATTTAAACTGGTGCATGCAGGCCTGCATGTCCGCCTGCATGGTGGAGCGGAGGGTGTACATCATGTCCCTCATCACCCCCTCTGATATAGGATTGCTGCTGGAAGGGAGTGCTGCGAAGGGATCAGGGTGACTGGGTGGCTGCAGAGACATAGCAGAGGGGGGAACACTGATGTCCATACCTGCTCCCTGGTGGTGCCGTGGAGGCGACTCTCTCCTCTGCTTATTCTTTGCAGGGCTCCTGGAAGAAGGTGAAGGAGGCGACGGGGAGCCAGAGGATTGCCCACTGTCCGGGTTTGCTATCTGGCGAACCGCAGGAGCAGCGGATGGGCGCGGATTTAGGTTCTTCAGCTGCTGGGGCTGCTGCTGCGGTCCGCGGGCGCCGCCATTTTGCTGGAGACCGGCGCTCTGGGAGATCCAGAAACCGGACAGCTTGGTCAGCTGTTCCGGCCCCTTCTTGCGGCGTGCCATCCCCGCGAGTAACTGCTGTCTCCTCCGGTGCTGCGGGCTGTTGATACCGGGCGGCGGGGGCTCTACGGATGCGGCGTGTCCAGGGTGGCCTTGCGGAGCCGGACTAGAATGCGTCCATCTTCTCCGCCGGAAGCCACGCCCTCAAGGGGTATAAATTCTGAAGGGTAGACAAAGCAAAGCAAGGTGTAAACTGGACTGTAAGCTAACCATTTAAGTTATTGACAGGAGCTTTAACTAGTGTTCAGAGAGCTTTAAAAAAACATGTCCAAAGTAACATAGTAACATAGTTAGTGAGGTTGAAAAAAGATATCAGTCCATCCAGTTCAACCTATGATGTGTGTGTGTTTGCTTTTAACCGTACATTGCATACCCCTGTATGTTGTACATTGTATACCCCTGTATGTTGTACATTGTATACCCCCTGTATGTTGTACATTGTATACCCCCTGTATGTTGTACATTGTATACCCCCTGTATGTTGTACATTGTATACCCCTGTATGTTGTACATTGTATACCCCCTGTATGTTGTACATTGTATACCCCCTGTATGTTGTACATTGTATACCCCCTGTATGTTATACATTGTATACCCCTTGTATGTTATACATTGTATACCCCTGTATGTTGTACATTGTATACCCCTGTATGTTGTGGTCTCTAAGGTGCCCATCTAATAGTTTTTTGAAACTATCAATGCTCCCTGCTGAGACGACTGCTTGTGGAAGAGAATTCCACATCCTTACTGCTCTTACAGTGAAGAACCCCTTACGTATTTTAAGGTTAAACCGTTTTTCTTCTAGTTTTAGTGAGTGGCCACGTATCTTATTGTATTCCCTTACTCTGAATAGTTTGTTCCTTATGCTCGGGTCGCCAGTACAGTATTTGTACATTGATATCATATCCCCCCTCAATCGTCTCTTCTCCAGAGAGAATAAGTTCAGTGCTTGTAGTCTTTCCTCATAGCGGATGTCCTCCATTCCCCTAATTATTTTTGTTGCCCTTCTCTGGACTCTCTCCAGTTCCAGCACATCCTTCCTGAGGACCGGTGCCCAGAACTGGACAGCATACTCCAGATGTGGCCGGACCAGAGTCTTGTAGAGTGGGAGAATAATCTCTTTATTTCTGGAGTGAATCCCCTTTTTTATACAACCCAGTATTCTGTTGGCTTTGCTTGCAGCGGCTTGGCATTGCATGCCACTGCCAAGCCTGTTGTCCACCAGTACCCCCAGGTCCTTTTCCATCCTAGACTCACCCAGAGGTTCCCCCCCTAGTGAGTAGCTTGCTTTCTGGTTTCTGGCCCCCAAGTGCATTACTTTACATTTTTCAACATTAAACCTCATCTGCCATGTAGTTGCCCACCCCGTTATTTTGTTCAGGTCCGCTTGTAAGGTTTGTAAAGTCATGTATTGAAGCAAGTGTCAATGAGCCTTAGGGCCCTTTCACACAAACGATCTGATCAGATCCACCTGTCAGTTGTTTATGCGGATCTGATCGGATTCTCCATGCATCCCTATGCGGCAGCAGATGTCAGCGGTTACATGTCCGCTGCCACCCATATCCGATCCTGTCCATGAAATCCGGATGGATGGAAACCCTAATATCCATCCAGGGGATGAGATGAGTGCGGACAGACGGGCTGTTCTCATCTGATTCCCCCATAGAGGATAGCGGGGCTCTGACACCTCCCTCTCCGCACACAGAGTGGAGACGGAGCTGTCACCTTCCTGCTCAGCGGGGATCGGCGGATCGATCCCCCGCTGAGCAGCACGGATCCACCAACAGAGGTGGACCGTGTGAAAGGAGCCTTAAAAAGAATATTTATAATAACACACACACACTTCTATCAATTAAAATCGTGTTAACATATCAAAATTTTAATTTATTTTTTAGAAAGATAACTTATAAACTGTAAAAAATTTATATAAAATCTAAACAATTTTTCCAGTTTCAAAAAGGAACCCCCATAGTGTGGTGTGGGACTTTAAGGGTAACAATAAATGATATAGTTAAAAGTGTTATTTCTAAAAGTTTTTATTTTAAAGACTGAAACATAATTTGTAGGTCTTGTATCACTAATTCCTCAATAACACATAATACAAAATAATATAAATAGATTGGCCATATAACAAAAAAATGGCTCATACATGAAATTGAAACGATACATATTACAATACAAACACAGTGTTCCTAAAGGAGTGGTACATTATCCAACGCGTTTCAATACATATGTGATAAATGACATTGATCTTCGTCAGGGATTTCTGAATCCACTCCTAGAAGAAGGGGGTACAACATAATATAAGCTTGATGAAATGATTTACTTGAACATAAACAACATCATACTGTGCATCTGTGATTCTTCCCTGGGGATCATCAGAAAAAGAAAAAGAGAAAATAAAGAAGAAGAAAGAAAAGAGAGGCAGAGAAAAAGAAAGAAAGCCTCCCCCATATCCAAAACCTCCCCGACGAAGAGATGTTACATCACATACCTGGCAACCCACACCTTGCCTTATCCCCTGTTGATATCCTTATATTTTCATTCAAACTTTTGTCTAGGGATTATGGTAACACATTTCCTTATAGTTGACTACACACCCTTCACAACAATTTTTCCAGTAGCTACTAACATCTTAAACTAAGGGCCCGTTCACACTGGGGCGATCCGACTTCCAGGGGCTACCTCCGAGGTCATGGTGCGAGCAGCGCGCCGCGAACTCGGAGCGGCCGGCACGGACTTCATAACATTGAAGTCTATAGCGGTCGCCTCCATGTCGCCCCAAAGAAGCTCCGGACCCTTTTTCTAAGTCGGAGCGACTTGTTTCGCTCCTATTAGAACGGGTCCACAGCTTCCCTATGGAAGGCAACCTACGGCGACGTGTGAGGCGACCAGGTCGCCTCACAGGTCGCCCCAGTGTGAACGGGGACTAAGTCCTTCAAATCAGGGGCCCTTCAACTTATTCACATAATATTAAGAAACAACATAAGAATATTTCAATCATTAAACTTTTTTTTTTCCATCAAAATAGTTTATTAAAGAGTAAGAAAAAAAGAAGGAGTTTACAAACATTTGCTCTAATGAGCGCATGAAAATGTAAGACCCCGTTCACACTGGGGCGACCCGATAGGTCGCCTGGCATAGAGAAGCTGTGGACCCCTTCTAATAGGAGCTACACAAGTCGCTCCGACTTAGAAAAAGGGTCCGGAGCTTCTTTGGGGTGACCTGGAGCGACCTGCATTGACTTCAAGGTTATGAAGTCCGTGCCGGCCGCTCCGAGGTCGCGGTGCGAGCTGCGCGCCGTGACCTGTGAGGTCGCCCCGGCAAGTCGGATCGCCCCAGTGTGAACGGGGTCTAACACAAAGGTTGTTTTTTTTTTTTTTTTTTTGGTTACAAATACGTAACCGCAACATGTTGAACACTGACAAGTCAAGTAAAAGTGTCCTGAGCATGGGACACATATAGTGTCCGTATGAGCAACAAGCAGAGTACCGATAATCATACTTATATAGGAGTAGGAGTGGAGCAGCCCGTCCATGGGGTCGATCACAGCCGGGGCTCTCCAACACATAAGAACCAGCACAATCATTAAACTTTTATACACAAGGGGAAAATGTATTCCTCATTTTCATTTAGTTTTTGCCCAATGCACGACACGTGGAACCAAAATTCACACTTTTCACATGCAATCTGCAATAAAAAAAAAATATTTTAAATTATATATTGTAATGTAAGATAAAAATTATTTGTTGGTGAAGTCGTATATGTAGAGAGGGAGTTTCTGTCAATGGTGAAACAAATAGGGGTTGATTTACTAAGACTGAAGAGTGCTAAATTTGGTGTAGCACTTACTGCATAGAAACCGATCATTTTTAAGGTCTTTTTTTTTCTGTTGAAGCTTAATTGAACAAGCTGTAGTTAGAGGCTGTAATGCTATCATTTACAGCTCCACCTGATTTTGGACCTTTTTGTAAATCAACCACATTTTTTTAAAAATATTTCTTTCAATTGTAAAAAATTTACACGACTGTTAGAGAGAGAGAGATCCACTAAAGCTGGGCATATAAGGTACAGTGGGTACGGAAAGTATTCAGACCCCCTTAAATTTTTCACTCTTTGTTATATTGCAGCCATTTGCTAAAATCATTTAAGTTCATTCTTCTTCCTCATGAATGTACACATAGCACCCCATACTGACAGAAAAACACAGAATTGTTGACATTGTTGCAGATTTATTAAAAAAGTCACGGAGTTGTTGTGAAGCAACTCCTTCGTTATTTTAGCTGTGTGCTTAGGGTCATTGTCTTGTTGGAAGGTAAACCTTCGGCCCAGTCTGAGGTCCAGAGCACTCTGGAGAAGGTTTTTGTCCAGGATATCCCTGTACTTGGCCGCATTCATCTTTCCCTCGATTGCAACCAGTCGTCCTGTCCCTGCAGCTGAAAAACACCCCCACAGCATGATGCTGCCACCACCATGCTTCACTGTTGGGACTGTATTGGACAGGTGATGAGCAGTGCCTGGTTTTCTCCACACATACCGCTTAGAATTAAGGCCAAAAAGTTCTATTTTGGTCTCATCAGACCAGAGGATCTTATTTCTCACCATCTTGGAGTCCTTCAGGTGTTTTTTTAGCAAACTCCATGCGGGCTTTCATGTGTCTTACACTGAGGAGAGGCTTCCGTCGGGCCACTCTGCCATAAAGCCCCGACTGGTGGAGGGCTGCAGTGATGGTTGACTTTCTACAACTTTCTCCCATCTCCTGACTGCATCTCTGGAGCTCAGCCACAGTGATCTTTGGGTTCTTCTTTACCTCTCTCACCAAGGCTCTTCTCCCCGATAGCTCAGTTTGCCCGGACGGCCAGCTCTAGGAAGGGTTCTGGTCGTCCCAAACGTCTTCCATTTGAGGATTATGGAGGCCACTGTGCTCTTAGGAACCTTAAGTGCAGCAGAAATCTTTTTGTAACCTTGGCCAGATCTGTGCCTTGCCACAATTCTGTCTCTGAGCTCTTCAGGCAGTTCCTTTGACCTCATGATTCTCATTTGCTCTGACATGCATTGTGATCTGGAAGGTCTTATATAGACAGGTGTGTGGCTTTCCTAATCAAGTCCAATCAGTATAATCAAACACAGCTGGACTCAAATGAAGGTGTAGAACCATCTCAAGGATGATCAGAAGAAATGGAAAGCACCTGAGTTAAATATATGAGTGTCACAGCAAAGGGTCTGAATACTTAGGACCATGTGATATTTCAGTTTTTCTTTTTTAATAAATCTGCAACAATGTCAACAATTCTGTGTTTTTCTGTCAGTATGGGGTGCTATGTGTACATTCATGAGGAAGAAGAATAAACTTAAATGATTTTAGCAAATGGCTGCAATATAACAAAGAGTGAAAAATTTAAGGGGGTCTGAATACTTTCCGTACCCACTGTATATATATATATATATATATATATATATATATATATATATATATATATATATATTTTTTTTTTTTTTTCTTGTTGGCATGTCATTTTGGTACAGTCAAAAATTATTATGATATTTTTTTTTAGTAGAAATTTTATTCAACATACCCATTTCACCGTGGAGGTACTTTGGTTCATGTCGTCTTTTTCACCACACATCCTACAAAGGCCATCCAAATCATCTGTGCACAAGAAATGTATTAATGGGAAAAAAGTGAATAAACACAAAAATTAATTATTATGTATTTTTTCGTTTCCCTATACATTTATAAACAGTCCTTATTTAAATGTTATACATGTATGTTTTACTGATAGCAAATTTTGAGCTATTTACATGTATATTTCGAGTGTTGTGCAATCCATTATGCTTCCTTGTCATTTTTGACGATGTCCCACTGCTGTGCACTTGATGCCAATCACTGCCTATCAGTGGTGCCAATCAGTTCTGCCTTTCATTGCTCATCGGTACTGCATTTCAGTGCCTCATCATCTATAATAATAAAATCCAAGTGTCTCTGCGTCCAGTGTCCCTGTGTCTGTGGGATTGCGCTACTGCGCATGTGCCCCACGGACAGCCATTGGTACGCAGAGACTTTGGGCGGCCGGGCGAATAGCAGCCGCTGGATGAATGAGAGAGGAAGAGTGGGGCGGGGACAGAGGAGGAAAGGGGCATTACCTTAGGTTTCTCAAGAACTGGATTCACCCGACTGCTTCACATGCCCCCAACACGCCCATAAAGGCTTAGCCTCCCGCTCGGCCACGCCTACATATCGTGCTCAGCGTCGGATGGTGCACTGAAGGGGGAGGAGAGAGGAAGCCGGGGGGTGCATCGGACACCCACCGACGCACAAAGTGGCGGCCGCGGTGGTCGCAGAGGTGGACCGCATTAGCCTGATCCTGCCATCCACCCGGGGGAGATCACACGGGGGGGGGGGGGTGGCCTAAGTCCAACGGGTGGAGCCAGAGACCCACCCGGCTGAGTGTCAGCCTAATTGAATGCGGACAAGGGTGGAGCTTGAAGAGGCCCAGGGAATCCCGGCCATACAAATCCCAGCATGCATGTAATCATGTTGCCGTGGCAACCTATCAACAACGATCTATTCTCTCCTCTTCCCTTTCTTATAGACATTGGACAAGTGGCATATATACACTAATCAAAAAAAAAATCAGCATACAGCAAATAACTGAAGGGGATGGCGAGAGGCTCAGGCACAAAAATTACCTTGATCATAAAAAGCCTCTAATGCAGTTTTGGTGACATATTACCATTTACAGCATTATCTTACTATATACAGTACAAGTGTCTCTGCGTCCAGTCCCTGTGTCCGTGGGATTGGACTACTGCGCATGTGCCCCACGGACAGCCGTTGGGACTTGGAGCGCAGAGACTTCGGGCGGCCGGGCGAAAATGTTGAAGCGGCGGGTGTGCGCGGGCATGCAGCGGGTGCGTGCTCACACGCGAGAGCCGCTCGGTCAGCTCTGCGCGTGTCCCCGATGTTGCTAGGGCAACAGGGATGCTATGCGCAGAGCTGGCCACTTCATGCGGTTCTCGTGTTGTTAGAAAAAAAAAAAAAAAAGAGATAAGCGAGAGCCGCTCAGTCAACATATTTTTGCCCATATATGTTCTAGTTGCTAAATATTTGTGCATCCTCATTAGCGCCCATTACTTCCGCGTCATCAGTCACCATCACTGCAGCCTATTAGTGGCCATCAGTGCAGCCCCATCACTGCTTATCAGTGAAGCACAAAAAATTACTGTTTTCAAACATTTTTTCTTTTTTTCTTTAAAATGTTTTGTCTTTAATTGATTTTATGAAAATCAAAGAATAAAATTAGTCGCGTCACAGTGATGGTACGCGTAGGGTAGCTTACCACACCGGAATTGTTACCGGAGGATGAGCTGGCCATCCCTGCCTTGAATGCTGATGTAAGTCTTTAGCGGTTTTTTTTGCTCTATCTACCTGGGATCTGCCTCTTGCAACAATTTACCATCGTTTATTGAGGGAAGTCTCCCACTGGAAATTTTTAGCTGTAGGCTGCAGTATTGTACTATCCGCTTATTATATCCATAGACTGCTTTAAACACTGAAAATCCCATTATGTAATTTAGCATTTGTGCTACGTGGAGCCTGATGGCTCACATTACTGTGTTTGTATTTTCTACACTGATGTCTTGCCTTTGTTTTTTAATGTTGAACATTTACTGTATATTTCCTTTTTTGGATTTTTTTCTACTTACTCTAGCCATAAATACTGGTTTCATATGCACTTCCTTTCTTATTACTACCAGAAGTTTTATTTCATTATCCTTAATTGATCATCCAGTGATTTTATTAATTTGGCATCTCACCATGTTAACACTCGCGTCACATTTTTTACTTCAGGATAAGTGCCGGTTCACACTTATGCGCTTGCGCTTGCAATGCGAATTTGCAGTGCGAGTTTACCTTATGTTTTTCAATAGTACCAGCGCGATTGTAATGAAAATTTGATTGCGTTGATTATGTTAATTAAGCTCAGGAGGGGTGGAGCTGAGGGGAAAATCAAACAAAAAATAAGAATTCGCACATAAGAATTCGCACATATCTGAACTGATAATGCGAGTCCAGACCGATTTACATTGATGTCTATGGAGACTAAATTCGCAACGCAACGCTGTAAACTCGCACAAGACCCTTTTTATCATCGCATCACATTCGCATCTGGATCGCAACGCATAGATGTGAACGACCGTCACGAATTCAATGTATTTTGTAAGTGCATGCGATTGGAGACTATTTAGAACGCATCGCATTCGCAGTACAAGCGCATAAGTGTGAACCGGCACTTAACGTGCACCTTTGATTCTAATTTCTAATGTTTAAGTTAATTTTACTTTGTATTACATTTGGTATTAACCAGACCTAGGCTCTGTCACCAATTATCTAGAATAGCGCAACACTACTTTTCCTTAACACACTAAAAGACCCACGGGTGAAAAAAAAAAACCCACTAAAAGGCCTAGGTATCTCCAAAAATGATAAAAATGCCATATGAGTGTTGCATGTTCACACCATTGTTATTGAAATTGTGACTGCGCTAAAATCTGACAATTTCCCTGGGCAGGAAGGGGTAAAAGTGCCCTGTATTGAAGCAGTTAAGGCATCATTAATAACAAAAAAATTATTTGTATCTAAATGCAGTTGTATTGGTTTTCAATTGAGATATGAACACTGCTGCATTAGCATGTTCTGAATTTGACCACTTGCCGTCTGCTCACTCGAGCACTACTGCGGCAAAGTGGTTGGTTATCGTCTGGCGACGTAGACCTACGTCACCAGACACTCCCTTTCTCGGCGGCGCGCGTGCACCGCCGGAGGCTCGCTCCCGCTGTGTTCAGTCACAGCGGGAGTCGGGCCAGGGGAGGAGCAGCGGCGATCGTCGGGGGAATCGAGTGTGGAGATCCGCCCGCTTGTGTAAACAGAGCGGGCGGATCTCCTAAGTGACAGGCAGGGTCAGATTGCAGCTGCGAAAAGTTCTGAGCACACCTGACAGGCTGAGACAAATTTCAATCAGTCATCTAGACAGGAGCCAACTGTATTTTAATGATTCCCAAAGAGCCCGCCCCTGCTCTGTTATGTTAGCCAAAAGCAGGCTGTAAGCTGATGTCTGTTGACTCATTGGCCCAGGGTTGCAAAACTAAGTTCCCTACTGTCACACCCAGAAAATGTGTAGCCCAAAAAAAATTTACACTTCTTTAACCACTTCCCCACTGCTCACTGTGCTGCTACTGCGGCACAGTGGCTCATTATCGTCTGGCGACGTCACCAGACATTCCCCTCTCGCAGCAGGAGTCGGGCATGGGGAGGAGCGGCGGCGATTGCCGCTGCTCTACCCCGATCGTCGGGGAATCGAGTGTGGAGATCCGCCCGCTTGTGTAAACAGAGCAGGCGGATCTCCTAAGTGACAGGCAGGGTCAGATTACAGGATTCAGCATAGCTCAACCTGCGATCTGTCCCTGTGTCACTCAGTCACCTCCCCCCCCACACGTTAGTAAGCACCAGGCATACATTAACCCCTCCCTCTCCAATAAAATTAACCCCTTCCCTGCCAGTGTCATTTTTACAGTAACAGTGCATATTTATAGCACTGATTACTGTAGTAATGTCACTGGTAACCCCAAAAGTGTCAAAAATGTCAGTCAAGGGTCCGATCTGTCCGCTGCAATGTCGCAGTCCCGCAAAAAAAAAAAAAAAAATTGCAGATCGCCGCCATTACTCGTTAAAAAAAAAAAACACCAAAAATGACAGAAATCTTTCCCGTAGTTAGTAAACGCAATAACTTTTGCGCAAACCAATCAAAATACGCTTATTGTGATTTTTTTTACCAAACATATGTAGCAGAAAACAAATTGGCCGAAAATGTTAAAAAATTTTGATTTTTACATTTTTTTGGGGGGGAATTTCATATAAAAAAAATGTTAAAAATATTGTTATTTTTTCCAACTAAACGCTCTTTTTTTGTTTATAGCGCAAAAAGTAAAAAATCGCACAGGTGATCAAATACCACCAAAAGAAAGCTCTGTTTGTGGGAAAAAAAGGACAATCTTGTAGCCCTAACAGTAAAGAACCCCCCACGTTGCCTGAGGTTAAAACGCTTCTCCTCTAATCGCATTGTATGCCCTCGAGTCCTCATGCAATTCCTTCGAATGAACATTTTTTTTTCTAAGCTGAGATCCCCATTAAGATATTTATAAATTGCTATCATGTCCCCCCTCAGATGTCTCTTCTCCAGGGAGAATAAATCAAGCGATTGCAGCCGCTCTTCATAGTTAAGGTCCTCCAACCCCCTAATTAGTTTAGTTGCCCTTCTCTGGACTCTCTCCAGCTCCAACACATCCCTCCTGAGGACCGGCGACCAGAACTGGACAGAATACTCCAGATGCGGTCGGACCAGAGTTTTATAAAGTGGAAGGATTATAGTCTTATCTCTGGAATACATCCCTTTCTTTATGCATGCTAATATTCTGTTGGCTTTGGCAGCTGCTGCTTGACATTGCATGCTATTGCCTAGTCTATCATCAACCAAGACTCCCAGATCTTTCTCCATTTTTGATTCCCCCAAGGGTTCCCCTCCTAACGTGTATTGTGCTTTTATGTTTTTAGTCCCCAAGTGCAAAACCTTACACTTCTCAACATTAAACCTCATTTGCCATGTCGTTGCCCACTCCGTAATTTTGTCCAGGTCATTCCCCCTCTTACCATGTTCCAATGGTGAGTTCTAGTTTTATGGAGCCTGCTCCGTTCTTTATAATATTCGGATCAGGCCACAACTGAAGACTGCTGGATTGTGGTATTGCCAGACTGGTCTTGTTCTGGGAGGATCTGAGTATTAGGAAAGTTTGTTTGTGCACGTGAAAGGTGGGCACATCCCCACTGTTTCAGAAACCTTTTTTTCCTGGTTTTAGGCTACTTAGCTTTCTGCTTAGTTTTTGCTTCATTTTAAAAGTCAACTTTGTATTGAAATATTGATGACATTCTTCTTTTTTTTTTTTTTTTTTTTTTTAACTTACCTTGCCACATGACTGCAATGCTTCATATCTACTTCCTTTTCACCCAAGGAGTTAAGGTAGAGAGACCTTTGTTCTCTTGGGTACATGACCTGTTAATAATTTAAACAAAAAATAAAAACATTATTCTTTGTCACGAATATTTTTTTTTTTTCTTTTTCTCTTCCAGATGTCAATATCTAAGGCTGCATTCACATGTCAGCATATGGATCGCGGCGCGATTCCGCCCGCGATCCGGAGATTATTGCAAATCGCGGGACACCTGTGTGTTGCCTGTGATTTGCAATAGCACCCCAAATGCTGAGCGATGTTGCCGTGATTTCCGCCTGCCGAATCACGGTAACATCGCGCACAAAAAAAAAAAAAAAAAAATCGCAGGACGCATTACGCCCAAAAAAGTATAAGAGTTTCTTTGGAGCGTAATGCGTCTCGCGATTTTTTTTTTGCACGATGTTACCTCCGCTGACACCCACTGCCATCCGTATCCGATCCTGTTTGTGAAATCTGGACGGATGGAAACCCTATTTTTCCAACCGTTCAGTGATCGGATCGGATGAGAGCGGACAGGCGGTCCGCTCTCATCCGAACCCCCATAGAGGGCAGCGGGGGGTGAGACCCCACTCTGCGAGCGGAGACGGAGCTGTCGTCCGCCGGGTCAGCGGGGATTGCGGATCGATCCCCGCTGAGCAACATGGATCCGCCTTACGGAGGCGGACCGTGTGAAAGAGGCCTAAAACAAAAACTACAACAATAAATGTAAAATTTAAGAAAAAGTAAAGTGCATCATATTAAAATAGATTTTTCTTTAGGATGCACTTATAAGGAGCACTCACAATTAGTGTCCAGTGATGATTTTGATTTGCTGAGCCAATCAACATGATAAATTCGGAAATATTATCCTGGAATTACATAAATTGCAATTAGTCAACACATATTGTGATTTTTTTTACAAGTTACCAAATCTAAACTTCAAGGTGTTATATTGGACAATATGAATTATTTACTTATTTATTTATTTTTACCCAAAATGGTTTGTATGGTTCTCCTTCCCACATTTTTGTCATTCTAAAAGTATGAATTATTTTAATTTTTTCTTTAGTTTTTTCCTCTGGGCGCCTGGCCAGTATAGTGAGATAGGCATTTATTATCTGAAATACAACATTGGTACTCAATGTTAATTTAACCGGTTGCCGACTGCGCACAGTATATTTACTGCGGCAGTCAGCCCCGGCCAGGCAGAGTGACGTAGATCTACGTCACTAGCCTGTCACCGGGTTTTGAGCCAATAGCGGGCGAGCGCACGCCCGCCTCGGCTCGTTCACAGAGGAGTGCGGGCGTGTGACCGGCAGACCCGATGTCCGCCGGTCACACTACGATCGTCGGTAGAGCGGGAGAAAGGCGGGCGGCTAATGTAAACAAGCAGCCTGTCATTCTCCCCTGTGTAAAAATGGAGATCAGACGTTGATCTCTGACGTAGAACCGTTGATCTCTGTTTTTACAATAGGAGACCTGTCCCACTACAGTTAGAAGCACACCCCTAGGGACACACTTAACCCCTCCCTCTCCAATACAGTTAACCCCTTCCCTGCCAGTGTCATTTTTACAGTAACAGTGCATATGTATAGCACTGATTACTGTAGTAATGTCACTGGTACCCCTAAAAGTGTCAAAAATGTCAGTTAAGGGTCCGATCTGTCCGCCGCAATGTCGCAGTACCGCAAAAAAAAAAAAAAAAAAAAAAAAATTGCAGATCGCCGCCATTACTCATTAAAAAAAAAAAAACAACAAAAATGACAAAAATATTTCCCTTTGTTCGTAAACGCGATAACTTTTGCGCAAACCAATCAAAATACGCTTTTTGCGATTTTTTTTACCAAACATAGGTAGCAGAAAACAAATCGGCCAAAAATGTTAAAAAATTTAAATTTTTACATTTTTTTGGGGGGAAATTTCATATAAAAAAAAAGTGAAAATATTGTTATTTTTGCAAAATTTACGCTCTTTTTTTGTTTATAGCGCAAAAAGTAAAAATCGCACAAGTGATCAAATACCACCAAAAGAAAGCTCTATTTGTGGGGAAAAAAGGACGTAAATTTCGTTTGGGTACAGCGTCGCACGACCGCGCAATTGTCAGTTAAATTCGCACAGTGCCGAATCACAAAAGACGTAAGACAGCAAAATCCTCCGGTGGTAAAGTGGTTAAACAATTGTTCAAGTTTATACAATACCTCACTTTCCAGCTCCATTCCTGGCTGCAGTCTCTGGATGTCATCATCAAAAATCTTATATGGTCCAATTTTTGACCGGAGTATGTGTCCAGTGTTGTTTTTCCAAGCTTGTTGTATTTCTGAAGGATTTTAAAAATGTATTAGCTGTGTTCTCAATCAAGAAATATTGTCACTAATAAATAGAATATTTTTTAGATATTATTTACATATATATTATGTAATTACCTTCCATTGGGTTCATATCTGCTGTTAATATTGAGATTGGACTCTCTACATTAATATTTTTTGGCGAGTTTGTCTTTTTTTTTTTTTTTTTTTTTCCAAAAAGATTTTTATTGAGAGATAAGAAAATTTTGTTCATACAGACAAATAACAAGAAAACTTTTACAAACTTTTGGCATAAGAATGAACATATTGAACAAGTAAATTTCCGCCAATCGGGACAATGAGTTTTCACCAGAACAACAAGAAAACTATTCAAACTTGCGGTATAAACAGCTCATAGTCAAATATGTATAAGTATCTGAGAACAGAGATAAGAAGCGGAAATTGTTAAGATTGGAGTGTGGCTACATAGAGTATCCTGACAGCATTATTTGATTTCTTCCATAAGTAGAAATTCTGAACGGTTACCGATAACACTACAGCTCCCTGATAGTGTAGTGCTAGGATCATAAGTTAAAGTTAAGCTAACTCTATATAGAGTCAGGCATGTCAACACCTTCAACTTACAGATAAGGACGGTATATGTCCATCATTCCTGTTGTTGTTAGATACTGTATGATGTCTCATCTGATGAGCTAGTATCCTACTCCTATCTCGGGGAGCAGGTTAGTCAGGACAAATAGATGGGTCGGGGAAGGGGTTGGAGGGAGGAGGGGTGAATAGGGGAAGGAGTGAAGGGTACAATATGGGTCTTCCCCAGCCTCTGCCCCCCTCTCAGGGGGTGGTGAGTCAAAGGTAAAATAAATTTTTTATAAGTTTATAAGTTTAGAGCCCTTGTAACTGGGACAGCGTCAGGCCAGAGAGGAGCTCGTCCCACTCCCTGCAACATCCCTTGTTTAGGGGAGGGAGGTAGGAATGATTGCTGAAAAAGTGAAATTAATGGGACTTACATGACACTGCCCCATGTCATTAGCATTCTCCGAAACATGTATGTTTGGGAGAAGAAAGTTAGTGGTATTTCAGTACGTAGTGTGAAGTGATAAATTCTACGACGCGTTCATCAGAATGGTGTATCTGGATGAGTTGGTGAATTCCAGCCAGGGGGTCCAAATGCGAGCATATTTTTCAGTTCTGTCTTTAGCAATAGCTATAATTTCTTCCAATTTTGCAATTTTGTCTACTTTAAGTATCCATTCTTTGGTCGATGGTGGAGTCTGGGATTTCCAATGCAGGGGAATGCATGCTTTGGCTGCATTGAGTAGGTGGGGGGTGATCGTCCTACAGTAAATATGTGGAGGGGTATTAGAATGATGTAGCAGGTATTGCGCTGGAGTGAATAGTATTTGGGTGTTCGCAACATCTGCTATAATATTGTGGATTTGTTTCCAGAATGGTTGGATTTTGGGACAAGACCAAAACACATGTAGGAGGTTACCTGGTGAGGTATTACATCTCCAGCAGAGGTTGGAAATATTGGGATAAAATTTATGGAGGAGAGATGGGGTTCTGTACCACCTAGTTTGGATCTTGTAGCAGTTTTCTTGTGTTGACACGTTTAATGAGCTTTTATGTGTGATATAACAGATATTCTGCCAGTCCTGATCAGAAAAGGCAACACTTAAGTCAGATTGCCATGCTAGGAGAGCTTTATTAGAGCAGGTAGATGTTTCTGTAAAAAGGAGGTTGTATGTCTGGGATATAAGATGGCGTCTGGGAACAGCACTACAGCAGAGTTTTTCAAATGAGGAAAGGTCCCTGGAAATGGCATTGGATTGGTTTATAGAGTTTAGGAAATGTTGAATTTGGAAGTAAGTCCAGTTGGGGATAAGGGGAGTAGAGGAGTCCGATCTGAGGTCAGTACGGTCGATTAAGCTTCCCTGGTTGTAGAACTGATAAGCACGTATCGGTTTGTCTTTCCATTGCTTACAGAGAAATTTTCCTGATAGGCCTGGAGTGAAAGATGGATTGAATTTGATGGGAGTCAGAGGTCCCGGGTTTGAGGATATGCGATATAGCTGGGAAGCGATTTTGAAGGAAGTTAATGTGGGACTTATAAGCGGGTGATTTTTGGTGGAGGAAGGAAGTAAGTCAGGAGAAATCCAAGGTGCTGCATGTAATGGGATTGATGAGAAGGCGTTTTCGAGAGCTATCCAGTCCTTATTTTCTTCGTGTAAAAGCCAATCCAATAGTCTAGTTAGATGGCATGCCCAGTGGTATTTTTGCAGGTCTGGGAGACCTATACCCCCTTTCATTTTTGATTTCGAAAGAAGGTGGAATGACAGTCTGGGGATCTTGCGATCCCAGAGAAATGTGTTACACATGGATTGGAAGGATTGGAAAAATGCTTTGGGAATTTTAATGGGGATTGTTCGTAGAATGTATAATAGACGTGGGAGAATATTCATTTTAAGAATTGCTGCGCGGCCAAACCAAGAAAAGTGGGGTTTATTCCATAATTTGATATCTGCTTTAATATTTTGAAGGGCAGGGGTGAAATTAGATGAGAAAAGATCAGATAGTGATGATGGGAGATGGATGCCTAAATATTTGATTGATTTCTGTTGCCAGAGAAAAGGAAAATCGGTTTTGCATTGTTCTACTAGGGAAAGAGGGAGGGATACATTGAGGGCATGAGATTTGGAAAAATTAATTTTGAAATTCGAGATTATTTGAAAGTTCTTAAATTCCTTCAGGAGGGTAGGGATGGTCAGAAGTGGGTTGGTGAGAAAGAGGAGTATGTCGTCTGCGAAGGCAGCAATTTTATACGTTCGGGGGCCAATTGTTATGCCTTGAATGTTTTGATTATTTGCTAGGGATCTCAGAAAGGGCTCCAATGTAAGGACAAAAAGAATCGGGGAGAGGGGGCATCCCTGTCTCGTTCCGTTTCCTATAGAGAAGGCACTCGACAGGCTTCCGTTCACTCGAACTTGGGCAGAAGGTGCAGAGTATAGAGACATTATCGAGTGGACTAGTTTATTACCAAATCCTATACGTTGAAGGACACATTCCATGTATGTCCAGTCAAGCCTGTCGAATGCCTTCTCAGCGTCTAACGACAGCATGAAACCCTTAAGTTTGTTAGAGGTTATCCAATGGTGGATATTTATGGCCTTAATTGTGTTGTCCCTGGCTTCCCTTCCAGGGACAAAGCCCACTTGGTCTTTGTGAATTATATGGGGTATAATGGGGAGAAGTCTGTTGGCTATGATTTTTGCGAATAATTTAATGTCAACGTTCAATAATGAAATGGGCCTATAGTTTACAACTGAAGTCGGATCTTTTCCTTCCTTGTGAATAACAGTGATATGAGCTTCGAGCATCCTATGCTGCGATGGGGAGGAGGAAGAGAGGGAGTTAAATACATTCGTTAAATGAGGGGAGATGTTGTCTATAAAGGTCTTATAATATGGGGCGGTGAAGCCATCGGGGCCTGGACTCTTGCCCACTTTTAATTGGGAAATTGCTATTTTCAGTTCGTCCGAAGTAATTGGACTGTCTAATTCTTTGGATTTCGTGTTAGGGATGGGTTTGGGGCAATGAGAATTTAGGAATGATTGTATTAATAAGCGTTTCTCGGCATCAGATGTGTTTGATTTCAGGTTATATAATGATGCATAGTATGCTTCAAACTGGGCTGCAATATCTGGAGTTTTGGAATGGGAATTCCCTGCGTTGTCTTTGATTGTGTGTATCGAGGAAGATGCTCTCTTCTGTTGGAGGGCTCTAGCTAAGAATTTGCTGCTCTTATTGCCGAACTCGTAAAAGAGTTTTTGCTGTAAAAAAAATTTGCGTTTCGTTTTAATATTTAGATCGTCCAAGAGCAGTTGTCTGTGCATTACTAGATCTTGGTAGGTGCTTTGTGCTAGAGTGCGCTTGTGAGCAGATTCCAGGACTTTAATTTTATTTATTAACGCTTGTGTTTTGGCTTGAAGAATTTTCCTTTTGGTAGATTTTAAAGAAATGAGAAATCCTCTCAGCACACACTTATGCGCTTCCCACAATGTGATTGGGGACACTTCAGGAGAACTATTGGTTTCAAAGAATTCAGTTAATTTAGCTTTGATGTGCTGTATGTCTGACTCCTTGGTTAGGAGGGATGGGTCTAGTCTCCAGTATTTGGAATGGGTGTGTGTTGATGGAATAGCCAGAGTTAGTGTCACTGGGTGATGGTCGGATATAGTCATGGTCTCAATCGACGCAGCTCTAATGAGAGGTAAGTCTTTTTGGGAGAGGAAAATATAGTCCAGTCTCGAATAGCGGTTATGTGGAAGAGAAAAGAAAGTAAAGTCTTTTGTCGAGGGATGGAGTGTGCGCCAGGAGTCGTGTAGCAAGAGATCATGTAGGTGTGATCTCATTTTTTTAAGGCTCTGTACGGTAAGGAAGAAGTGCCAGTTGATGTATCCAATATGGGGTATAGAGCTATGTTAAAATCCCCTCCTACAATTGTAATGCCTTTTTGAAATTCCGCAAGAGTATCTGTTATTTTCTTAAAAAATGAGACTTGAGCTGAATTGGGGCTGTAGATGTTGACTAATGTGTAGGGTTTGTTTGATATTGTACCCTTTAGAAAAATGAATCTCCCCTCCGGGTCAATAATGGAGTCAGTCAGTATCCAGTCAACATTTTTGGATATTAATATGGCTACTCCCTTAGTTTTCCCTAGGGGGTTGGAAGATAGATAGGTCGTAGGGTATAATCGGTTCGATAGTTTCGGTATTTTCTTTTGAAGGTGAAAATGAGTCTCCTGTAAATAGACTATATCTGCTTTCAATCTTCTCATCAGATCTAGGACCTGGCTGCGTTTTTCGGGAATGTTGAGGCCGTTCGTGTTTAAGGAGACTACTTTTAAAAGGGTGGAATCTTCTGAGTTTACAAGGGTACTCATGATCAAATTAAATAGGATAAATATGTATATTTTTTCCTTTTCCTTTTTCTTCCCCCCCCCCTTTTTTTTTTCTTTCCCTTCTAAAAGTAGGGCTGGATATATGTAGTTCAGACAGATGAGGTTTGTGTGGGGGCAGAGACCGAGGAAGACTGGAGAGGGTAGAAGGAGTCGGGGGACAAAGGGGAAGGGAAAGTGTGTAGATCAAAGGGAGGAGGGGGGTGCAATTACCGGGAGTGAACTACTAATTGGGGTAAAGTATCTATTCACCCCAAACAATAAAACAGAGTTCACGAATGGGTGCCAGGGAAAGGGATTTCGAATGGTCCCTTCCTGTCTTGTAGGGGAAACGGCTAGAGCTAGACTAGAAGGGTTAATAGTTAGGTTACTGAGCAGCGTGGGAGAGGTATTTGTAATAATAATTGATATAATACCTTAATTTTGTGGGAGGATGAGTATATGGTTAACGGACATGAGCCTTGTCTCGTATGGTGGGGAAGTAGTGGTGTGGTGGTTTTTCGTAAATAGTGTGTAGAGAGGGGCGAAGATATCAGTATATGGTATATTTTGAACAAAGGGCTTGTATGGGATCTAGATCAAATCGGGAGGGGACCACTTTCTAGAGGAGATATCTGGGAAGAGAGGAGAGAGATAACGAAAGAAAAGAAAAAAAAAAAAAACGGGAGAGAAGAGAGCAAATGTGACCCACTTCCCCAACCGATCAGCCCTCCGAGCTCACATTCGCATTTAGTAAATGCTGCTTTAATGAATGTGAAAAAAGTCCATGTATATATAGACAAGTGCTATCTTTATTAATAAGTCATAGGTCAGTGTTCTGGATGACTTAAACTAGATATAAAGAAAGAAGAGCATTGGGAAGTTATGCTGTAGTAAATATCAGCTTAGCTATCGTCATTATGGGATCTCGGAGGGCTAATCAGCGAGGTTATATTCTCTACAAGGAGGGAGAATGAGCAAGATTTGTAAATTAGAACAGATATGAGGCGGAAATGGGTCACTACACATAAAGAAGACTCATAATATGTAATGTGACATGCAATATCCTAAAACTTTATATGTCAAGAATAAAATGGATACAAGTTTTGGGTGGTATCTCTTGGCTAAGACTTAAAAAGGATCGATGAGTTTGTCTTCCAAAAAAAAAAAGGGGGGTAATTTCTTCCCTTTCTCTTTATACTGTAAAGTACTGCTGATCGATCTTAATGAAAAAATGCATGAATGGTGTTTTGGTAAAGAGAAAAAGAATTATATGTGTATTTCTGGGTGTGATAGAAAAACAGATTGCAGTACTTTACCAGTCCCTGTCAGTATCGGACCATTGATCGTAGGTGTATGAAGGACGATCTCATACAGTCAGCAAGGGGCTGTGAGGAGGGAGGAAAGTTCAGCGAAGCAAGTTCATAGCGGGGATGAACAAAAATGTTGGAGAAAATGTCCGGAACTTTTCAATCTTCATCTGCCTCTTGTCTCGAGGGATGTATGGTTGGGGTTCTTGACACCTGTTGAGGAAAAGGAAAGCGAAGCGAGAAAATAAGGGGAGGGGGAGAGAATGAAGAGAAGGGAGACAAGAAGTTCGTTCGATGAGGTCTCAGCAGAAGACATCTTGAAAGCTACATTGCTGCTTGGTTTTCTGAAGAGTTAGTCTTGGCGTTGCCTTCTGTGGACCGGAGACGCAGTTGGGCTTCCGTGTGTATACATCCTGGGTTGAGAAGAGCCAGTGTGTCTTGGAGATGTCGATCGTGGACGTCTGATCTGGAATTCGTCTCTCTCTGGGATCGTGTCCATCGAAGTTGCCCTGCGCATATTAGAGGCATGTGGGCTTCTGTACCAGTCTGGAAGGTCTACCAGGGGTATGTTAAGTTGGTTGCAGAAGGTCAGCAGGTCCTCAGGTACTCTTAGGTTTGCTGTACGACCGTTTGCAGTTGCTGACAGGCAGAACGGAAATTTCCAGCGATAGGGAATTTCTCTACTTCTGAGGACTTCTAATAGCGGGCGAAGATCTCGTCTGCGTTGCAAAGTCAAGGGAGATAAGTCTTGATATATTTTGACTTCGGTGCCCTGATATAAGAGAGAGTGTCTGTCTCTTGCTCTACGGAGAATATCTTCTTTTAAGCGGTAATTTACTAAACAGCAGACGATGTCCCTGGGAGGGTCTGTGTCCCTTGTTCTCGGGCGCAGGGCTCTATGTAGTCGTTCGAACTCCATTGGAGTGTCTGGGGGCCTGCCAAGAACATCGTTGAAAATTGTCATTGTTGCTTTAGTGATTTGGTTGCGGTCAACTGATTCAGGTAATCCTCTTAATCTCAAATTATGTCTTCGGCCTCTATTATCCAGATCTTCCATATGTCTCTGAAGATCTCTCAATTGCATAGTGTGTAGAGAGCTGTTTTCATTTAGTGCCTGCAAAGATTCTTCCTGATGTGCAGCCTTCTCTTCCACATCAGCCACTCTGTCAGTGACATTATTGATGTCTCTCTTCATGTCAGTAATAGCACTAGCCAGGGATGCTTTGATGTCCTCAGCAATCATTCTCAAATCCTGGAGTGTAACAGGAGGTGTCTGATTAAATGAGGTGGAGGCAGCCATGGCCATGTGGGCAGGTGAAGGGGCTACAGGGGGTGGCATAGTGACATTTGGGGGTGAGTAGGGTGTTGGAGAGGTCAGATCCTGTTGCGGTGGGTGTCCCTCTGTGGCTTGTATAGCGGAGGGGGGGCCGCGAGTGAGCTCCGGGTAGGCCGCATTTGAAGCCGGGGCCTCGCGTACCGGCGCCACCTGCCGGAACATGTCAGGGATGTTTCTTGGGCCTCCTGGTTGCAAATCACGCGGGGACCGGGACCTTGAGGGTGAGGAGTGGGCGGGTGACTTCCCCGTACCTGGCATAGCTGTGTTTGCTGGAAGGATTGCTATTTTATTGGCTTTTTCTCCCACGCTGCTCAGAGCAGTGAAATCAGGCTGCCATTCCGGTCAAGCGCCAAGCCACGCCCCCGAGTTTGTCAGTGCCGTCTCCATATTTTCCTCAGTTGCCTCTTGGGCACCTTTTGTTTTTTTGTTAAGTTTTTTTAATGTGGTCAATGTGCACCTTCCTTACTTTCCCTTCATTGCTCTCAACCATTGCCTGCTTTCCACAAACATTCACTAATTTAAAGGGTCCTTGATAATTTGGCTGCAATTTGTCCCCTTTCCTTTGCCTACATCTTATGTTGGCCACTAAAACCTTATCCCCATTTTTTAGCAATAAAGCAGTATCAGTTTTTCTCTTCCTTTTTTGATTTTTTTTCTATCGCCTTGTCCACATTTTTTTGGACAATCTCAGTAATTTGACTTTTCATTCTTATCCCCTCATGTACGATTTCCTCTTCAACTGTTCCTTTGATATCGTACTCTTCATACTATGATAAAAAAAACAGATACTGAATTTTAAAATTTTTCCTATGTGTCTAATACCATTGATTCCAAAACATTTGTATGACTCTAATCTATCCTCCAAAAAACAAAAACAAATTATAACATCTAACATGCAATAGTTGGAAATATAAAGTTTTAGAAACCCTTACTTCAGACAGTACACTACAGACCTACTGTACTGCTTGTTTATTATGTATTCGGTCTGACCAGACTTCTGGGGTTGAGCACCCCATCCCCCACACACACCTGTACTCTATCAGAGTCCACTATCAAGTAGGTATAGGAGGAGTCCCCTGTAGTGCATTAGCACATCTATCCCAGCAAGGAGTGTTGTCTCCAAGGGTTAGAAAGGCTGGATTCACCCCTTTTTTATGGATAGTGTAGGACCCACTGATAATGGGGTACTTTGACGCAGTGGTGGGCTTGAGCACGATATGGCCATATGGTGGGACCAAATCCCCATTTTTATTTATGGATTGTCTTCATATTTGATAGTCATTTCTTTTGCATGTGTGCGCTATTCTTTTTTAATATACATGTTGCTTGGTCCATAGCTGCACCGGCTTTAGATATACATGTTCAGGGTTTGCTCCCCCAATTTTTTGCTTGTTTATTAAGTATAAATCTGCAAAAAATAAAAAAATCCATACTTCTCTTACAATACATGTAATGAAAATGATACATTTTGATACACATTGAAAAATTGTATGTGCCCTAACTTTGTTTTTTCACATGTCTCATTCTTAACAGCACAAAAAAAAAAAAAAAATGTTGCCACTCACATTAAAATCAGTTGGGACTTCAGTTGGAAATCTGGCTTCCCTGCCATATAACAGGAAAAATGGAGAATACTTGATGGTATATTGTTTTTTACCTCAAAGTCCAAATAACACAGCATCTATGTACTCGTCCCAATTATCTGTTTATTCGTTAACTAGTTTAGTTAGTGCCCTTTAAAAAAAAAAAAAAAAAAAAGTTTATTCCATTAGAAATTGTGAGAAACAATTTTTTTTGTGGAAATTTTTCAGCAAAAATTTATTGCTTAGAAAAGTACATTGAATATGTTAGTTTTAATCCAACATAGCATCCACAAGATTTTTTTTGTGTTAAGCAATCTGTAATCTTAAAGTAGTTGTATCCCCTAGACAATAAATAAAAAAACATACAGGGCAATGGCATTATGTACTAGTATGCATTGCATAGTAGCACTATATGAAATACTTACCTTTATAACGAAGATCCTTCACAGTCGCCTGGTCACTAGGGATGTACCGAACTGTTCGCCGGCGGACAGTTCCCGGCGAACTTAGCATGTTCGCGTTCGCCGCTGCGGGCGAACATATGCGATGTTCGGTCCGCCTCCTATACATCATCATTGAGGCAAACTTTGACCCTGAACATCACAGTCAGCAGACACATTCCAGGCCAATCAGCATACCTCCCTCCCACACCCTCCCACCTCCTATAAATAAGCAAGGGCAGCATCCATCTTAGATCATTCTGAAGCAGTGTGTTAGTGAGAGCAGGGAGAGTGCTGCTGCTGCTGTTATAGCTAGGGACAGTTAGTCAGTGTTCTTGGTACACTCCTGCTGTAAGGACAGCACCCCAAAAAGCCCTTCCTAGGGCTGGTATTTGAGGTTTTTTATTGGAGATATAGATATATATCTATTGTCCCCAGAAGCCCTTTTGAGGGCTGGTATTTGAGTATTTTTTATATCTATCTATCTATCTATCTATCTATCTATCTATCTATCTATCTATCTATCTATCTATCTATCTATCTATCTATCGTGCACTGCAGTTGTGTGTGAGAGGCCACAGACCCACCACAGACTGTACTGTGTGCACACCACACTCATTTCGGGTGGCACAGGCACAGTACCTTGCATTTTAAAAAATATTTTTTTTTTCCTCTGTCATAATTGCAGTGAGTGCTGTGTCAGGTCCACAGAGTGTACTGTACCCACTGCAGTGCACTGCTCACCACTGATATATATACGGTGGCACAGCATCTTGTTGCAAATTTAAAAAAATATATATATTTTTTATTATTGCAGTTGCCTGGGCTGCCAGTGACTGTCAGGTCCACAGAGTGTACTGTGCCCACTGCAGTGCCACTTCCCACCCACCACTGATATATACGGTGGCAGGCATGACTTTTTTTGTATTAGTGTCTGGGGGGGGGGGGTCTAAAAAGTGTAACTGTGAAGTTTCAGCTCTGTAGCATGTCCAGAACCAGAAAAAAAAATTCATATAGGTGTAAAAGGGGTTCCCACCATCCCTGCTCTACTGAAAAAAATGGATTTTTGTAAAAACTTACCGTAAAATCCTTTTCTCTTAGCTCATCGACAGACGTAGTCCTCGGTGATACACCACCTTCGGGTTATGTTACCTCCGCAGGAGCAGGACTAGACAGGAAATTAAAAAGCTCTGGCCACACCCTAGGGGCAGTCCCAGAGGGTATATCCTCTCTCTCTCTGCCTCAGCAAATCAGTTATGTGAAAAAGCAGTGCTTAGAGAATTTAACCCAACCCAACTCCAAAACAGAGGGGCGGGGACTACGTCTGTCGATGAGCTAAGAGAAAAGGATTTTACGGTAAGTTTTTACAAAAATCCATTTTTCTCTAGCGCTCATCGACAGACGTAGTCCTCGGTGATACACCACCTTCGGGACGTCCCAGAGCAGTATCACAACTGAGGGGTGGGAAAATGGAAATCAAATCCCAATCTAGAAGGCCCAACCGGTGCCAACTAGAAGTTTACAATGCTCATCCTTAATGATGAGACTCAACAAAAAAATTTTTCAAACAGAAAAAAACCCTCGAGGTAGACCACCGGTCTCCTCAAATTGCGGCCTGCAAAACCTTGCGGCCAAATGAGGCATCCGCCGATGCCGTCACATCAATTTTATAGAATTTAGTAAAGGTATGTACCGACGACCAAGTGGCCGCCTTACATACCTGGACCACTGACGCCTGATGGCGAAAGGCCCAGGAAGTACTGAGCGCTCGAGTGGAGTGCGCCCTAACAGGGAACGGAGGACTCTGACCCTTAATAGAATAAGCCTGTACCACCGTTTGTCTAATCCATTTGGCAATGGTCGCGGCAGATGCAGGCAAACCCTTTCTGGGGCCATCCGTGATCACAAAAAGTGAATCCGTCTTACGGAATGATTCCGTAGCTTTCAGGTATACCCTGATTGCCCGAACCACATCCAAGGAATGCAACGCATGTTCCCGATGATGCTTGGGCTGAGGACACAAGGAAGGTAGTACAATATCTTCATTCAGATGAAAATCTGAAACCACCTTAGGAAGAAAAGATGGCTTAGGATGAAGTACTACCTTATCCCTATGAATCACTAGGTATGGGGACTGGCATGATAATGCAGCCAGTTCTGACACCCTGCGAGCAGACGTAATAGCCACCAAGAAGACCACCTTCTGGGATAAAGTAAGCAAGGGAATCTCCCTGATGTTTTCAAAGGGAGGTTTCTGTAGAACCGACAAGACCAAATTAAGATCCCAGGGCGGTAAGGGCGCGCGGACTGGAGGAGCCAGGTGCCGCACCCCCTGGATGAAATTCCGCACCAAGGATTTGGTAGCTAAAGGTTTCTGAAAGAAGATTGCTAATGCTGAAACTTGACCCTTGATGGTGCTCAAGGCTAGCTTCTGCTCAACCCCTTGTTGCAAAAAGGCCAATATTCGAGACACCGAATAGGTACGTGGAGGAAATCCTAAAGATTCGCACCACGCAATATAAGTCTTCCATGTGTGATAACAGACTTTGCTGGAAGTCGCTTTCCTTGCTTTAATAAGGGTAGGAATGACAGAAGTAGACAAACCTCTGTCCTTCAGTACTTGGGTCTCAATGGCCAGGCCATTAAAACCAGCGACTGTAAAGCACGAAGGTAAATAGGTCCTTGAAACTACAGACACTCCCTGAGACGAAGTTCCCACGGAACGTCTGCGACTAACCTGTCCAAGTCGGCCAGGCCGGCTTGAAGAGGCCAGCCTAGAATTTCTAGGACCACTGGCGCTGATTGGATCTGAACCAGGCGTCCCTAGAGGTATCTGGCCCCGACCATCCGAGAAAGTCTGGTCGTTTTCTGTTCCCACACATTTATCAGATACCTGATAGTTATCAGGCAAGGTGATCTTTTCTGGTTGAACCTCAGGGACCGAAGTCACCCGACTAGAGGCTACTTGGCCTATCTGGTCAATCAGATCCGATTCCTGTGAGGTATCGGGACTAATCTTAGGAAAAGGTAAAGGAAAAGATCTATACAGGGAACGGTAACTACCGCTTCCTGTGCTTAAATGTTGGAAGGGAAGAATCGCACCGGTAGTAGTGGTTGATGCTCGATCTAATGTCCTGAATACCGGTGAAAACGTCCCCCCACCCTGAAATTGGGTGGGGGCGCACCTTCAGGCTGTGTACTCCTTTGCTTCGGGTTTGGCTGGGTTGGTCCTCTGCTTGTCCGACCAGCCCTTCTTGAACCCTCCTGGAGGAGTCTTGCCTTTCCCGGAAGTACCAGCCGGGCGTCCTTTATGGGCGGTAAAGAAAGGTCCTCGCTTGTTGCGAGGTTCCTTAGCTTTTGCAGCCTGTGGCAAAAAAGTACTCTTGCCCCCGGTGGCATCCTTAATGATTTCATCTAGGTTGGCTCCAAATAGACGATTCCCCTGGAAAGGGAGATTGGTCAAAGTCTTTTTGGAACCTAGGTCAGCTGACCAGCATTTTAACCACAGCACACGTCTGAGGATCACTGCTAACTTAGATGCATGCCCTAATAGGGGAGTAGTGTCCAAGGCTGCGTCACAGATAAACCGTAGCCCTTGTATGATCTGTTCTATCAAATCAGATGTCTCCTGGGGAATATCTTTTCCCCTAAGATCTTGGCGTACCATCTTCGCCCATTCTGTAAGTGTCTGGGAAACTAGACCAATAACGATTACTGGTCTAAATGCTGACCCTATCAGAGAAAAGATAGTGCGGGACTCCGCTTCTATCTTTCGATCCACCGGATCCTTAAAGGACGAAGTGTCCTCCACTGGAATAACCGTGGCTTTGTTCAGCCTGGAAATAGGCGGATCCACGACTGGTGGTACCGTCCATTTCTTAATGATGGATTCCTCAAACGGATAGCGTCTAGCAATACGCTTGGAAATAGTAAAGGTACGTTTAGAATGTTCCCATTCTCCTTTAATCTGATTTCCAAAACATTTAGGTACAGGAAAAGCCTTCGCCGTCTTGATGGGCTTATTAGTCCCAAAAGGCCTCTCTGTTTCAGTTGCCTCTGCCGGTAAAGCCTCAAGTTTTAAGGTTTCTTGCACTGCCACAACTAGTGC
Organism: Pelophylax lessonae; assembly: GCF_965119305.1. Classification (NCBI taxonomy): domain Eukaryota; kingdom Metazoa; phylum Chordata; class Amphibia; order Anura; family Ranidae; genus Pelophylax; species Pelophylax lessonae. The sequence goes on along the minus strand of NC_138768.1, from coordinate 12,647,166 downwards.
GTCCACCAATGCTTCTTCCTGAATTATAGCAAGAGAAGAAGCGTCCTCCTCACTGTCTGAGGGGGCTTTACCTGGGATAGCAGCCCTTGCAGAGGAACCTGCAACTGCAGTGACCATCTCTGAATCAGAGGTGTCAGATGGTATAGGGGTAGGCGGGGGTCGCTTCCTTGACCCCCGTCCCTGACAGGCCGCCTCCACCCGAGCCACCATAGACTCCAAAATTGCTGTAAATGACTCTATACTCTGTACACCGGCGGGTCCCGAGGCCCCCTCGAGGGAAACAGGTGGGGGAATCTGTGTGGCAGGGTCCATAATAACTCCAGTTACTTCCTGGATGATATAATTCAAAGTAAAGAAAAAACTTTTTTTTTTGACCCTCAGCGCCACAAAAAACCCCTTAGTGTTACCTGCTAGGGATCCCTATCGATCGAGAGAGAGAGAGATAAACCCCCAGGCTCACCACTTGATGTTCAGAGTTGAACTGCAACAGCTTACAGCGCTGTCTTAGACAAACAGGAAGTCTTTTGGCTGGCTGCCCAGGAAGAAAGGAGGCGGCTCCGCCCCTCTGTACGCCTTCCGGCGCCTCCCCCAAGCTCCACGAGGTGTAGAATCACCTAAAACATGGCCGCCCCCATGCTGGAGACACGAGGCTACGCCAAAATGGCGGCTCGTGCGATCCAGCAAAAAAAATGGCGGCGGCCTGTGCTGACTAGCGGTGTGCTGCAGGCACACAACACTCTCTCTGCATGGGGATATGGCGTGTTTGGCGGTACCGGCCCTGGCGGACCGCATGGCCGTTCGGGAGGCCTGCTATTAGCTGGAGATCTGACTTGGAAGGCAGTCTACATGTCCATGGCTTCTGACTGGTAGGTAGCTTATACTTAACCCATAAGATTCCCAGAATGCCACAGATTACATCTTTAAAACATGTATACAATAGATTGTTAGCTCCCAAACCAAGCCTCCTGGCTTTTGCACACATAAAATCACACTCAAAGTAGGAGGATTTGTGACATGTTATAGGATAGAAAGAAACTCTTTCTTACCATACAGAGAGGGGCCCGCGTTCACCACAAAACCCGTCAGGGAAAACAGGGGGAACATACTACTCACCATACCGGAACCAGGCGGGCACCAACTCCTGACAGTACCCCTCTCCACCGGGGCGGGAGGGCTGTCGACCGATACAGACGCCGTGACTCATGGTCTTTGGCGTTTCAGCGAGACGTTTAACTCGCGGGTTCAGTCCTTTAATGGGACTTTGTCGCGGCCGACTCAGCGCGGAGCTATGGCCTGCACGCGCTCGTAGGCTGAACTGGGGTGACCACCGGATCTCAACATCCAGCCCGTCGCCCAGTTCAGCTTTCTTGCTTGAAGATCTCACAGGAACACTGGAGAAAAAAAGCTGTCCAAAAATCCTTTTAGAAAAAAATTTCTTGCCAGGACCTAAGATCCCAGCAAGGTATCTAGGTCCTTACTCCTAACTAGACAGAAAATAACTGATTTGCTGAGGCAGAGAGAGAGAGGATATACCCTCTGGGACTGCCCCTAGGGTGTGGCCAGAGCTTTTTAATTTCCTGTCTAGTCCTGCTCCTGCGGAGGTAACATAACCCGAAGGTGGTGTATCACCGAGGACTACGTCTGTCGATGAGCGCTAGAGAAATTATCTTTTTTTTCTGGTTCTGGACATGCTACAGAGCTGAAACTTCACAGGTACACTTTTTAGACCCCCCCCCCCCCCAGACACTAAATCACACACAAAAAAAAAAGTTCTTAAAAATTGTCATTTTTGATAGAGAGACAATTATTGAAAAAAAAAAAAAAATTCTTTGGATTTATTGTCTGGGGGGTCTAAAAAGTGTACCTGTGACGTTTCAGCTCTGTAGCATGTCCAGAACCAGAAAAAAAAATTAGAATTAGGGTTAGGGCTAGGGTAATTTTTAGTGCTTAGGGTTAGAGGGTTAGGGTTAGAGGGGTAGGGTTACTAACTCTAACCCTATCGACCTAACACTAAACCTAACCCTCTAACCATAACCCTAACCCTCTAAGCCTAGCCATAAAAATAACCCTAACCCTAATTGGTAATTTTTTTCTGGTTCCGGACATGCTACAGAGCTGAAACTTCACAGGTACAGTTTTTAGACCCCCCAGACGCTAAATCCAAATAATTTTTTTTTTTTTTTTAATTTTTCCAATAATTGGCTCTCTATCAAAAATGACAATTTTTAAGAACTTTTTTTGTGTGATTCAGTGTCTGGGGGGTCTAAAAAGTGTACCTGTGAAGTTTCAGCTCTGTAGCATGTCCAGAACCAGAAAAAAAATTAGAATTAGGGTTAGGGTTATTTTGAGTGCTTAGGGTTAGGGTTACTAACTCTAACCCTAAGTATCTCACCGTAACCCTAGCCCCCAACTCTAAACCTAACCCTTAAAGCCCAGTTCCTGTCCCATTTTGGTCGGTTCTGGTCTGTTTGCGGTTGTTTGCGGTGCGTTAAACGGGGAGTTTGGTCTGTCTCTGTGAAGCGGGTGTAACCCTTACACTACCTGATCGATACAACATCATACCTGATCGTATACACACACTGGATGTTTTAAAGCACGTTATTCCAAACAATTTAGGAATGTTAGGTGATTTATGCCCTTTATGGAATAAAACCCGACTGCGTCAACTACGTAATTTTCCATGGGAGTTTTGCCATGGATCCCCCTCCGGCATGCCACAGTCCAGGTGTTAGTCCCCTTGAAACAACTTTTCCATCACTATTGTGGCCAGAAAGAGTCCCTGTGGGTTTTAAAATTCACCTGCCTATCGAAGTCTATGGCGGTTCGCGAACATTTGCCGATGTTCGCGTTCGCCAACAGCAAATTTTAGGTTCGCGACATCACTACTGGTCACTGCTGTGGGAGCTGACATGTTTCCTTGGCGTCTCTTCTGTGTTTGGCGGCTCTGGCGCGGTGAGTGGCCAGAGCCGCAAAGACACGTGGAATTTCTCTTTCCAGCAGGGAGCACTGAAGGTCCCGCAACATATGCCGGACCTTCAGAGCGCATGCGCCGCTGTTGTCAGCGGCTGCATGCAGGGTGAATATCTCCTAAACAGTGGAGGTGTAGAAAATATTAATTTTACCTACAGGTAAGCCTTATTATAGGCTTACCTTTTGTTAAAAAGTTAATAAAGCAGCGGACACAACTGCTTTAAAAAATCATCGTCTTAACCCCAAAAATATATATATATATTTTTTAAATCTTTTTATTGGTATAAAACAACAAAAAAACAACAACATAATGCAACAACAAAATTGGTGCATAAGATACAATGACTAGGCACTGAAAGGATGAGCAGAGCGCCTTCTCCCACCAGACTGACGAGGAGGTTCACAATGTTCACAACAGGCATACACAGAAGAGGCACATCTGGCATAAAATAATCGATACAACCCGGGAAGGCAGGGCGACAGGCCTAATGTCCGCCTCTCACTCTAAGCACGCAAGCAGTGCAGCCGAGGAGCCCTCCAGCCATCGTAGCCATACGCGGTCATATTTTTTTGGGCAGCCTCTGTGGGCGTATGTGTCCCGGTACAGGGGAATGACCCCGTCCACCAGGTCCCTCCATTGCTGAAGCGTGGGGGGAGCCTGTTGGCGCCAGTGTAGAGCTATATTTTTCTGGGCATAAAAGAGCAAAAGACCCAGGAGGGTGGGGTCCGCCACCCTGGGCACCAAGTCATCCAACAGTCCCAAGAGGCCAAGGCAGGGGGAGGGGTCCAGGTCCATCTGCAAAAGAGCACAGGACACTGAAAAAATCTGGCACCAGTAACCCCAAAAATAATTCTTACCTCTGAATGGTGCCATTCATTTTTTCTACAAGGCCATTGGTTTGAGGATGGTAGGGTGCTGCAAATTTTCTTTCAATTCCAAAATATTCACATAACTCACTATTCAGCTGTATAAAACCAAAAAAAAAAAAAAATTACAATTGCAAGAGAGCTAATGAAAATGTTAATAATGCCATTTTAAAATATATTATATAGAATTGTTAATTAAATGAGCAATAAAGGAAAGATATTGTGAACAGTGAGAGAGACACAGAGTAAATAAATACTTATTAAACAAAAAAATTAAGTAATTAGGGCTTCTTAAATTATGTGTACTGTTACAGTTTTGTATTACAGTAGAAAGAATACTTGATATGGCTGCAGGCGCATTTAAATTCGCACATTTTTAAAAAGTCAACAATCTTATTGAATTACAGATTTGACTTTGGGCAAAATTAGTATTTAATTGGTTAACTTACCTCATTTACAAATTCACGCCCTTGATCGGTGCAACCTTTTCGGTGCTCCATGGCGCATAATAACGGAGAGAAGCACTTTGCTTGTCTCTACTGCAGTTTTATTTTGTAGCGGGTAGGCTTCTACCCATTTCATATAATAATCCACAATAACACATAGGTAACGATGACCGCGCTTGGTGGGGACAAGTGGACCTATCAATTCCATCCCAAGCAAGAACCATGGTTCCGTGATCTAAAGAAAATTGTTGAAAAAGAGAAAATGTTGTTTAAACACCAATTAAAACGCCAACTTAAAATAGATATATGGTCACATCTGTTTGGCCCTTTTTCTCCTGTGATCGCACTTGTACTTGCTGTTGGCTGACATCACAGTTCCTCTCCAGGGTCTGGAAGCATCTTGACAATATTGTCCGGATCCACCAAGATACATGACTGACAGCTGGCTGTGCTCTGCCTCAGTGAACCACTGAGAGAATTAACCATACTCTTACTTCACCCCCTTCCCTAGTGCTGCAGGGGCGGAGCAGACAGCCCATCAGTTAGTCATGACTCAATGAAGTGTGCTCAATTATGACTGATAACTGAGCATTCAATTGTGATGTGCTTGTATATTTATTTTTGTAAGAATTGGTAGGGGACAGATGCAGCATTGTACCAATGCAACTCGTGAGGTATGTCAATTCTCCTTTTTCTTTCCTAGCATAACACACTTTTCAATAATCGGATTTTTGTAAGATCTTACCGTAAAATCCTTTTCTCTTAGCTCATTGACAGACGTAGTCTTCTTGATTCACATCAATTGGGTTATGTTGTCTCCGCAGGAATAGGACTAGGCAGAAAGAAAAAACGTTCTGGCTCCACCCTAGGGGCAGTCCCAGAGGGTATATCCTCCCTCTCTCTGCTACAAGGAATCAGTTCTGTTATAAAGCAGCAACAGAGAATTTAACCCAACCCAACTCAATGATAGAGGGGCGGGTACTACGTCTGTCAATGAGCTAAGAGAAAAGGATTTTACGGTAAGATCTTACAAAAATCCGATTTTCTCTGTCGCTCATTGACAGACGTAGTCTTCTTGATTCACATCAATTGGGACATCCAGAAGCAGTGCCACAAATGAGGGGTGGGATTGACAGAAATCAAAATCCAATCTAGAAGGCCCAACCGGTGCCAACTAGAAGTTTTAAAGGCTCATTATAAACAAAGAATGAGACTCAAATAAAAATTCCAACGGAAAAAAACCCTCGAGGTAGACCACTGGGTCTCCTCAAATGGCGGCCTGCAAAACCTTGCGGCCAAACGAGGCATCAGACGATGCCATTACATCAACTTTATAATGTTTTGTAAAGGTATGCACCGACGACCAGGTAGCCGCCTTGCACACCTGGACCACTGACGCCTGATGGCGAAAGGCCCATGACGCACTAAGTGCCCGAGTGGAGTGCGCCTTAACAGGGAACGGGGGCTCCCGACCCTTAAAAGAATAAGCCTGTACCACCGTCTGTCTGATCCATTTGGAAATAGTCGCGGCAGATGCAGGCAACCCCTTTTTGGGTCCATTCGGGATCACAAAAAGTGAATCCGTCTTGCGAAACGAGTCTGTCGTTTTCAAGTATACCCTGATCGCCCGGACCACATCCAAGGAGTGTAAAGCAAACTCCCGAGGATGACTGGGCTTAGGACACAGGGAAGGTAATACAATTTCTTCATTCAGATGAAATTGTGAAACCACTTTTGGTAGGAAGGATGGCTTGAATGTGTCGCGGCCGACCAAGCGCGATGCAATGGTCTGCGCGCGCTCGTAGGCCGGCTAAGGTGACCACTAGTGTCGCCCAGATCCGGCGTAATTTGCTTGAAGATCTCACAGGAAAAAACACTGGAGAAAACTACCTAAAAAAATATTTTTTCTAAAAAAAAATCTTGCCAGGACCAAAAAGATCCCAGCAAGGAACTTAGGTCCTTACTCTTGACTAGACAGAAAAAAACTGATTCCTTGTAGCAGAGAGAGGGAGGATATACCCTCTGGGACTGCCCCTAGGGTGGAGCCAGAACGTTTTTTCTTTCTGCCTAGTCCTACTCCTGCGGAGACAACATAACCCAATTGATGTGAATCAAGAAGACTGTCAATGAGCGACAGAGAAAACAAAGTTTTTAAACATATTTTTTTTTTTTAACCATGCAGTGTGGCTGTGATGGCACTGCATATGTTGACTGATCTTTCTCCAGGGATGAGGATAAAACTTATATGCAGCCAATCCAGATACATGGTCCCTGGAAATATACAGGTCCCTCTCAAAAAAACTTACCGTTAGTTCACCGGTAACGGCTTTTCTCTTCAATCCTTCCAGGACGGCCTACTATTGGGAGATTGTGGCTCCGCCTCACCGGAAACACAACTGATTTGCAGCTGTTAAAAGGGTCCCACCCATCCTTAGCTCCAGTTTATAGGAAGTAGTTTCCAACCAAACCTTAAGGAATAGTTATTCAACAGCTACTTATAAATACATATACATTTATATTATACATATTCTTTAGAATTTTCCACCACATAGGGAGGGATGTAGGCCGGCCGTCCTGGAAGGATTGAAGAGAAAAGCCGTTACCAGTGATCTAACGGTAAGTTTTCTCCTTTCATCCATCCAGGACAGCCTACAATTGGGAGGATAATAAAGAATCCATACAGGCCTACCTCAGGGAGGGACCACTGCCTGTAAGACCTTTCTGCCAAAGGCCAGGTCTTGTTGTGACAGTACTTCCACACGATAGTGCTTTAGGAAGGTATCTTGACTGGACCAAGCAGCAGCATGGCGGATCTGTTCCCAGGATGCTCCGGCTTTTTCGGCCCAGGAAGTTGCCATGCCCCTTGTGGAATGTGCCTTTAGAGTTGTTGGTGTGGGGGTACCTGACACCTTATAAGACATACTAATGGCTTGTTTAATCCACCTGGAGATTGAGGGTTTTGATGCTTGTAAACCCTTCCTTGGTCCAGAATGTAGAACCAATAGGTGACTAGATTTTCTAAAACTCTTGGTTCTTTCTAGATATGTCAGAAGGCATCTTCTAACATCCAAGCAATTAAATTTTTGTTCCTTTGCACATTTAGGTTTCTCACAAAATGATGGGAGAACCATCTCTTGATTCTTATGAAAGGATGTCACTACCTTGGGCAGGTATAGTGGATCTGGTTTAAGAATCACCCTATCCTGAAGAATTCTCATAAAGGGTTCTTTAATAGATAAGCTTTGCAAATCACCCACTCTCCTGGCTGTGGTGATTGCCAACAAAAAAGTTAATTTAACAGACAAAGTGTCTAAACTGATTTTGTCTAAGGGTTCAAACGCTTCACTAGATAAAGCCTCTAGTACTAGCGTTAAGTTCCAAGCTGGAACAATAGTTCTGTTTATTGGAGATACTCTACTCCGAGCTAACAGAAATCTTTTAATTAAAGGTTCTTGGGCTAACCTTTTGTCTAAAAAAACAGAAAGTGCCGCTATCTGTACTTTAAGGGTGTTCACCGCCACTCCCTTATCTACCCCATCCTGTAAAAAATCCAGGATCCTTGGGGTTGAGGCAGAGGAATCATTCTTCTGATTCTGCCAAGTACAAAAAGTTTTCCAGATTTTGGAATAAATTTTTCTAGTTACTGGCTTTCTACTAGAAAGGAGGGTCTCAATGACTCTGTCTGAGCATCCTTTTTCTTTTAATATCTGTCGTTCTCTATCCAGATTGTTGATCTGGGGTGACTCAGAGTTCCTTGCAGTGACTGTTCTAGTATTTTTCAAGGAACTGTCACAATTAGAGACACCAGGGTTGCAAATCACAACGTTTTTTGCGACCATAGTTTGTGACTCTGCAGAACTCTTGATATTAACTTTTGTAGTGAAAAGACATAGGTTTGCTTGAAAGGCCCAGGAGGTACTGGGGCCTTCAAGCCCCGCATATCCTTCTATACTCTCAGAAGGAAGAACTGTTCTATTTTTTGGCTCTGTGTGACAAATAAGTTCACTGTGGGGTTCAGTTTCCATTCTGTTGGGTGGGATGGTGACTGACTCCCAATAGCTCTGCTGATTTTAGCTGAGTTGCCAACAGGCGAGGAGGAGAACCTCTGGACTGCCTGAGAAAAGCTTGATGCTTTCCGCACATCATAATGTGTAGGAAGGCATTTCTTATCTCCAACATTGTCATACGGACATTTTGGTACAGATCTTTTTTGACCATGAACATGTTCACCCTGGAGAACCTTTGTTCTATTTTTAAGGGACAAGTCATAGTTGATTTTAGTACCGCTTGGGAGACCAACTCCAATTGGCACACTTCCCGATGCAGAAAGTAGGGACTGGCAGAGATGTTTTCCCATTGGGAAGCAAGATGGGATAGTCTGCCCCCTACACTGACTCTGACGTCAGTTAGATTCTTTGGGTTTCGGCCCTGGTTTGAGGAACAACAATTTGTCCTCTTGTTTTCCTTTTCCAGAGCCTTTCTTCCTAGCCTTAAATGGTCTTTTTCGATTTTTGCCTTGGAAGTTTTGAAAGGAATATCTTCCTGATGTGTCCTTTCTCTTGGTAGGGAATTTTTTCCCCTTTTCTGCGGATCTGGACAAGGTCTCATCAAGTCCTGAACCGAAAAGTAATGAACCTTCAAAAGGTAGGGCGCAAAGTCTTGCTTTAGAGTTTGTATCACCATCCCAAGCTTTGACCCAAAGTGCCCTTCTAGCAGAATTTACCAATGCTGCTGTCTTAGCAGATGCTGCCAATGATTCCACAGCTGCATCTGCCAGATATGATGCAGCTTTACTGATCATGTTTAAAGGAGTTAACTAAATCTTGTGATCCTGCCATACTGCGGACACGTTTTAACAATTCCTTAAGCCAATAGTCTGTATTCCTGGCCATGCAGGTATCAGCTAAGGCTATAGTAGTAGTGTATGCATTTGAATCCCAGGCTTTACTTAATGTGGATTCAATCCTGCGATCCATGGGATCTGTAATATGCCCGGCATTTTCAAAGGACAAATCTGTTCCTTTTGATAACTGTGCCAGGGGAGCATCAAGTTTAGGGTTTTTTGTAAAAACTTCTAATTCCTGAGGCTCAAAGGGAAACCTTCTTTTCCAGTTTTTTGGTCTGGAAAAGGCATGTGTAGGAACCTTCCATTCCTGATGTACTATGTCCTTTAATGACTGGTGAATGGGAATGGTTCTGTACTGAGCTTTTCCCAAGCCTTTGTACACTTTGTCTTTGCAAGAAGACTTTTTTGTTGGAATAGGAATCTCTTCAGTTTCATATACCACTTTGAGAAGATTTTGCATGTATTCCAAGGAAAATAGTTTTTTAACTTTTTCCCCTTCACTGTCACTTTCAGAGTCCTCCTCTGAACTTGAAGAGTCTCTTAGACAGCTAGACCCCTCTTCTGGATCCTCTTGTTCCCTAATCTGAGTTGAGGGAATGGATAAATTGTCTTCCCAGAGGGATGGGGGTTCCATTAACCCCTCCGTGTCTTGGGTGGATGCATTGTCTGCTCCTTCCAAAGCTGAAACTAGGGGGACGGTTGCTGGGGTTTTAAAAGAACGAACAGCAGCTGCCATTTCCTCCCTCATAGTTTTAAGCAAATCTTTCATCAGGTCCTGGCCTGCCAATGTGTTAATACAAGTCTGGCATAAAGGCTTTGTATACGACCTAGATAACCTAGTCCCACATTCCGCACATTTTTTAGTTGAGGATGGGGGTCTGGCAAGGGCTTCCTGTGCCGGTGGTGTACCTGTGACAACACATGAAAAGACAAGAAGAAAGGACACCATGAAGCGACTTCTTGTCTATTCTACGGCAACATACAGGAAAAGCATGGCATTGGCATACCTGTCCTAATAGACAGCAGAGGGCCACCATAGGTATCACTTGCCTGATCTTGTCGCCACCTGCGTTGCCGCTTTCTCCCCTGTGAGGACTGCGGCTGCTTGTGTCTCTTTTTGGGGCTTTCGCCCTCTCGGAGTCGGAGAGTCAGTCATACTATCACCGAGTTCGCTCCGATCCGGCGTCTCCTCCACGCTGGGTTTCTTCCGGGAGTCAGCCGCTCCGCCCCTTCCGCCGGAACTTCCTGTCTCCATAGCGAGGCTTGGGGCTCACCGCTCGGTGGGAAATTCAAAAAGTCCTTCCGCCCAGCGAAGTGAATGGAGGAGACTTCCTGCAGAGACCGGCAGGACTTCAGGTATGAGGGACCCCACGAGGCAAACCGCACTACCTGGTATGTTTGGCGACCTGAAAGCTCCTCTTTCCGAGGACACAGCTAGGGAGGAACCTGCTATTAGGCCGACCGAAGCTGCCTTCCAGGGGTACCGTCTTGGCCAGCTATTTGCCTCAGGTTAGTAAAAAAACAAACGTTCCGGTGTGAGGTTGGAAACACAACTGAACTGGAGCTAAGGATGGGTGGGCCCCTTTTAAACAGCTGCAAATCAGTTGTGTTTCCGGTGAGGCGGAGCCACAATCTCCCAATAGTAGGCCGTCCTGGAAGGATGATAGGAGAAATTAGCATATTGTGATAAAGTTCATTATTTTCTGTAATGTACTGATACACATTAGACTTTCATATATTTTAGATTCATTACACACAACTGAAGTAGTGCAAGCCTTTTATTGTTTTAATATTGATGATTTTGGCATACAGCTCATGAAAAACCAAAATTCCTATCTCAAAAAATTAGCATATTTCATCCGACCAATAAAAAAAAAGTGTTTTTAAAACAAAAAAAAAAAAAGTCAACCTTCAAATAATTATGTTCAGTTATGCACTCAATACTTGGTCGGGAATCCTTTTGCAGAAATGACTGCTTCAATGCGGCGTGGCATAGAGGCAATCAGCCTGTGGCACTGCTGAGGTGTTATGGAGGCCCAGGATGCTTCGATAGCGGCCTTGAGCTCATCCAGAGTGTTGGGTCTTGCGTCTCTCAACTTTCTCTTCGCAACATTCCACAGATTCTCTATGGGGTTCAGGTCAGGAGAGTTGGCAGGCCAATTGAGCACAGTAATACCATGGTCAGTAAACTATTTACCAGTGGTTTTGGCACTGTGAGCAGGTGCCAGGTCGTGCTGAAAAATGAAATCTTCATCTCCATAAAGCTTTTCAGCAGATGGAAGCATGAAGTGCTCCAAAATCTCCTGATAGCTAGCTGCATTGACCCTGCCCTTGATAAAACACAGTGGACCAACACCAGCAGCTGACATGGCACCCCAGACCATCACTGACTGTGGGTACTTGACACTGGACTTCAGGCATTTTGGCATTTCCCTCTCCCCAGTCTTCCTCCAGACTCTGGCACCTTGATTTCCGAATGACATGCAAAATTTGCTTTCATCCGAGCAACAGTCCAGTGCTGCTTCTCTGTAGCCCAGGTCAGGCGCTTCTGCCTCTGTTTCTGGTTCAAAAGTGGCTTGACCTGGGGAATGCGGCACCTGTAGCCCATTTCCTGCACACGCCTGTACACGGTGGCTCTAGATGTTTCTACTCCAGACTCAGTCCACTGCTTCCGCAGGTCCCCCAAGGTCTGGAATCGGTCCTTCTCCACAATCTTCCTCAGGGTCCGGTCACCTCTTCTCGTTGTGCAGCGTTTTCTGCCACACTTCTTCCTTCCCACAGACTTCCCACTGAGGTGCCTTGATACAGCACTCTGGGAACAGCCTATTCGTTCAGAAATTTCTTTCTGTGTCTTACCCTCTTGCTTGAGGGTGTCAATGATGGCCTTCTGGACAGCAGTCAGGTCGGCAGTCTTACCCATGATTGCGGTTTTGAGTAATGAACCAGGCTGGGAGTTTTTAAAAGCTTCAGGAATCTTTTGCAGGTGTTTAGAGTTAATTAGTTGATTCAGATGATTAGGTTAATAGCTTGTTTAGAGAACCTTTTCATGATATGCTAATTTTTTGAGATAGGAATTTTGGGTTTTCATCAGCTGTATGCCAAAATCATCAATATTAAAACAATAAAAGGCTTGCACTACTTCAGTTGTGTGTAATGAATCTAAAATATATGAAAGTCTAATGTTTATCAGTACATTACAGAAAATAATGAACTTTATCACAATATGCTCATTTTTTGAGAGGGACCTGTAGAAGGCTACATAATCTGATAAGGCAATAGGGACTACCTCATATGATGGTAAATGAAGTATCTGGAGAGGCCAGCAGTTAGATCAAATTTTTTTTTTTTTCCTCACTATGCCACCTATACCTTATAGGTTACATCCGAAGGATCATTCTGTAGACAATTGACGCTACACGGTCCTACTCCTAGTCATTATAAACACACCCGTTCCCTGCCCTTGTTTCTTATCCGGAGTTACTCAGGTAAGATTATGATTTCCTATCCCATTTATATCAATTGCTATATACGTGAGGTTCACAACATTCCCCTAACATTGTAATGTTTAAATAGGGGTTTTTGATGTATTATGGATGATCGATCACCACAGGGTGGACACATCCAGCATGCATCTATATCCGAATATACATTCGTGTACGGCTTATCTCCTTTTAATTTTCAGATAGTGACATCCATTAATTGCAGTGCTATCTTTGTCTCTTTGGTCGAGCTCCCGTGTTCGCCCCGGGGGGTCTTCCCCCTACCTTGTGGTCCAGGACCTCTATCATTGTGGGCTTGATTGTTTACCAGACAGGTGCGAGATTTCAGATGTTCTAATATGTTTGCTACTGTGATAGGCTTGATATGCAAATAATAATTAAAATATATATAGTTTTGTGTATATTTCTGTATTTTATGACATGTGTGATGTTCCCTTATATACATAGTCACTGCCTGTCTTTTTCCACTCTAGTGTTGTGAATTGTATCATTTAGAAAGTGATACCCCCCATAGAAAAACACCCCTGAGGAAGCGGCTATAAGGCCGTGAAACATGTCGGGTTGATATTGTGGGCTTCATCGCTATCCTGCATAGACACCTCCTTGTGGATGAGTCTAGGGTATATGATATCTATCATCTATCCCAATGTAGGATTTGTAATTCACTTGTAACTCGATACATATGCAAACATGTCTGTTTACTGCCCATTCACAAGAAAGGTAGTAGGGAGGAATCGAGCAACTATAGACCAGTGAGTCTGACATCAATAGTAGGCAAATTAATGGAAACCCTATTAAAGGATAGGATTGTGGAACATCTTAAATCCCATGGATTGCAAGATGAAAAACAACATGGGTTTACTTCAGGGAGATCATGTCAAACAAATCTTATAGATTTTTTTGACTGGGTGACTAAAATAATAGACGGTGGAGGTGCAGTAGACATTGCATATCTAGATTTTAGTAAGGCTTTTGACACTGTCCCACATAGAAGACTTATCAATAAACTGCAGTCATTGAGCATGGACTCCCATATTGTTGAGTGGATTAGGCAGTGGCTGAGTGACAGACAACAGAGGGTTGTAGTCAATGGAGAACATTCAGAACAAGGTCATGTTACCAGTGGGGTACCTCAGGGATCTGTACTGGGACCAATTTTGTTTAATATCTTCATAAGTGATATTGCAAAAGGCCTCGATGGTAAGGTTTGTCTTTTTGCTGATGACACAAAGATATGTAACAGGGTTGATGTTCCTGGAGGGAAACGCCAAAAGGAAAAGGATTTAGGAAAACTAGAAGAATGGTCAGAACTCTGGCAACTGAAATTTAATGTGGATAAGTGCAAGATAATGCACCTGGGACGTAAAAACCCAAGGGCAGAATATAGAATATTTGACACAGTCCTGACCTCAGTATCTGAGGAAAGGGATTTAGGAGTAATTATTTCAGAAGACTTAAAGGTGGGAAGACAATGTAATAGAGCAGCACGAAATGCCAGCAGAATGCTTGGATGTATAGGGAGAGGTATAAGCAGTAGAAAGAGAGAAGTGCTTATGCCGCTGTACAGAACACTGGTGAGACCTCACTTGGAGTATTGTGCGCAGTACTGGAGGCCATATCTCCAGAAGGATATAGATACTCTAGAGAGAGTTCAGAGAAGAGCTACTAAACTAGTACATGGATTGCAGGAAAAAACTAACCAGGAAAGGTTAAAGGACCTTAACATGTATAGCTTGGAAGAAAGAAGAGACATAGGGGATATGATAGAAACTTTTAAATACATAAAGGGAATCAACTCGGTAAAGGAGGAGAGCATATTTAAAAGAAGAAAAACTACCACAAGAGGACACAGTTTTAAATTAGAGGGGCAAAGGTTTAAAAGTAATATGAGGAAGTATTACTTTACTGAGAGAGTAGTGGATGCATGGAATAACCTTCCTGCAGAAGTGGTAGCTGCAAATACAGTGAAGGAGTTTAAGCATGCATGGGATAGGCATAAGGCTATCCTTCATATAAGATAGGGCCAGGGACTATTCATAGGATTCAGATATATTGGGCAGACTAGATGGGCCAAATGGTTCTTATCTGCCGACACATTCTATGTTTCTATGTTTCTACTGAAAGTGTTTTTAATCGCAATATTGTATATATTGTCATTTGAATTCTGTTGTCACAGCATACAATTTTATGAATTTCCCTTTATTTCCCTTAATAAACGTTTGACCTTTCTTATATACAGTATTTGTTCTTTTTTTCTTGTATTACGCACATACCAAGCACCCTGTATCAAAAGTCCCGCTATATGCCCAAATTGTTCCCCTTTTCTCTATATATGAAAGTCTAATGTTTATCAGTACATTACAGAAAATAATGAACTTTATCACAATATGCTCATTTTTTTGAGAAGGACCTCTGTGCATGTGAAAACTACAAATGAAAAACATAAATATGAGTGCAAATACAAATCAATATCACATATGGGAAAGCAGCACTTTAACCACCGGAGGATTTTGCTGTCTTACGTCCAGGCCACTTTTTGCGATTCGGCGCTGTGCGACTTTAACTGACAATTGCGCGGTCGTGCGACGCCGTACCCAAACTAAATTTACGTACTTTTTTTCCCCACAAACAGAGCTTTCTTTTGGTGGTATTTGATCACCTGTGCGATTTTTACTTTTTGCGCTATAAACAAAAAAAGAGCGTTTATTTTGAAAAAATAACAATATTTTTAACATTTTTTTATATGAAATCCCCCCCAAAAAATGTAAAAATCTAATTTTTTTAAAATTTTAGGCCAATTTGTTTTCTGCTACCTATGTTTGGTAAAAAAAAAAAAAAAAAAAAAAAAATCACAATAAGCATATTTTGATTGGTTTGCGCAAAAGTTATTGCGTTTACTAACTAAGGGAAAGATTTCTGTCATTTTTGTTGTTTTTTTTTTTTTTAATGAGTAATGGCGGTGATCTGCGTTTTTTTTGCGGGACTGCGACATTGCGGCGGACAGATCGGACCCTTGACTGACATTTTTGACACTTTTGGGGTTACCAGTGACATTACTACAGTAATCAGTGCTATACATATGCACTGTTACTGCAAAAATGACACTGGCAGGGAAGGGGTTAATTTTATTGGAGAGGGAGGGGTTAATGTATGCCTGGTGCTTACTGACGTGTGTGGGGGGGAGGTGACTGAGTGAGTCAGGGACAGATCAGATGTTCAGCTATGCTGAACACTCCGATCTGTCAGTCCCTGTCACTATGGAGATCCCCCCGCTCTGTTTACACAAGCGGGCGGATCTCCTCACTCGATTCCCCGACGATCGGGGAAGAGCGGCGGCGATCGCCGCCGCTCCTCCCCTGGCCCGACTCCCGCTGTGAATGAAAACAGTGGCGAGTGCCGCCTACAGGGGGAGGAGTCCAGCGACGTAGGTCTACGTTGCTGGACGGGATCGTGCCACTGTGCCGCAGTACGCTCAATGTGAGCGGTGGGCAAGTGGTTAAAAGGCGTCCAAATACAATCAACAACCAAAACTTTTGCTATAACAAAATTAGGTGCACGGTCTCTTGAAATAATTAGCAACGCTATCAAGGTGCTTTCAGATGAGCAAAATTGCAATCAAACAAAATATTTTCCATAAGCAGCCATAAACAAAGGAAAAACATCGATTATATTTGTGTCCTGCAATCAAGTGCTAAAGTGTGATAAGTAGAGAATCATTAATATATGTACATTCCAAAGTGCTAGAACGCATAAAACATACATTTCACACAAAAGATCTATTACAACTATGCTGTGATAAACTTGTGCAGATCCACTGCAAGCTGTTTGCACCAACTTCGGTGTACCATCAATAAGACAAAGCACATACCATTTTCTTACCAAAAAAATTAACCCCTTAAACTTATGAGGCCACATGCACTTTTCACCTGCTGGGTATTTACAACCATTTCGCTCAAAAAGCAGCACTGCAGGTAGAGTAGCTCGGTCCGGGACCAACCAATGGGAACGCCGCAAATGTAACAACAAAGCACGCATTAGGGCAATACCAGGGCAAGTAAACAATTTGTTGCTTTATCCTAGTAAGGTTTGCTGCAAGTAAGCAGCGCAGTATGTCCTGTAGTAGCATGCTTTATACGGGGTTGCCTGTGGTTGGTACCTGACCAGGTGAAGTGGTGAAAGGCTTCTCTTGGGAGAAAACTTCTATTCATGCATTGTCCCTTTTGAGTGAAGTGGCTGTAAATAGCTGGCAGATGACAAGTGCATGTCACTTCATAAGTTTAAGGAGTCACTTTTTTTTTTTGGTAAGCAGATGGTGTGTGCTTTGTCATGGTGATGGTACACTGAAGTTGGTGCAAACAGCTTGCAGTGGGTTTGCAATAGTTTGTCAGAGCACAGTTGGAATGTATATATATATATACTGTATTGATATTTTTCTTGATATCACATTGTCTTTTAGGCACTTTCACACGAATGGTCCAATTCGTCCTGATCTGCCCAAAAAGAGGGTAATGGATCCATCATCCCCCTTCTATTGGACCCTCCATTCTCCACTATGGAGCAGCAGATGTAAATAGACTTGTGTCCATATACACCCACCTACCTCCAATCCGGTCTGACAAAAACAAATGGAAGGGGGAACCGTTACCCTCTTTTTGGGCAGTCTGTTTACATTTGACTGTCCCATGTACTACAACTACCATCATCCCCTCTGCTATGTCTGTCCCCATGTACTACAACTACCCCCATCCCCTCTGCTATGTCTGTCCCCTTGTACTACAACTACCATCATCCCCTCTGCTCTGACTGTCCCCATGTACTACAACTACCCCCATCCCCTCTGCTATGTCTGTCCCCATGTACTACAACTACCATCATCCCCTCTGCTATGTCTGTCCCCATGTACTACAACTACCCCCATCCCCTCTGCTATGTCTGTCCCCTTGTACTACAACTACCATCATCCCCTCTGCTCTGACTGTCCCCATGTACTACAACTACCCCCATCCCCTCTGCTCTGACTGTCCCCATGTACTACAACTACCCCCATCCCCTCTGCTATGTCTGTCCTCATGTACTACAACTACCATCATCCCCTCTGCTATGTCTGTCCCCATGTACTACAACTACCCCCATCCCCTCTGCTATGTCTGTCCCCATGTACTACAACTACCCCATCCCCTCTGCTATGTCTGTCCCCATGTACTACAACTACCATCATCCCCTCTGCTCTGACTGTCCCCATGTACTACAACTACCCCATCCCCTCTGCTATGTCTGTCCCCATGTACTACAACTACCATCATCCCCTCTGCTCTGACTGTCCCCATGTACTACAACTACCCCCATCTCCTCTGCTCTGACTGTCCCCATGTACTACAACTACCACCATCCCCTCTGCTATGTCTGTCCCCATGTACTACAACTACCCCCATCCCCTCTGCTATGTCTGTCCCCATGTACTACAACTACCCCCATCCCCTCTGCTATGTCTGTCCCCATGTACTACAACTACCTCCATCCCCTCTGCTATGTCTGTCCCCATGTACTACAACTACCTCCATCCCCTCTGCTATGTCTGTCCCCATGTACTACAACTACCCCCATCCCCTCTGCTATGTCTGTCCCCATGTACTACAACTACCCCCATCCCCTCTGCTCTGACTGTCCCCATGTACTACAACTACCCCCATCCCCTCTGCTCTGACTGTCCCCATGTACTACAACTACCACCATCCCCTCTGCTCTGACTGTCCCCATGTACTACAACTACCACCATCCCCTCTGCTATGTCTGTCCCCTTGTACTACAACTACCCCCATCTCCTCTGCTCTGACTGTCCCCATGTACTACAACTACCACCATCCCCTCTGCTATGTCTGTCCCCATGTACTACAACTACCCCCATCTCCTCTGCTCTGACTGTCCCCATGTACTACAACTACCACTATCCCCTCTGCTATGTCTGTCCCCATGTACTACAACTACCCCCATCTCCTCTGCTCTGACTGTCCCCTTGTACTACAACTACCACCATCCCTTCTGCTATGTCTGTCCCCATGTACTACAACTACCATCATCCCCTCTGCTCTGACTGTCCCCATGTACTACAACTACCCCCATCCCCTCTGCTCTGACTGTCCCCATGTACTACAACTACCCCCATCCCCTCTGCTCTGACTGTCCCCATGTACTACAACTACCCCCATCCCCTCTGCTATGTCTGCCCCCATGTACTACAACTACCTCCATCCCCTCTATGTCTGTCCCCATGTACTACAACTACCTCCATCCCCTCTATGTCTGTCCCCATGTACTACAACTACCCCCATCTCCTCTGCTATGTCTGTCCCCATGTATTCCAACTACCACCATCCCCTCCCTTCTCTGTCCTCATCTATTCCTATCTCTACATGGCCCCCATGATATACCTGTACATGCAGCATGCTGTGTAACAAGCACAGTCAGCCATGCTTCCACTGAAGATCCATGCCTTTTCCTGCACTTTGCCTGCTGACTCCTCCCCCTCCCCTCTCACTCACCTCCAATTCACCGACTAGTGTGATAGATTAGAGGCGGTTCTGGTACCGCCCATGGGGGAGGGGATTCTCCTGTAGAGAAGCAGCAAGTGTTCCTGGAGAAGAGTTTGTCTGATGTCCGGAAATCATGAAGAGCTATCGTCTGCCTTTCATAAGGGAGGAGGAGGAGGAGGAGGAGGGGCCGTCTGTTGTTGATAGTGAAAGTAAGTGCGGCGGCAGCTCACAGCGCCCAGCTCTTTGCTGTCTGAGCAAGTGTAAGCAGGGCGGAGCCAGCATAAGAACTTGAGGGACCCTTGGCTTTAGCGCCCCCCCTCTCCTGCTGCCCTAAAGCGGCTGCCTCAGCTGCCTTATTGCTAGCGCCGGCCCTGAATATATGAAAGTCTAATGTTTATCAGTACATTACAGAAAATAATGAACTTTATCACAATATGCTCATTTTTTGAGAGGGACCTGTATAATAAAAACTATTTGTATTTCAGAACATCTTAAATCTGGCAAGATGTAAAAAAAAAAAATGCAGCTTAAGAAGAAGAGAAGCAACAGCAGCAGGAAGAGGAGATGGACCCTGTTGACCCGTAAAATCAAGAACATGAAAGAGCATCTACTCTCATAACATGTTCTGTGACAACGTTTATGGCAGAGGAGGCTGCAGGAGCACAGACCCACAGCATTGGACCTGTCTACTCTAGGACCTGTCTACTCTAGGACATCGTCAAAGTGAAGGGTGCTGGCCGAAGCACACACTGCATGCATTAACCACTTTACCACCGGAGGATTTTGCTGTCTTACGTCTGGGCCACTTTTTGCGATTCGGCGCTGTGCGACTTTAACTGACAATTGCGCGGTCGTGCAACACCGTACCCAAACAAAATTTACGTCCTTTTTTTTCCCCACAAACAGAGCTTTCTTTTGGTGGTATTTGATCACCTGTGCAATTTTTACTTTTTGCGCTATAAACAAAAATATTGTTATTTTTTCAAAATAAACGCTCTTTTTTTAACATTTTTTTATATGAAATTCCCCCCAAAAAAAATGTAAAAATCAAATTTTTTTTAAATTTTTGGCCAATTTATTTTCTGCTACCTATGTTTGGTAAAAAAAATCACAATAAGCGTAATTTGATTGGTTTGCGCAAAAGTTATTGCATTTACTAACAAAGGGAAAGATTTCTGTCATTTTTGGTGGGTTTTTTTTTTAACGAGTAATGGCGGCGATCTGCGATTATTTTTTTTTGCGGGACTTCGACATTGCGGCGGACAGATCGGACCCTTGACTGACATTTTTGACACTTTTGGGGGACCAGTGACATTACTGCAGTAATCAGTGCTATAAATATGCACTGTTACTGTAAAAACGACACTGGCAGGGAAGGGGTTAATTTTATTGGAGAGGGAGGGGTTAATGTATGCCTGGTGCTTACTGACGTGTGGAGGGAGGTGACTGAGTGACACAGGGACAGATCGCAGGTTGAGCTATGCTGAATCCTGCAATCTGACCCTGCCTGTCACTTAGGAGATCCGCCCGCTTGTGTTTACACAAGCAGGCGGATCTCCACACTCGATTCCCCGACGATCGGGGAAGAGCAGCGGCAATTGCCGCTGCTCCTCCCCTGGCCCGACTCCCGCTGTGACTGAATACAGCGGGAGCGCGCCTCCGGCGGTGCGCGCGTGCGCCGCCGTGAAAGGGGAGTGTCTGCCGACGTAGGTCTACGTCGCCAGACGGTAAGGAACCACTTTGCCGCAATAGGCTCAACGTGAGCAGACGGCAAGTGGTTAATATATGTTCTGCTGCTGTCTGAAAAAATTGCAGGTGCATCTTCGTGAGCACACTGCATGTAAAATATTACTCTTAGGCGTGTTTAGAAATAATGTGCCATGAGTACAGATTGGCAATGACAATTAAACTTATGCGGACTGTGCAATGGTTCATAGACTAGGCCTGACCGCCTTAGTCGGGACGAGACTGATAAGCACCATACAGGGCTGTTAACCAAAGACCTAAATAAATGTTTTCATATGGAAAATGAATTGTGACACACTCTGTATTGCTATAATTTACCATAACAAAATTTTAAAAACATCTGTCACCTTGAAGTTGCATTCACTTTGATGTCACAGCAGTAGGAACCAAGCTGAAAGGTAGAGTTCACATAAAGTGCACTTCTGATTGTGCAAAATTGGGTTTTACCCAGATGGTAAAGGTGTGTGACATTTCACTAGGAGAGGGTGTGACTAAAGGTCCCAACAGTTGAGTGGTGGAGGATTGTCGGCGGTGAGAGGTGGTGGGGGATTGTCAGCGGTGAGAGGTGGTGGGGGATTGTCAGCGGCGAGAGGTGGTGGGGTATTGTCAGCGGTGAGAGGTGGTGGGGGATTGTGAGAGGTGGTGGGGGATTGTCAGCGGTGAGAGGTGGTGGGTGATTGTCAGCGGTGAGAGGTGGTGGGGGATTGTGAGAGGTGGTGGGGGATTGTCAGCAGTGAGAGGTGGTGGGGGATTGTCAGCAGTGAGAGGTGGTGGGGGATTGTCAGCAGTGAGAGGTGGTGGGGGGATTGTCGGCGGTGAGAGGTGGTGGGGGGATTGTCGGCGGTGAGAGGTGGTGGGGGATTGTCAGCAGTGAGAGGTGGTGGGGGGATTGTCAGCGGTGAGAGGTGGTGGGGGATTGTCAGCAGTGAGAGGTGGTGGGGGGCTTGTCAGCGGTGAGAGGTGGTGGGGGATTGTCAGCGGTGAGAGGTGGTGGGGGATTGTCAGCGGTGAGAGGTGGTGGGGGATTGTGAGAGGTGGTGGGGGATTGTCAGCAATGAGATGTGGTGGGGGATTGTCAGCGGTGAGAGGTGGTGGGGGGATTGTCAGCGGTGAGAGGTGGTGGGGTATTGTCGGCGGTGAGAGGTGGTGGGGGATTGTCGGCGGTGAGAGGTGGTGGGGGATTGTCAGCAGTGAGAGGTGGTGGGGGATTGTCGGCGGTGAGAGGTGGTGGGGGATTGTCAGCAGTGAGAGGTGGTGGGGGGATTGTCAGCGGTGAGAGGTGGTGGGGGATTGTCAGCAGTGAGAGGTAGTGGGGGGCTTGTCAGCGGTGAGAGGTGGTGGGGGATTGTCAGCGGTGAGAGGTGGTGGGTGATTGTCAGCGGTGGTGGGGGATTGTCAGCAATGAGATGTGGTGGGTGATTGTCAGCGTTGAGAGGTGGTGGGGGGGATTGTCAGCGGTGAGAGGTGGTGGGGTATTGTCGGCGGTGAGAGGTGGTGGGGGATTGTCGGCGGTGAGAGGTGGTGGGGGATTGTCAGCAGTGAGAGGTGGTGGGGGATTGTCGGCGGTGAGAGGTGGTGGGGGATTGTCAGCGGTGAGAGGTGGTGGGGGATTGTCAGCGGTGAGAGGTGGTGGGGGATTGTGAGAGGTGGTGGGGGATTGTCAGCAATGAGATGTGGTGGGGGATTGTCAGCGGTGAGAGGTGGTGGGGGGATTGTCAGCGGTGAGAGGTGGTGGGGTATTGTCAGCGGTGAGAGGTGGTGGGGGATTGTCGGCGGCGAGAGGTGGTGGGGGATTGTCAGCGGCGAGAGGTGGTGGGGGATTGTCAGCGGCGAGAGGTGGTGGGGGATTGTCAGCGGCGAGAGGTGGTGGGGGATTGTCAGCGGCGAGAGGTGGTGGGGGATTGTCAGCGGCGAGAGGTGGTGGGGGATTGTCAGCGGCGAGAGGTGGTGGGGTATTGTCGGCGGCGAGAGGTGGTGGGAGATTGTCAGCGGCGAGAGGTGGTGGGGGATTGTCAGCGGCAAGAGGTGGTGGGGGATTGTCAGCAGTGAGAGGGTATATTACTTTTGGGGATGGGGTGGTCTGTGAGTGAGGGTTTGTGGTAAGCAGTTAGTGAGTGGAGGTCTGTCATTGTGGATCGGTGGTTTTCGATGTGGAGGGGGGGCAGGGGTTGTTGAGTGGTGACGGGGGGTCTATCAGTGGATAGTGATGTGGCAGGGGGGCAATAGTTTGGCCTGGTGGTATCAGTTTGGGTGCAGTCAGTAGGGGTCAGGGATATTACAATGGGCAAAATTTCCAAGGCTGAATTATTATAATCAGAGGAGAAATAGAGGGGATCCATAACGTCACGACCTGCATTTTTAGTAAAGGGGATGTAATCCAACCCCCCACGCTGGTCCCCTTAAAAAATTAATCATCAGACCACCAAAAATTTGTGTGGGTGCTATAATATCTTTCTGCAAAGTTTTTAGACCCTGGGCCCTTTGTTTTGGCTGCTGTGGGGTCCTAAAGTTCGGGCACTTTGGCCTATCATACTACTGTCAGCGTGGTCACAGTAGCAGGGCCGGTGCTTCCACTAGGCAAACTAAGCAGCCGCCTAGGGCGCATTGCCACCTAGGGGCGCAGCCAGGAGTCGGCACTCTCTCTCCATCATGAATGATTATTGTGAGCTGAGGGGAGAGGTGGTGGTAGGGGAGGAAGAAGGGACAGAGAAAGATGCCAGGTGTCTTGGGCAGTGGCGGAACTATCAGGCCCTTGCTTTCCACCACTGTTGGAGGGGCCCCAAGAGGCAGGAATGGAGCCCACCAGAGTGCTGCCTGCATGATGATCCTCTTCAGCTGGAGCTGAACGGCCTAAACCCCAGACAGGAAGTGACTCTCTGCACTGAGCTGGTAGGCAGCCGTTCATTTCCCTGGGTTGGTATTAAACAGGGAGCAGAGGAGAGCTGAGCCGGAGCTCGGCACTGGAGGACGGCACCTTTCCTGGGGCAGAAGCGACGAGGCAATGGAATGGTCTGAGGAGATTGGTGATGAAGGACATGCGGCGCTCTCTGACTGCTGCTTTTCCCTCCACCAGGAGCCGGTTGGAGCTGTGGTGAGCACTGTGGTCCAGGAGAGGAGCGTCCTGGGAGAAGGAATCAGCAGGATCACTGTGAAGGAGGGCCGAGTGGGGGCCACTCTCTTCATACCGCCCAGTTAGTGTCCCCAGAACAGGGGATCGGGGTCCCTGGGTGTTACATGGAGCATCCCTGGTATGAAAGGGAATCTGAGTCACCAGGTGTGCCATGGGGAATCAGAGTCACCAGGTGTGACATGGAGAATAGGGGTCACTGGGTGTAACAGGAATTTGGGGTCACCAGGTGTGCCATGAGGAATTGGGGTCCCTTGGTGTGCCATGGGGGATTGGGGTCCCCAAGTGTGACACAGAGGAACATCAGGGTCCCCAGGTGTGACATGGAGGAACATCAGGGTCTGACATAGAAGAACATTGGGGTCACTGAGTATGACAGCATGACATGGAGGAACATCAGGGTCAGTGGGTATGACAGCATGACATGGAGGAATATTGGGGTCCAAGGGTGTGACATGGAAAAACATCAAAGACCCTGGGTGTGACACGGAGGGGCATTAGGGTCCCCGGGTGTGACATGGAGGAATATGGGGGGGTCACTGGGTATGAAAGCATAACATGGAGGAACCATCGGATCAGGGTCACTGGGTATGTATGACAGAGGAGTTTTTAACCCCTTTTCCTTTTTTTATGGGGGGGGGGTGCAAGTATCTGGTCTTGCCTAGGGCATAAAATAGTCTAGCACCGGCCCTGCACAGTAGGGATCATTTTCGTGGACCATGAGCATATTTATTACAGAATGCTGGTCACCGATTAAATGCAGCATAGGCCACCAAAAAAATATGTGCAGCTCCTATAGGGTTCCTGTAGTATATCTGTGCCTCTACTCCAGAATTTTCAGCCAGCTTGTAACGGTGATGTTACTTTAGATGCTGTAATGGTATATAACTTTAACCACTTAACGTCTGCTCACGTTGCTGCTACTGCAGCAATGTGGCTCGTTATCGTCTAGCGACGTAGTGCTACGTCGCTGGACCCTCCCCCTGTAGGCGGCGCTCGTGCGCCGCCGGAGGCGCGCTCCCGCTGTATTCAGTCACAGTGGGAGTCGGGCCAGGGGAGGAGCGGCGGCGATCGCCGCTGCTCTTCCCCGATCGTCAGGGAATCGAGTGTGGAGATCCGCCCGCTTGTGTAAATAAAGTGGGCGGATCTCCTAAGTGACAGGCAGGGTCAGATTGCAGGGTTCAGTGTAGCTGAACATGCGATCTGTCCCTGTGTCACTCAGTCACCTCCCCCCACACACGTCAGTAAGCACCAGGCATACATTAACCCCTCCCTCTCCAATAAAATTAACCCCTTCCCTGCCAGTGTCATTTTTACAGTAACAGTGCATATGTATAGCACTGATTGCTGTAGTAATGTCACTGGTCCCCAAAAGTGTCAAAAATGTCAGTCAAGGGTCCGATCTGTCCGCCGCAATGTTGCAGTCCCGCAAAAAAAAAAAAAAAATCGCAGATCGCCGCCATTACGCGTTAAAAAAAACCACCAAAAATGACAAAAATGTTTCCCTTAGTTAGTAAACGCAATAACTTTTGCGCAAACCAATCAAAATACACTTATTGTGATTTTTTTTTTAACCAAACATAGGTAGCAGAAAACAAATTGGCCAAAAATGTAAAAAAATTTTGATTTTTACATTTTTTTTGGGAGGGAATTTCATATAAAAAAAATGTTAAATGTTAAAAACATTGTTATTTTTTCAAAATAAACGCTCTTTTTTTGTTTATAGCGCAAAAAGTAAAAATCGCACAGGTGATCAAATACCACCAAAAGAAAGCTCTGTTTGTGGGAAAAAAAGGACGTAAATTTCGTTTGGGTACGGCGTTGCACGACCGCGCAATTGTCCGTTAAAGTTGCACAGTGCCGAATCGCAAAAAGTGACCCAGACGTAAGACAGCAAAATCCTCCGGTAGTAAAGTGGTTAAGAGACCACAGCTCAGGCCCCAAACGAGTCTGGGCCCACACAGCTCGAGGCCCTGGACATGTATGGGTCCAGAGCTGTGGCCCCTCAAAGTTCAACTATGGCATAGATTAACAAAGCGGGCCAAGGTAGCCTAAATTGAAAACCCCATGGTAGGCAGGGCACAGGGGCACCAAACTTTGCAGAGCGGATAATATTGGACCCCCAGGGGCCACACACATTTCTGGAGGGTGATGGTTGAATTTTCACAGGGATCAGCATGGTTTTTGACCAGAATTATCCCTTCTGATAATACAGGCTGTGATATTATGTATACCTCTATACAACTAAACCCTCTGCTAAAAATGCAAGCTTTGAAACCTGTATCCCCTCTGATTACAAGAATGCAGACTAAGATATTGTGCCCATCATAATATCCCTACCACCCACATACAGATCACAAACTAACCTCTACCAGGCAGAACTATTGGCCCCCTGCCCACCACTGACAGAACCCCAACCCCTCAAATAACCAGAGATGTATAGTAACTAAGTAGAACTACTTCACTACTGTACTTAACCGCTTGCCGACTGCTCACAGTATATTTACTGCGGCAGTCAGCCCCTCACAGGCAGAGCGACGTACGTCTACGTCGCTAGCCTGTAAGGCTCTGGGGAGCGTGCGCGCGCCCGCGCGGTCACGGACCCCCCCCGCGCGTGTGACCGGCGGACCCGATGTCCGCCGGTCACTCGGCGATCGTCGGGGGAGAGGGAGAATGTCAGGCAGCTTGTGTAAACAAGCCACCTGTCATTCTCCTCGGTGTAAAAACACTGATCACACGGATCTACTATGTAGAACCGTTGATCAGTGTCCTTACAGCTCAAGCCACAGCCAATCACAGTAGAAAGCACGCCCCTAGGGACACACACAGCCCCTCCCTCCCAAATAAAGTTAACCCCTTCACTACCAGAGTATTTTTACAGTAACAGTGCATATATATAGCACTGATTACTGTAGTAATGTCACTGGTAACCCCAAAAGTGTCAAAAATGTCAGTCAAGGGTCCGATCTGTCCGCCCCAATGTCGCAGTCCCGCAAAAAAAAAATCGCAGATCGCCGCCATTGCGCGTTAAAAAAAAAAAACAACAAAAATGACAAAAATCTTTCCCTTTGTTCGTAAACGCGATAACTTTTGCGCAAACCAATCAAAATACGCTTTTTTCAATTTTGTTTACCAAACATATGTAGCATAAAACAAATTGGCCGAAAATGTTAAAAAATTTTGATTTTTACATTTTTTTTTTGGGGAATTTCATATAAAAAATGTGAAAAATATTGTTATTTTTGCAAAATTTATGCTCTTTTTTTTGTTTATAGCGCAAAAAGTAAAAAGCGCACAGGTGATCAAATACCACCAAAAGAAAGCTCTGTTTGTGGGAAAAAAAGGACGTAAATTTTGTTTAGGTACAGCGTTGCACGACCGCGCAATTGTCCGTTAAAGTCACGCAGTGCCGAATCGCAAAATACCCCCTGGTCGTTTAGCAGGAAAATCCTCCGGGGCTAAAGTGGTTAAGTACGGAAAGGCGGTATCTGTACTTTCCTAGAGTAGAATTTTTTTCTCCTACTTCCACTTTTACTTCACTACATTTTTTCAATGATTTCAATACTTCTACTCCAATATTTTTTTTTTGTGCTGCATAGTTACTCGTTACTATTATAAAAATTACCACTGCCAGAACAGTAGATGGAGGTTTCATGAAGATCAAAACATTGTGTATTACCAGTGCATACGAAAATAAATGCCACTGTATGTATAAATAAAAGCTGCATTTGAAATAATAAAAAACAATATGATGTTCAAACTTTTGACTTTCTTTATTAACTACATAACACAGTACTGGTACTTTTACTTTCAGTACTTGAGTAGCAAAATTGTAATTTAAATTCGTTACAATTATAAAAATTACCACTGCCAGAACAGTAGATGGCAGGTTTCATGAAGTTCAAAAAAATGTGTATAATGTCATGTTTAAATCAGCGCATAGGAAAATAAATGCTACTGTATGTATAAATAAAATGTCTACATATCTGCTGTTAAGAGGAAAGAGAACCTCCCCCAACCAAGGAGAGTCACAAGCGTACATAGACCTTTTTTCTGGTAAGAGGCTGATTTTGCTTTTTTCACTGGAAGTTGAGAGCACAGGTTTTGCAGTTTTGTTTCACTGGAAGAGTCTATTTGGATATTATTTTGCACTTCCCTTCATCCGCCGGGTAAGGGGAAAATCCACAAGGTGGTGGGAGGAGTCTGCACCTATTATTTGGAATAGCACCTGTTTGATTCCTGCACCTTTGAAAATATATTCATCTTCTTTTGTCCCATATATATGGTATTATGGTATTATATATATATATATGGACTTTTTATTGACTTAGATTTCATACACTCTTCCTTTATTTCATTATTGGAATATATTGCTGTATATCACATTGGTTTAGATATGATTTTGTGCACCAATAAGCTGTGGAGAACAAAAAACATGCAGGGAAGAGAAGGAGGGGAAAGGGAGGGACATACTTTATCTGTTTTTGGTTACAAAAAGTTACAGCCAAAGGAATTGTGATTATCCTTTAGGTTAACCAGTTGCCGACTGCGCACAGTATATTTACTGCGGCAGTCAGCCCCGGCCAGACAGAGTGACGTAGATCTACGTCACTAGCCTGTCACCGGGTTTTGAGCCAATAGCGGGTGAGCGCGCGCCCGCTGAGGCGCGCACCCACCTCGGCTCGTTCATAGAGGAGTCCGGGCGCGTGACCGGCGGACCCGATGTCCGCCGGTCACACTACGATCGTCGGTAGAGCGGGAGAAAGGCGGACGGCTTATGTAAACAAGCCGCCTGTCATTCTCCCCTATGTAAAAATGGAGATCTCTCTTTTTACACTAGTAGCCATGTCCACTCACAGTTAGAATCACGCCCCTAGGACACACTTAACCCCTCCCTGTCCAATACAGTTAACCCCTTCCCTGCCAGTGTCATTTTTACAGTAACAGTGCATATTTTTAGCACTGATTACTGCAGTAATGTCACTGGTACCCCCAAAAGTGTCAAAAATGTCAGTCAAGAGTCCGATCTGTCCGCCGCAATGTCGCAGTACCGCAAAAAAAAAAAAAAATCGCAGATCACCGCCAAAAAACACCAAAAAACGACAGAAAACTTTCCCTTAGTTAGTAAACGCAATAACTTTTGCGCAAACCAATCAAAATACGCTTATTGTGAATTTTTTTTTACCAAACATAGGTAGCAGAAAACAAATTGGCCGAAAATTTTAAAAAATTTTGATTTTTACATTTTTTTGGGCGGGAATTTCATATAAAAAAAATGTTAAAAACATTGTTATTTTTTCAAAATAAACGCTCTTTTTTTGTTTATAGTGCAAAAAGTAAAAATTGCACAGGTGATCAAATACCACCAAAAGAAAGCTCTGTTTGTGGGAAAAAAACGACGTAAATTTCGTTTGGGTACGGCGTCGCACGACCACGCAAATGTCCGTTAAAAATGGATTTTTGTAAAATCTTACCGTAAAATCCTTTTCTCTTAGCTCAATGACAGACGTAGTCCTCGGTGATTCAACACCCTCGGGT
Source organism: Pelophylax lessonae (assembly GCF_965119305.1). Lineage (NCBI taxonomy): Eukaryota > Metazoa > Chordata > Amphibia > Anura > Ranidae > Pelophylax > Pelophylax lessonae. Next base: position 12,617,596 of record NC_138768.1, on the reverse strand, counting down.
TATGCTGCCCTCCACAGGAGTAGGACTAGACAGGAAAGAAAATGCTCTGGCCACACCCTAGGGGCAGTCCCCAAGGGTATATCCTCTCTCTCTCTGCTACAGCAAATCAGTTATGTCACAAAGCAGTGTCTAGAAAATTTAACCCAACCCAACTCCAAAACAGAGGGGCGGGTACTACATCTGTCAATGAGCTAAGAGAAAAGGATTTTACGGTAAGATTTTACAAAAATCAATTTTTCTCTATCGCTCATTGGCAGACGTAGTCCTCGGTGATTCAACACCCTCGGGACGTCCCAAAGCAGTACCACAAATGAGGGGTGGGAAAATGGAAATCAAATCCAAATCTAGAAGGCCCAACCGGTGCCAACTAGAAGTTTACAATGCTCATCCTCAGTGATGAGACTCAACAGAAATTTTTCAACAGAAAAAAACCCTCGAGGTAGACCACCGGTCTCCTCAAATTGCGGCCTGCAAAACCTTGCGGCCAAATGAGGCATCCGCCGATGCCATCACATCAATTTTATAAAATTTTGTAAAGGTATGTACCGACGACCAGGTGGCCGCCTTACATACCTGGACCACTGACGCCTGATGGCGGAAGAACCCAGGAAGTACTGAGCGCTCGAGTGGAGTGCGCCTTGACAGGGAACGGAGGATTCCGACCCTTAATAGAATAAGCCTGTACCACCGTCTGTCTAATCCATTTGGAGATAGTCGCGGCAGATGCAGGCAACCCCTTTCTGGGGCCATCCGTGATCACAAAAAGAGAATCCGTCTGACGGAATGATTCCGTAGCCTTCAGGTAAACCCCGATTGCCCGAACCACATCCAAGGAATGCAACGCATGTTCCCGATGATGATTGGGCTGAGGACACAAGGAAGGTAGTACAATATCTTCATTCAGATGAAAATCTGAAACCACCTTAGGAAGAAAGGATGGCTTAGGATGGAGTACTACCTTATCCCTATGAATCACTAAGTATGGGGATTGGCATGATAATGCAGCCAGTTCTGACACCCTGCGTGCAGAAGTGATAGCCACCAAGAAGGCCACCTTCTGGGATAAAGTAAGCAAGGGAATCTCCCTGATGTTTTCAAAGGGAGGTTTCTGTAGAACCGACAAAACCAAATTAAGATCCCAGGGCGGTAAGGGCGCGCGGACTGGTGGAGCCAGGTGCCGCACCCCCTGGATGAAATTCCGCACCAAGGACTTGGTAGCTAAAGGTTTCTGAAAGAAGATTGCGAATGCTGAAACTTGACCTTTGATGGTGCTCAAGGCTAGTTTCTGCTCAACCCCTTTCTGCAGAAAGGCCAATATTCGGGTCACCGAATAGGTACGTGGAGGAATCCCTAAAGATTCGCACCACGCGATATAAGTCTTCCATGTGCGATAATAGACCTTGCTGGAAGTCGCTTTCCTTGCTTTAATAAGGATAGGAATAACTGAAGCTGACAACCCTCTGTCCTTCAGTACCTGGGTCTCAATGGCCAGGCCATTAAAACCAGCGACTTTAAAGCACGATGGAAGATCGGTCCTTGAGACCGCAGACACTCCCTGAGACGAAGTTCCCAAGGAACGTCCGCGACCAGTATGTCCAAGTCGGCCAGACCGGCTTGACGAGGCCAGCCTAGAATTTCTAGGACCACTGGTGCTGACTGGATCCGAACCAGGCGGCCCTAGAGCTATCTGGCCCCGACCATCCGACAAAGTCTACTCATTCTCTGTTCCCACACATTTATCAGACACCTGATTCCTATCCGGAACGGAGATCTCTCCAGGTTGAACCTCCGGGACCGAAGTCACCTGGCTAGAGGCTTCTTGGTCTGTCTGTTCAACCGGATCCGATTCTTGTGGGGAACTGAGACTAATCTTTGGAAAAGGTAAAGGAAAAGATCTGTTCAGGGAACGGTAACTGCCACTCCCTGTAGTACTTAAATGTTGGAAGGGAAGAATCGCACCGGTAGCAGTGATCGATGCTCGATCTAATGCCCTGAATACCGGTGAAGATGTCCCCCCACCCTCAAACCGGGTGGGGGCGCACCTTCAGGCTGTGTAATCCTTTACTTCGGGTTTGGTTGAGTCGGTCTTTTGTTTGTCCGACCAGCCCTTCTTGAACCCTCCTGGAGGAGTCTTGCCTTTCCCGCTTGTTCCAGCCGGGCGTACGAACCCTTTATGGGCGGTAAAGAAAGGTCCTCGCTTGTTACGAGGTCCCTTAGCTTTAGCAGCCTGTGGCAAGAAAGTGCTCTTGCCCCCAGTGGCATCCTTAATGATCTCATCTAGGGTGGCCCCAAATAAGCGATTCCCCTGAAAGGGGAGATTCGTCAAGGTCTTTTTGGAACCTAGGTCCGCTGACCAGCATTTTAACCACAGCACACGTCTGAGGATTACCGCTGACATAGATGCATGCCCCAATAGGGGGGTAGCGTCCAAGGCTGCGTCACAGACAAACTGTAGCCCTTGTATAATCTGTTCCATCAATTCAGATGTTCCCTGGGGGATATCTTTCCCCTTCAGGTTCTGGCGCACCAATCTAGCCCATTCCGTAAGTGTCTGGGAAACTAGACCAATAACAATTACTGGTCTAAATGCTGACCCTATCAGGGAGAAGATAGTGCGGGACTCCGCTTCCACCTTCCGATCCACCGGATCCTTAAAGGACGAAGTGTCCTCTACTGGAATAACCGTGGCTTTATTCAGTCTGGAAATAGGTGGGTACACCACTGGTGGTACCGTCCATTTCTTAACCGGTTGCCGACCGCCGCACGACTATATACTGCGGCGGTCAGCCCCGGCCAGGCAGAGTGACGTATCGGTACGTCACTCGCCTGTCACTGACTTGCGAGCCTATCGCGGGCGGGCGCGCGCCCGCCGAGGCGCGCGCCCGCCGCGGCTCGTTCACAGGCAAGTCAGTGCGTGTGACCGGCGGACTCGATGTCCGCCAGTCACACTGCGATCGCTCCTGTGAAGGGAGAAAGACAGAGCAGCTTGTGTAAACAAGCTGCCTGTCAGTTCTCCCTGTGTAAAAGTGAAGATCTGACCGTTCTACTATGTAGAACGGTTGATCTTTGCTTTTACACCAATAGGAATGTCCCTACACAGTTAGAATCACGCCCCTAGGACACACTTAACCCCTCCCTGTCCAATAAAGTTAACCCCTTCCCTGCCAGTGTCATTTTTGCAGTAACAGTGCATATGTATAGCACTGATTACTGCAGTAATGTCACTGGTAACCCCAAAAGTGTCAAAAATGTCAGTCAAGGGTCCGATCTGTCCGCCGCAATGTCGCAGTAGCGAAAAAAAAATCGCAGATCGCCGCCATTACGCGTTAAAAAAAAAACCACCAAAAATGACAGAAATCTTTCCCTTTGTTAGTAAACGCGATAACTTTTGCGCAAACCAATCAAAATACGCTTTTTGCGATTTTTTTTACCAAACATAGGTAGCATAAAACAAATTGGCTGAAAAATGTTAAAAAATTTTGATTTTTACTTTTTTTTTTGGGGAATTTCATATAAAAAAATGTGAAAAATATTGTTATTTTTGCAAAATTTACGCTCTTTTTTTGTTTATAGCGCGTGATCAAAAAATCGCACAGGTGATCAAATACCACCAAAAGAAAGCTCTGTTTGTGGGAAAAATAGGACGTCAAATCCGTTTAGGTACAGCGTCGCACGACCGCACAATTGTCCGTTAAAGTCACGGAGTAAAAAAATCGCAAAAAAACCCCTGGTCCTTTAGCAGCCAAATCCTCCGGGGCTTAAGTGGTTAATGAGGGATTCCTCAAACGGATAGCGTCTAGCAATACGTTTGGAAATAGTAAAGGTACGCTTAGAATGCTCCCATTCTTCTTTAATTTTATTACCAAAACACTTGGGTACAGGAAAAACCTTCACCGTTTTGGTGGGTTTGTTAGTACCAAAGGGAATCTCTGTTTCAGTTGCCTCTGCTGGTGAAACCTCAAGTCTTAAGGTTTCCCGAACCGCCACAACTAGTGCGTCCACCAATGCTTCTTCCTGAATTATGGCAGAAGAATGAACGTCCTCCTCACTGTCTGAAGGAGCTTTACCTGAGACAACAGCCCCTGCAGAGGGACCTGCAGCTGCAATGACCATCTCTGAATCTGAGTCAGAGGTGTCAGATAATATAGGGGTAGGCGGGGGTCGCTTTCTTGACCCCCGTTCCTGACAGGCCGCCTCCACCCGAGCCACCATAGACTCCAAAACTGCTGTAAATGCATCCATACTCTGTGCACCGGCGGGTCCCGTGGCCCCCTCGAGGGAAACAGGTGGGGGTACTTGTGTGGCAGGGTCCATGATGATTCCAGTAACTACCCGGAAAATTCAATCCAAAATTAAAATAAAAAACTTTTTTTTTTTTTCAGACCCCCAGCGCCACAAAGCCCCTCAGTGTTACCTGCTAGGGATCCCTATCGAGCGAGAGAGAGAGAGAGAGATAGACCCCCAGGCTCACCACTTGATGCTCAGAGTTCACTGCAACTAGTCACAGCACTGTCTCAACAAACAGGAAGTCTTTTGGCTAGCTGCCCGGGAAGAAAGGAGGCGGCTCCGCCCCTCTGCACGCCTTCCGGCGCCTCCCCTAGCTCCACGAGGTGTTTGGGTCACCTCAAACATGGCCGCCCCATGCTGAAGACACGAGGCTACGCCAAAATGGCGGCCTCGTGCGATCTACGGCGGTCTGTTACAGCATAGCGGCGTCCTGCAGAGTATCTAGGCATCGCAAAATCTTTCTCTCATGGAGATCAGCTTGACCGGTGGTACCGAACCCTGGCGGAACCGCGTGGCCGTCGGGAGACATGCTTCAGCTGGAGGAATGACCTGGCAAGCCGCATACATGTCCTGTGGCTTCTGACAGGTAGGATACTTCCTATTATCACAGTAAGATTCCAGTACTGCACATATTACAATCATTTAAACATACTTTGTAATTAGATTGTCAGCTCCCAAACCAAGCCTTCTGGCTTTTTGTACACAAAAATCACACTCAATATAGGGGGATCTGTGCCATGTTATAGGATAGAGGGGAACCCATCCTTACCATTACAGAGAGGGGCCCGCGTTCACCACAGGACCCGTCAGGGGAAATGGGGGAACATACTACTCACCATACCGGAACCAGGCGGGCGCCAACTACTGACAGCACCCCTCTCCACCGAAGTTGGAGGGCTGTCGACCAATACGGACGCCGTGACTCATGGTCTTTGGCGTTTCAGCGAGACGTCTAACTCGCAGGGTCAGTCCCCGTCCAGTGGGACTATGTCGCGGCCGACCCAGCGCGGAGCTATGGCCTGCACGCGCTCGTAGGCTGAACTGGGGTGACCACTGGATCTCAACATCCAGCCCGTCGCCCAGTTCAGCTTTCTTGCTTGAAGATCTCACAGGAACCCTGGAGAAAAAAAGCTGTCTAAAAATCTTTTTAAGAAAACAATCCTGCCAGGACCGAAGATCCCAGCAAGGTATCTAGGTCCTTACTCCTGACTAGACAGAAAAAAACTGATTTGCTGTAGCAGAGAGAGAGAGGATATACCCTTGGGGACTGCCCCTAGGGTGTGGCCAGAGCATTTTCTTTCCTGTCTAGTCCTACTCCTGTGGAGGGCAGCATAACCCGAGGGTGTTGAATCACCGAAGACTACATCTGTCAATGAGCGATAGAGAAAGTTGCACAGCGCCGAATCACAAAAAGTGGCCTGGACGTAAGACAGCAAAATCCTCCGGTGGTAAAGTGGTTAATAACTACAGAAGGTGTGTGATAGATGGTGCGCTTTATCCGAATGGTGATGTACAATAAATGTGCAAATAACTCACATATGCAAATTAAAATAAAACAAAGTATTATGATGCAAAAAATGTGATTAAACAAAGTCCCAAACACAACGCGTCTGTATGCTTGAATGACAATCCAGTGATATAAATGATGACAGATGGTGATGAACTCAAATGGTGACCACCTGTTGGAATTCCTCCTTACTGGACGGAATAAGAGTAAGTGCTCTCCTTTGCTAATAACTACATAACACAGTACTTGTACTTTTACTTTCAGTACTTGAGTAGCAAAATTTAAAAAAAAAAAAAACTACTTGCAATACTTAAGTACAAAAAATGTTGAATACTTTAGTACTTCTACTCAAGTCACTTTTTGATGGAGCACTTCCACTTCTACTCAAGTCACTTTTTGATGGAGCACTTCCACTTCTACTCAAGTATGGGTTTTGAGTACTTTATACAAGTGTGCAAATAACTACCCCTCCCCAGTTAAAAATGCTAAACAAAAATCAGCTGGACTATTAATAACTTAGGCTGTCTACTTTCCAAAAAGTCATTTGGGGGATATTTGTGTTGTCCTGGTATTTGATGGCCTAAAGAATTTAGATGAGTACATAAAGGAGTGATTGATTCCAAAAAAAAAAAAAAAAAAAAGTTTAGATGAAAATATATATGCGGCTTCAGATTTATTTATCCAAAGAAATGTAGGAGAATGCCTTTTGACCTAAATGTATAAAGAAATTCGTTTTTCTGGATATGTTTTACACCACAAAACAATTTTTCTGTAAAACAATTTATACTGTGATATCTTAAAATTGAATATCCAGAGGTGATCAAATACCACAAAAGAACACAATTTTTCTAGTAAAAAATTGCATAAGATGTTCATTTGTATAAAGTATTGCATGACCAAGCAGTTGGCATTCAACCTCTTCCGGACCGCGCGCTGCAGATTTACTACAGCAGGCAGCCCCACCTGTGCGAGCGGATGTTGCTGTAAGTCGCTATCGCGCGCAGCCGATGGCGCGCTCCTGTCCCCACTCGGCAGCGGGGACTCCTATGCACGGGGCCGTCAGCTCCGATTGCCGCTGGGCAACCACGATCATTCCCGTCTGAGAGAGGACGGTCGGATGTTGTAAACACAGCTGACCGTTGTTCTCCAAAGGAATGATCACAGAGCGCCTGTGATCCTTCTATATAGGATCACAGTCTGATCATTTCAAAAGCCCCGCCCCCATACAGTTAGAAAAACTCTCCTAGGCTTACATTTAACCCCGTGATCACCCACTGTGTTAACCCCTTCCATGCCAGTGTCGTTACAGTAACAGTGCATATTTTTTAACAATGACGACTGTAGTTATGTCACTGGTCCTCCCCAAAAGTGTCAGTTAGGGGTCAGATCTGGCCGCACGCAACAAATTGCAGATCTTAGGCTCCGTTCACATGTAGGCGTTTTGGGGAGTTTTTCTGCTCTAGGATCAGCTCTCAAAACGCCCAACAAGACAAATCCTATTCATTTCAATGGCCCCTGTTCACATCTGAGCGTTTTGACGCTGTGAGCAAAACGCCCAACGCTCAAAAAAGTACATGAGCTTCTTTTTGGGCGGATTACAGGCATTTTCCATTGATCTCTATTCAATCTAAAAACGCCTGCACAAAAAAACGCCTGTAAAAACGCCTGTAAATCGCGGTAAAATCGCGTGAAAATGCTACGCTCAGGTGTGAATGTAGCCTTAAGAAAACCAAAAACAAATCTTTCCGGGAGTTAGTAGACGAGATAACTTTTGCACAAACCAATGAAAATACGCTTATTTTTACTTCTTAACCAAAATATGTAGCAGAAAACTAATTGGCCTAAAATTGTAAAAAAATTGGATTTTTAAATTGAATTTTTTTGGGGGAATGTTATATAGCAGAATGTTTTTTTTTTTTATAGCGAAAAAAAATTTTACATTCGCAGAGGTGATCAAATACCACTAAAAGAAAGATCTATTTGTGGAGAAAAAGGACGTCAATTTTTTGGGGGTACAGTGTCGCACAACCACGCAATCGTCTGTTAAAGTAACGCAGTGCCAAAAAAGCAAATAATGGCCTGGTCATAAAGGGGGCAAATCCTTCCGGTCTAGAACTGATAAAGTAGCACTGTGTTGAATAGCAAACATTACCATTGTCACCAAAAAATAAAAAATAAATAAACTGAAGAGAAAACACAAGGAAATAAGAAACAAAGACAGTATAAGCAAAAATTGGCATTGGCCATTTTATTGCAAAAAATAAGTAATGGTCAATTTCTTAAAAACAATAAATTATATTTAATAAATGGGACATGAAAAAATAAATAAAAGCACATGAACAACAGACCATCAAGACTCCTACAATATAAAAATAGTCCATTTAAGTATTTAATCACAATATTTAACCACCTGCCATCCGCGCTATAGCCGATAGACGGCTACAGTGCGGACTCACATTTCCGGGAGGCCGTCTTTATACGGCCTCCCAGTGACAGGCTCCCCGCGTGCTCCCTTGGACACAGCCAATCACAGATCAAGGTAAATGGCCAATCACAGCGGCCATTTACCACGTGATCGGCCCATGCAATGAGAGATGATCTCCTATGTAAACATATGAGATCATCTCTCATCGCCGGCGCTCCTTCCTCACACAGAGACTGCAGTGTGAGGAAGGAGGAGAGCTGATCAGCCGTCGGGGACACAGAGGAATGTAATCAGGGCACTGATCACCAGTGCCCTGATTACTACAGAGGTTAAAAAAAAAACAATGTGCCCACAGTGCCCTCCATCAGTGCCCACAGTGCACTCCATCAGTGCCCATAGTGCTGCCAGTCAGTGCCTGCTCATCTAGGCACTGATGAGCACTGACTGGCAGCACTATGGGCACTGAGTGTGGGCACTGATAGTGCTGCCCATCAGTGCCGCCCATCAGTGCCACCCGCCAGTGCCGTCTCTCAGTGCCCAGCAGTGCCACCTCTCTGTGCCCAGCAGTGCCACCTCTCTGTGCCCAGCAGTGCCACCTCTCTGTGCTCATCAGTGCCGCCTATCAGTGCTCATCAGTGCCACCTATCAGTGCCGCCTATTAGTGCTCATCAGTGCCACCTCATCAGTGCCCATAAGTGCCACCTCATCAGTGCACATCAGTGAAGGAGAAAAATGTATTTATTTTCAAAATTTACTCGCAGAAAATAAGAAAAACTTTTTTTTTTTTCAAAATGTTCTGTCTTTTTTCTTTTTTTTTTGTAAAAAATAAAAAACCCAGAGATGGTTAAATACCACCAAAAGAAAGCTCTGTTTGTGTGAAAAAAAAATGATAAAAATTTCATATGGGTGCAGTGTAGCATGACCGCGCAATTGTCAGTCAAAGCGTGAGAGCGCTGAAAGCTAAAAATTGGCCTGGATGGGAAGGGGGTGATAGTGCCCGGTAGGCAAGTGGTTAAACCAAAAAGGTGGTCATCAATAACAAAGAATGGTTATGACTATGAAAAGAAAGGGTGGGGGAGGTCACCTCGATCGATAATCCATCTGCTGACAGACGATACAAGAGTGGAAAAATGTAAAGGTGAGCTGTGTGTGTTGATGAATTGCAGATCTGCATGGTGACAGCCAAAAACAAATGGGGAAGCTGAAAGACAAAAAAAAATTAGAAGAATGAAAAGAAAGGGGTGCTCTACTAACCCCCATTTCTTTATGAAGGTAGGGGGGAACTATTAGACATTTAGTGGGCAGGTAGTCAGTCAATAAGGGCCTAGGTAGCTAGCCTGTCAGGTAGTTTTATCTGTAAACAGCTGAACTTTTGACCCAGGTCAGGTAGTTTGAGCTTCCCGCCTAAAAAATATGCGGTATCCAGGCAGCTTTTGTATGAAGTTGCTGTTTCCCGCTCATTTAGCAGCTGTTTCTAGGCAGTTTTTGCACGTGGAGCGTTGCTCCCGCTCAAATATCCCGGTCTTTTCCAAGAAAACGAGTTCTGTCTGGTTCTATAGGGGCTATTCAAACAGTGGCCACGGGGCTCCGGGTCACTTCACGTCAAGAGCTTCGTCTACTACGTTCCCCCACCCTCCCACCCCCATTTCTTCTTTGGTCGTCGCGGCCAGTTATTAGTTATTGGCTCATACGGTCGCCTTAGCGTTGGTGCTTTGGTGGACGCAATTTCAGTTGGGTATTTTATTAAGTTAAAGTGGAGTTCCACCCTAATTTAATACTTACCTCCATTTTCTCGCTCCGGGTCACCTGAAAAAGAAATGGATAATCGCATTTTTTTTTTTTTTACTTACCTTGTAGCGAAGAAAATATACTTACCTTACTTCCTTCTTCCTCGGCCGCGGCCCGTCGTCACTTCCTGGCTCTGCAATGATTCCTGGGAGCTGAACGTCATCGCTCCCAGGAATCATTGCGCCTGCACCGGCCCCGACATCATTTCCGGGTCGCGCGCGTCATCCCCTTCTAAACAGCTCCTGGGCATGCCCGGAAGTGACGGCGGGGCCGGCGCAGGGCATCGTGGGACCGAAGAAGGCGGAAGAGGACGCCGAAGGGGATCGCTCTGGCTTCAAGCTGCCCACATCTGAGATGGCAGCGCTGGAGAATACTTTTTCAAGGAAAGTATTTGTCCTAACAGGTAAGTGCAACCCGGGACAGATCAGAGGCTATCCATTGTGGAATGCACTAGCCCTGACTGTCCCGGGAGTATTTAAAAAAAAAAAAAAAAAAATTCCAGGGTGGAACTCCGCTTTAAGTTGGATAATGGCTCTGAAAGTTTAAGTTCTATTTGTCAACCTGAGCCGTAGTGGCTAGGTTGTGTTTATGTGATCTGAAGATGTAAGTGTAAATAAAGTCTGAAGTATTTATTTATGTATGTATCAGCCTCGGTTCACATTTATGCGAAGCGGGAAGGCTGCAAATTCGCAGCCTGTTCCCACATCGCACACGCACCCCCGGCAGTTCACACTGCCATATGCGATACGCTGGGGGTGTCAATGTAATGTTAACAACACCCCCAGTTTGATCGCATATCGCAGTGCAATCGTGCAGTTTGCACAGGATCGGATCGCACAAGTGTGAACCACTGTGCGATCCGATCCTGATGCGGCTTCCAAAAAGGGTCCCTGTGCGTGTTTGGTGCGGCTGCGGTGCGAATTTAGCCATACAAACTGTATGGATAAACTCGCACCGCACGGCCTATCGCATGTAATGTCGGAGCAGTGCGCTCCGACATTACATGCGAACCCCGCACACGCATAAGTGTGAACCGGGGCTTAGAGCCCATTCACACTAGCACCACTTGTGAGGTGACTTGTGTCGCCCCAGGTCGCTTGACATAACAAAAGCAATGTTAATCAATCAGTGCCGTCTTAGGGCCCTTTCACACGGCCGCTCCGCTTGTCCGCAAATCATCCTATTTTTTTGCGGATGATTTGCGGACATCAATGTAAGTGAATGGCAGTGTGGATGTCAGCGGAATACCATCCGCTGACATCCGATTTTCCTCCTTTCAGTTCTGTTCCGTTTTTTGGAACGGAACAGAACCCTATTTTTTCCTCCGTGTAAAAAACGGAAAGGAAGGAAAATCGGATGTCAGCGCTGACATCCGCAATGCCCATAGACTTACATTATGTCCGCATATCATCCGCAAACGGATGGGATGATATGCGGACATACGGAGCGGATGACACAAGTGTCATCCGCTCCGTGAAAAAAAAAAAAAAGTCCCACAGCGGACAAGAACAGCGGAGCGGCCATCTGAAAGAGCCCTTAATTGGCACTACTGAAGTCGCTCCAACTTCAGAAAAGGGTCCTGTACTACTTTGAAGCGACCTGTGATCCGACTGTCCCATATACTTCAATGGGAGTCGCCTCCTTATCTTATTTGAAGCGACTTGTTATCAGACTTTCCAGGAAGAAGAAAGAGATTAGCCAGGCATTCCCCACATTGCAGCCATGCCTATATGGTATATATATATATGTAATGGTATATATATTCCATTATCTCTGCTTGGTCTGTGTGAGTGGCACTGGTGGACACAGATAAGTGGCACTGGTGGACACTGATTCGTGGCACTGGTGGACACTGATTCGTGGCACTGGTGGACACTGATTCGTGCTGTGGGTGTATAAATGGTGCCACATCCTAACGACTAAAGCTTTTGTAACTGGAAAGGAAATATGGACTTCAGTTGAAGGTGAGACCCAGGCCCCCCCCCCTTCTTCCCCTCCAACCCCCTCCTCTCCCCCCCCCCTTCATTCTTCCCCCTCCTTCCCCTCTTCTTAATCCTCAGACGGCTTAGTCTTTGGACATTTTGGTATACATAAATTCATATATATATATTTTCTATATCTAGATGTATCCAACGTTTTTTACAAGTGTTATAAATGTGACACACACAATTGTTATTATTTCCATAAAACATCCGTCCCTCATTGGCCTGGGCAGGTAAGTAATCCTTTATGGTATTTTATTGCAGCCTTGTGGTCTCCGCTTTGTAATTATTACCTACGCAACCCCTCCCCCCCTCCCCCTTCCTCTATAGGGGCTGCCCTATTTTGCATGCTGGCTCCTGGACTTGGGACCCCAGACACACCTTGAAGTTATATTCCTCATCTTTCCTGTAATGTGTATAGACATTGCCAGTGGAAATATAGATTTTTCTTAACAGTTTTTAACTGATGATAACATATATTTGTTGATATATTTCTATCCATGTAGAAAATGCAAAGTAAAATAATCTCCTGACGAAGTGTGATATCACGAAACATGTTGAGGTTTCATCTTTAGTATTCTGCACTCCAACTCTGCAGTGGGGTACAAGCAGGCAGCGGGATACAAGCAGGCAGCGGGGTACAAGCAGACAGCGGTGTACAAGCAGGCAGCGGGACACAAGCAGGCAGCGGGACACAAGCAGGCAGCGGGGTACAAGCAGGCAGCGGGACACAAGCAGGCAGCGGGGTACAAGCAGGCAGCAGGGTACAAGCAAGCAGCGGGATACAAACAGGCAGCGGTGTACAAGCAGGCAGCGGGGTACAAGCAGGCAGCGGGGTACAAGCAGGCAGCGGGGTACAAGCAGGCAGCGGGGTACAAGCAGGCAGCGGGATACAAGCAGGCAGCGGTGTACAAGCAGGCAGCGGTGTACAAGCAGGCAGCAGTGTACAAGCAGGCAGCGGGATACAAGCAGGCAGCGGGGTACAAGCAGGCAGCGGTGTACAAGCAGGCAGCGGTGTACAAGCAGGCAGCGGGGTACAAGCAGGCAGCGGTGTACAAGCAGGCAGCGGTGTACAAGCAGGCAGCGGGACACAAGCAGGCAGCGGGGTACAAGCAGGCAGCGGTGTACAAGCAGGCAGCGGGACACAAGCAGGCAGCGGTGTACAAGCAGGCAGCAGGACACAAGCAGGCAGCGGGACACAAGCAGGCAGCGGTGTACAAGCAGGCAGCAGGATACAAGCAGGCAGCGGGGTACAAGCAGGCAGCGGTGTACAAGCAGGCAGCGGGGTACAAGCAGGCAGCGGGATACAAGCAGGCAGCGGGATACAAGCAGGCAGCGGGGTACAAGCAGGCAGCGGGGTACAAGCAGGCAGCGAGATACAAGCAGGCAGCGGGGTACAAGCAGGCAGCGGGGTACAAGCAGGGTTTGTTACATCATCCCTAACTTGACAGTCAGAGCTGGATGGAATTGTAATTTTTTTATGTATACATTGTGTTTTATTATGGATACATTGTGTTTTATTATGGATACATTGTGTTTTATGTAGTTGGAACTAATAAAAGTTTTGTTTTTATCATTGCCTAGAAAGTTCACATTTCCTTTACAATTATACACGCCTTATGTGTCGCTCTTGGCATGCTGAAACTTGTAGTCTACCCATGTGTCACTCTTGGCATGCTGGGACTTGTAGACCACCCATAGGTCACTCTTGACATGCTGGGACTTGTAGTCCACCCATGTCATCCTGGCATGCTGAGACTTGTAGTCCACCTATGTGTCACTTTTGGCATGCTGAGACTTGTAGCCCACCCATATGTCACTCTTGGCATGCTGAGACTTGTAGCCCACCTATTTCTCATTGTTAGCATGCTAGTACACTTCTAACTCAGTCTTTGCATATTCAGACTTGTAGTCCACCCCCATTCTTGCCATACTGAGAGTTGTAGTCCTTCTACTGTATAGCTCACCCTTGGCATGCTGGGACTTGAAGAAGTCCACCCATATGTCACTCTTGGCATGCTGGGACTTGAAGTCCACCCAAATGTCACTCTTGGCATGCTGGGACTTCAAGTCCCAGTATGCCAAGAGTGACATATGGGTGGACTATAAGTCCCAGCATGCCAAGAGTGACATATGGGTGGACTTCAAGTCCCAGCATGCCAAGAGTGACATATGGGTGGACTTCAAGTCCCAGCATGCCAAGAGTGACATATGGGTGGACTTCAAGTCCCAGCATGCCAAGAGTGACATATGGGTGGACTTCAAGTCCCAGCATGCCAAGGGTGAGCTATACAGTAGAAGGACTACAACTCTCAGTATGGCAAGAATGGGGGTGGACTACAAGTCTGAATATGCAAAGACTGAGTTAGAAGTGTACTAGCATGCTAACAATGAGAAATAGGTGGGCTACAAGTCTCAGCATGCCAAGAGTGACATATGGGTGGACTACAAGTCTCAGCATGCCAAGAGTGACATCTGGGTGGACTTCAAGTCCCAGTATGCCAAGAGTGACATACGGTGGACTACAAGTCCCAGTATGCCAAGAGTGACATATGGGTGGACTATAAGTCCACCCATATGTCACTTTTGGCATGCCGGGACTTGTAGTCCACCGTATGTCACTCTTGGCATACTGGGACTTGAAGTCCACCCAGATGTCACTCTTGGCATGCTGAGACTTGTAGTCCACCAAGATGTCATTCTTGGCATGCTGAGACTTGTAGTCCACCCAGATGTCATTCTTGGCATGCTGAGACCTGTAGTCCACCTATGTGTCACTCTTGGCATGCCAGTATGCTTCTAACTCATTCTTTGCATGCTCAGACTTGTAGTCCACCCACATTCTTGGCATAATGAGAGTTGTAGTGCTCCTCCTGTATAGCTCACCCTTGGGATGCGGAGACCTGTAGTCCACCTATATGTCACTTTTGGCATGCTGAGACTTGTAGTCCACCTATGTTACTGTTTGCATGGTGAGACTTGTAGTTCACATGCAGGTTTCAAATTGCATACCTTTGTTTAATTTGGGGGTTCTTTCTGTTCACTGTTCCTGGTTTATATAGGTAAAAAGATCGAGACGCGATGGAGGGACCTCTATAGTCGAGAGCTCAAAGAAAGCCAGAGTGGTGCAGGAGCCAGCAAAAAAAAAGGTCTTTCTTCTTTGGACTTCGTAAGAAATGTGATTGACTTAAAACTGTAAGTAACAAACTATTTTTACTATCTTGGTCTCCCCGAAATTATATATAGTGTCGCAAAAGTAGACATAATGACTCCTATTGAGCAGCGATAACCCACATGGATCTGCGTGTTGTAAATCTACTGAACTGACCTAATTGTAATCCATCTATGACCAAATTACCATTATGTATTACGGTACCAGCTCCAACATTTCTTAAACGGAAGGGGAAGCGTGCTCTGAGGACACTTATCTTGAGTCGGAGGCAGAGATGGGAGGTGGAGAACCTGAGCAGAGTCCAGAACTAGCAACATCTGTCCAGGCATCCCCACATCCTGCAAGAAGAACTACTCAAGAAAGACAATCTGTGCCTGTAAGAGTCCTATACCAAAAGCCACTTTCTACAATGATAAAAAGGCCAAATGTTCTAAATAATTTCATACTCTACAGATTCTCCTGTTCGAACCACCACTTCCAGAACCTCTCAATGGCGTAGAGGGCAATCCAATCCGAACGTGGAATCAGCAATGATATCGTTCCATGGAGGACATGAGGCTGATGAGGAGGGCTTAAGCCGACACACGCGTCGAAAATCGGCAGGGAATTTTCGTCCGACAACCGATCTGCCGATTTTCGGCTTGTTAGTATGATGCTTCCGACAACCGACTCCGACTTTTCAGCCGAAAAAAATCTGGTGTGCAGGCTATAAAATTTTTGTCCGCCGTCAAAACACGGCCGATTTTCGTGCAGTCAGTACAGATTTCGACAGGGAAAAATCTTATGAGCAAGTCTGGGCATGCTCAGAGAAGAAAGAACACAAAGAAAGCAACCCAACACATGACATCACTTCTGAAGTAGAATTTTGTCGGGCGAGAAAATTCGTGTGCAGTCTAGGCACATTCCAACCAACAAAACACCACTCTGGACAAAAGACGGACGATCGGTCGGCCCATAATCGTTGCGTGTGTACGGGGCTTTACTCTATGGATCCATTTGCTGACCCAGCAAATCCATCTACTACATTTCTTGGAAACCTGTACCAAGATATTAGTCAAACTCCCAACCAAAAACAAAAGAAAATGGAAGTTCTAGTGGCCATCTTTAGCTTTATAGGTTTATGTGTAAGAGCTGCAATGGCTGGAGATCCCATGCCATGTTTCAATTATCTTGGTCATCAAATCCAGCCATCCCAAAGTTCTAAATTAGAGCCAGCTCCACAAATCCTATCTACTCAGTTGTTTTTTCATAGCACCTACCTAGGAGGGTGCTACATATATGTTCTATTTGCTCCTTTTCTTATCAGCAGAGCCTGATCTGTTAGTTTGCCTGTTACATGTTTCCAGGTGGGATTCACTGGGTCTGAGGGAGTGTCCCCACTGCATCCAATGAGGGAGCTTGTTGGACTGTGGAGGAAACCCAGCAAGTGACACGTCAGGGTTTATGGCAGTCCCAGAGGGAGGGCATTCCTGCAATGCATCCAGGGATTGGCCAAAAATACGAAGGGGGACATGTGACAGGGCGTATTTGGCGGGAGGCAGAGTCCCAGGAGGAGGCAGACAGCTGGTCTCTCCTCCTGCAGTGTGAGAGGAAAGTGGTCTTAGGCAGTCGGCCTAGTGAACCGGGTGTGGAACTGAACTGCAGAGGATCCAGAGTGCTGACAGTGGAGTTGGTGGCAGAGTCTCTCAGGAAAAACAGTGTTGTGAGTACTCGGGGACTTGCCAAGGGGTCTGCCCAGGAAGGGGGACCACTCCAGAGAAGTCAGGGGATCAAGGAGCTAGCTCACACAGAGAGTGTTACAGTAAAGGGGGTGCCGTGTAGTTGACCCTGAAGTATAGAAACAAATGGGGTGCCGGGAAGGACCCTGAAGATTGTTCTGCAGTACAGTACAGTTTACATCAGACAGTTCATTTCTTACTACGTCACTGCTACTGACAAAGTGAAGCAGCGACCTAGCAACATTCAGCATTATTTAGTCGACCTAGCTAATTGGGATACTCCAACTTCTATAACTATGCACACTCATTCCCTTCTCCCATCCAAGTTCTCAATAAAAACACAAAAACCAAAGCTCCTAGACTGTTTCCTGACTGAGCCAAAATTACTTGCAGAATGTTGAACTGTCGTGTTGTTGCTAATGGTAACCCAGGGGAACCTGTAACCAGCAGCTCCCAAGGGAGTAGTGCTACATATAATGTCAGGATATTTAGTCTATTGCGTTTCTGAAATATCCGAGTATCTATTTCTGTATTGCTTATCCATTACAGACCTGATCCTGTTCCTGATTCTGCATGAACTCCCCTGCCCCGACCCCTGGTTTGCCTTTGAACTTGGCTTCGGTCTCATTTGCCTTTAACATTACCGATCTTGGTCTGATCTCTGACTACTCCCCGGCCAGTTGCTTAAACCTGATCTGCTCGATTGTTGCTGACCCTGACTGTCTGACCCTGCCTTGTGTCTGATCTATATTGCACCTGCTGTCCATGCTCTTCCGTGGCTCCAGCTCTGCCACCAATGTGTCCAGTCCTGTGTTCCCGTTGCACACCCATCAGCAATAGACTTACCAGGCACTCGTGTCACCTTGTGCTCTGGCATTCCCTGTTACTTTACCAGAAACTCTGGAACCAAAGCTGTAAGAGAGGCCTGCCTCAACACTTTAGGCTCCACCACCAGGCATGCTACTTATGTGCTCAGCAGCAATACCCCCAAAACAATCCCATGTAGCATCACCAACGCACATCAACCACCACTGCCCACAATATGGTATCTCCATCCCAAGTGTCACTGTTTAGTCAGAATAACACCACTTCCCACTCACATGAGTCCTCAAGTTCTCAAGCAAACACCTGAGGCAGTTTCTCACAACCAGCCACCCAGTGTTCAAATCCCAGTCCTTATTACCAGGAGCTTTAAAGTTGAACTATAGGCACATTTTTAACCCCTGTACATTTATGTTTGGCCATGTGTGTCCCATTGGGAAGATTTACCTTTACTTCCTGTGCCACAGACAAACAGGAAGTGAGAGAAATTCACTGCAAACTAAGGGAATTCCTTGGGAACCCCAGGTCACCAGAACTAGTTTCCCATTGTAGCATCCACTAGCATTGCTAGAGTGAGGTTTGGTTTGGTTGTAGAGTAGGTAAATTGCTGGAAGCCAAGCCTGTCTGTTTTTCCTGGGTTGAGCAGAGATCCAGGGATAACTGGATGACTCGCAGGCAGAACTTACTGGAAACTTCTAGAAGGATGGGAGTGAAGGTAAGGTGGAGCTGCCTGGAGTATTCTAAGGGCCCTTCCCAATCCCCCACCTGGGTTAACAGGGGGCAGACCCCTTCAAATACTCTGGGTCAGCCCAGCTGGGGAGGAGTATTTTCGGGTTAAAGCTGGAGATAGAGTGTTAGGCTGTCGGTGGCCTTTTATAGAGCTCCCAAGTCTGGGGGAGGGGTCACCTTGGGCCTGGCTCCAGGGCAGACAGGACCCTCTCACGACACATGGAGGTGTCCTGGCCAGGAGGCACGGGAGCAAGGAGAGGACAGCAGGAGAACACTCCCTGGCAAGTTTACACAAGGACAAGGATCAGCCAAGAGTACTGGTGAGTGACACACAGTCAAGAGGACTGGGAAGCATGCCTGAGAGCTTGAGAAAGGAGTGCGCAATTTTGCTCCTCACTGCGCATGCTCCGAAATGCGATGCGGCCTTTTGACGTCATCCAGGTCGATGCTGCCTTCCAGCGTGAGTTCCAGCCCTCGCTTTAAGCTCTTCCTCTTCCCCACCATCGAGCCGGCCTGAATAACCTTAGCAAGCGGCGATAACCATCTCAGCTTGGGCTGATGTAGCCCTATACCCGTGGACATCTTTGGATACATCTTTTCCTGTTTTACATTACAACTATGTGAGTTTTACTCTTATTTACCATTAATAAATTGTCCTGCAGTCTACACTCAGACGCGCCTGTTTCTTCTTTTCTTCTGAGGCATACCTGAGAGGACTGGGATAGGTGCAGAGCCAGTCAGGAGGGCTGTGGTGGCACAGGCAGTGGAAAGGGGCAGCTGCAGCCAGGAGGGCTGGCAGTGCCTATAGAGGTGGTGCTGGGAGCAGTAGGCACGGATAGAACAGCTAGTACTAAAGACGTTCATTTCTGCTACACTATAGGGGCCCGCGGTCCCTGCCTGCAAGGGGTATTCGTCCAGACCCAGCTGAAATTGTGCTGAGTCTGAAACCTGTGCTAGCTGGTCCTGGGAGTGATAGTCTGCAAGCAAGTGTGTGCTGGAGGAAGAAGAGGATAGAGTGTATATACATTGCTCAAAAAATTAAAGGAACAATTTGAAAACACATCAGATCTCAACTGGGAAAAACTGGTATGGACTGGTTAATGTGTTTGGATCTATTCTGGTATGGACTGGGTAATGTGTTAGCAATGAAACGATGCCACATCATTTGATGGAAATGAAAATTTTCAACCAACAGAGGGCTGAATTGAAAGACGCCCCAAAAATCAAAGTGAAAAAAATGATGCAGCAGGCGAGTCCATTTTGCTGATATTTCAGAATGGTCCTCAGTAGTGTGTATGGCACCCACATGCTTGTATGCATGCCTGACAACATCGAGGCATGCTCCTAATGAGACGATGGATGGTGTCCTGGGGTATTTCCTCCCAGATCTGGACCAGGGCATCACAGCTCCTGAACAGTCTGAGGTGCAACCTGGTGGCGTCGGATGGACCGAAACATAATGTCCCAGAGGTGCTCTATTGGATTTAGGCCAGGCGAACGTGGGGGCCATTCAATGGTATCAATTCCTTCATCCTCCAGGAACTGGCTGCATACTTTCGCCACATGAGGCTGGCCATTGTCGTGCACCAGGAGGAACCAGGACCCACTACATCAGCGTAGGGTCTGACAATGGGTCCAAGGATTTCATCCCAATACCTAATAGCAGTCAGGGTACCATTGTCTAGCCTGTAGAGGTCTGTGTGTCCCTCCATGGATATGCCTCCCCAGACCATCATTGACCCACCACCAAACTGGTAATGCTGATTGATGTTACAGGCAGCATAACGTTCTCCACGGCTTCTCCAGACCTTTTCACATCTGTCACATGTGCTCAGGGTGAACCTGCTCTCATCTGTGAAAAGCACAGGGTGCCAGTGTTGGACCTGCCAATTCTGGTGTTCAATGGCAAATGCCAACCGAGCTCCACAGTGCTGGGCAGTGAGCACAAGACCCACTAGGATGTTGGGCCCTCAGGCCACCCTCATGAAGTCTGTTGCTGATTGTTTGGTCAGAGACATTCACACCAGTGGCTGCTGGAGGTCATTTTGTAGGGCTCTGGCAGTGCTCATCCTGTTGCTCCTTGCACAAAGGAGCAGATACCGGTCCTGCTGATGGGTTAAGGACCTTCTACGGCCCCATCCAGCTCTCCTAGAGTAACTGCCTGTCTTCTGGAATATCCTCCATGCTTCTGAGACTGTGCTGGGAGACACAGCAAACCTTCTGGCAATGGCACGTATTGATGTGCCATCCTGGAGGAGTTGGACTGCCTGTGCAACCTCTATAGCAGAGATATGCAAACTGTGGCCCTCCAGCTGTTGCAGAACTACAAGTCCCATCATGCCTCTGCCTCTGGGTGTCACGCTTGTGGCTGTCAGAGTCTTGCTATGCCTCATGGGACTTGTAGTTCTGCAACATCTGGAGGGCCACAGTTTGCCTATCCCTGCTCTATAGTGTCCATGTATCGGCTTATGTTACCATTTCTCTTTATGAGGGAACCCCAACTTTTCTAAATTAATTTAGGGATGTGGCCGTATATGGCAGAATAGATTTCCCAACCTTGTTTTTGATATAATCTCTGGGTAGAAAATACCCTTCCCCTCTGCCCTTGTCAATCATTCACTCGTTTTTGGAACATATATCTCTATTCCTTAGCTTAGGCAAAACTTTGGAAAATAAATCCTTGCTACATTGGCATATTCAATTTTTTGAGAACTATATTAGGGAAAACATAAACCCCTTTGGGCTTAGAGTCTAAATCTTCCCAACCTTTGAAAACATAGATGGAGAATACAAAAAAGAGTGGGAGAAGGTGTTAAACAAATGTTCAAGAGGTATGATGTCACTACTAAAATAAGCATATAAAAAACAAATAAATAATTTGGACCAGGACTTGAACAATTATTGGTCAACTTCAGCCCTTAAAGACACATACAGTATATGCTAAAAAAGAAAAAATCCTTTTTCGATAAATTCAATAAAGGGATTTTAATTAAAAAGGAGAAAAGAAATGTTTAAAGATAGAATCTCTTTATCTATTTGAGCACCCAGTCTTGCAGGACTACTGCAGTCACTTGGGAATCCTACTGGCCCAGCTGTCAGCCCTTTGAGCTGTGATTTGTTTCTTTGGACTCTCCGTCTTCACCAGCCCGGTCTGCAGTCTGATACTATCATCACTGGACGTCTAACAGTGAGTGCACCAGGAATCATTTTCTTTTCTGAATACGTTTGAAAAACTTTATTTTTTACCCTCATTGAACCCTGGTGTAGTGTGTACTATCACATACACTCACGGACCCAAGTATCAGTCCTATATTGACACTGTAGTAATAGTGATAGTGCTATTACATATATCTTTTGTCCAACACCATGAGCATTCAAGACACTCAGGGATATACCAGCTGTACATTTCGTACCCCTAATGACAACCCACTGAGAGCCAACATACAAGATATAGAGATGTACCGAACGGTTCCCGGCGAACTTCGAACGTTCGCCGCTGCGGGCGAACATATGCGATGTTCGGTCCGCCTCCTATACATCATCATTGAGGCAAACTTTGACCCTGAACATCACAGTCAGCAGACACATTCCAGGCCAATCAGCATACCTCCCTCCCACACCCTCCCACCTCCTATAAATAAGCAAGGGCAGCATCCATCTTAGATCATTTCTGTGTTACTGAGAGCAGGGAAAGTGCTGCTGCTGCTGTTAATAGCTAGGGACAGTTAGTCAGTGTTCCCGGTCTTGTTAGCCAGTGTTCTTGGTACACTCCTGCTGTAAGGACAGCACCCCAAAAAGCCCTTCCTAGGGCTGGTATTTGAGGTTTTTTTTGGATATATATATATATATATATATATTGTCCCCAAAAGCCCCTTTGAGGGCTGGTATTTGAGTATTTATATATATATATATATATATATATATATATATATATATATATATATATATATATATATATATATATATATATGTAGCATGTCCAGAACCAGAAAAAAAAGATCATATAGGTGTAAAAGGGGTTCCCACCATCCCTGCTCTACTGAAAAATTATCTTTTTTTTCTGGTTCTGGACATGCTACAGAGCTGAAACTTCACAGGTACACTTTTTAGACCCCCTAGACACTAAATCACACAAAAAAAAAGTTCTTAAAAATTGTCATTTTTGATACAGAGCCAATTATTGGAAAACTTAAAAAAAAAAAAAAAAAATTCTTTGGATTTATTGTCTGGGGGGTCTAAAAAGTGTACCTGTGAAGTTTCAGCTCTGTAGCATGTCCAGAACCAGAAAAAAAAAATAGAATCAGGGTTAGGGTTAGGGTCAGGGCTGAGGTTAGGGTTATTTTTAGTGCTCAGGGTTAGAGGGTTAGAGTTAGAGGGGTAGGGGTAGGGTTACTAACTCTAACCCTAAATATCTCACCGTAACCCTAACCCTAGCCCCTACCACTAAACCTAACCCTAACCCTAACCCTCTAACCATAACCCTAACCCTCTAACCTTAACCCTAACCCTCTAAGCCTAGCCATAAAAATAACCCTAACCCTAGCCCTAACCCTAACCCGTAATTTTTTCTGGTTCCGGACATGCTACAGAGCTGAAACTTCACAGGTACACTTTTTAGACCCCCCAGATGCTAAATCCAAAAAAAATTTTTATTTTTATTTTTTTTAATTTTTCCAATAATTGGCTCTCTATCAAAAAATTACAATTTTTAAGAACTTTTTTTTGTGTGATCCCTCTCCGGCATGCCACAGTCCAGGTGTTAGTCCCCTTGAAACAACTTTTCCATTACTATTGTGGCCAGAAAGAGTCCCTGTGGGTTTTAAAATTCGCCTGCCTATTAAAGTCTATGGCGGTTCGCAATGTTCGCCGGTTCGCGAACATTCGCCGATGTTCGCGTTCAGCGAATTTTATGTTCGCGACACCACTAACAAGATACCCTCCATACAAACAATGAGGATGATGTGGGGATTCTAAGATCACTTTTTCATAAACTGGAACGCAAACTCGACAAAGAGATGTGAGCCTACTGGGATAAGACAACATTGTCCGAATACCTGACCTTGGGACGCATCCCACGAGGTCTCCGCATAAAGAAATTTCCCACTTTTTAGTGAAGATTTAAAAAATCAGGTGAACGGATGCCTTATCCCTGTGTTCAGGCACCTTAATGAGCGTGATTGTGGAATCCAAAAGCAAGGAGATTGAAAAATTACAAAAAGAAATACAGGATATACAAAAAGATCTTTTACCCTTGAAATCATTGTTGCAGTTTGCAGATTTGGATAAAAAGCTGGATGAGAAGATGTCACATTTGGAGAAAAACATAGTAGCCGGTAAGAAAGAAAAAATTCTGAGGGACAAGTGTGATTATGACACGGATAATGCGTATACCTGGAAAAGCTATAAGTCATGGAATAAATACCATCGTACCAACACTAAAAAAGGGGTTCGTTTTTCAGATACAGATAATGAGTATTTCGATGACACTATGGCAGTCACAATATCTGATAACTCTGTGAAACAGCCGGATCGACAAACCGTTTCTAACACCAGTACCCCGGCCCATCCAAAAAACGGGAAACAGAGGCCCAAATGGGGACGCAGAAGGGGTGGAAAAAAACAAGGAGAGAAGGTCAGAGGAGAAGATCTGTGAAGTGGAGGGGGAGGAGCCTATGCCCTGAGACCCCCAGACACGCAAATCGTAAGAAATGTAATCAATGTGTCACATCGCACTTTAACCCCAGGAGAGACATCCCTTTTGTCCAAGGGTTTAGGATTCTGTCCTTCTCAGCATTTTGACCTTTTTGGGACACTACTTGACATCAATAAATTTATCAGAAACATTACCATAAAAAGACATTTTTTTAAGGAAAATAATGACTCTGAGGTTTCTTCTGTTTCGGAATTGATATATGAAGAACAACCAGATTGCTTTTCTTTCCAGAAAACATGTTCTCTCATGGATCTAACAGAGCTGGCCTTGGAGAGCAATGAGACTGGGCGCATTGGCAACATAATTAACCACTTAAGCCCCGGAGGATTTTCCTGCTAAAAGACCAGGGGGTATTTTGCGATTCGGCACTGCGTGACTTTAACGGACAATTGCGCGGTCGTGCGACGCTGTACCTAAACGAATTTGACGTCCTTTTTTTCCCA
The DNA here is from genome assembly GCF_965119305.1 of Pelophylax lessonae. NCBI lineage: Eukaryota > Metazoa > Chordata > Amphibia > Anura > Ranidae > Pelophylax > Pelophylax lessonae. Next base: position 12,593,010 of record NC_138768.1, on the reverse strand, counting down.
CAAACAGAGCTTTCTTTTGGTGGTATTTGATCACCTGTGTGATTTTTTGATCACGCGCTATAAACAAAAAAAGAGCGACAATTTTGCAAAAATAGCAATATTTTTCAAATTTTTTTATATGAAATTCCCCCCCAAAAAAATGTAAAAATCAAATTTTTTTAACATTTTCGGCCAATTTGTTTTATCCTACCTATGTTTGGTAAAAAAAAAATCGCAAAAAGCGTATTTTTATTGGTTTGCGCAAAAGTTATCGCGTTTTACTAACAAAGGGAAAGATTTTTGTCATTTTTGTTGTTTTTTTTTTTAACGCGTAATGGCGGCGATCTGCGATTTTTTTTTTGCGGTACTGCGACATTGCGGTGGACAGATCGGACCCTTGACTGACATTTTTGACACTTTTGGGGTTACCAGTGACATTTCTACAGTAATCAGTGCTATATATATGTAGAAAAAATGGGGAATTAACCGCGCTAAAGGAAAAAACAGACAAGCAGCAACTTCAAGTGTGACCACACCCTATAGAAATATGTAAATTAAGTTGCGCTAATATGATCTATGGAGGTATAAAGTCCACAAAGTCCCAATGTTGATAACAAATGGAAAGTATCCTGGGTAGGTCCTGAGCCCGACTCCCTTAAGAGTGTACGCTTACCAGATTGAGGTAAAGTTGAAGCGGATATGCTTAATCTTGTCACTTTGATAGAAGATCCAGGCCCGTGTGAGCAGTGAACTCGGAGGTCATTGGATCATGTAAAAATAGAAATGAACGCAATAGCGTAAAACCCAACAACTAAAATAGTATCACCTTGAGTGTGACTTATAATAGAAATTGGGAATAGTGAAAAAAGCTACCACCAAGATAGCTAAAAAAAAATTATTTTTTTAGGAGTGTAAAACCCTACCAAAACAAGTGTGAGATAAAGTGCAGAAGATATCCAGTTGGAGTTGCCTCTTACCGGACAAAATTATCTTATAAACCCAAGTGAATGATAATATTGAAGATAAGTGCTTGGACCATCACCAGCTAGATGAGCCTCTTACCAAAATCAAGTAAAAGCAAGTGTGTATAAATGACTCCAAGTGACACAGGATGCAATGCCAGAAAACACCAGTAGGGGTCGCCTCTTACCAGACTTTGATTCAGTCAAGTATGTATGGAAATCACTAGTCAGGGTCCAACCAAGAGTTCTGGGACAAATCCTCGCTCTCAGGGGTCCGGTTGAAGTCCCCTAGATGCAGCACACTGTCCCTGCTCTGTCTCACTTGGGTTTATAAGATAATTTTGTCCGGTAAGAGGCAACTCCAACTGGATATCTTCTGCACTTTATCTCACACTTGTTTTGGTAGGGTTTTACACTCCTAAAAAAATAACATTTTTTTAGCTATCTTGGTGGTAGCTTTTTTCACTATTCCCAATTTCTATTATAAGTCACACTCAAGGTGATACTATTTTAGTTGTTGGGTTTTACGCTATTGCGTTCATTTCTATTTTTAAATGATCCAATGACCGAGTTCACTGCTCACACGGGCCTGGATCTTCTATCAAAGTGACAAGATTAAGCATATCCGCTTCAACTTTACCTCAATCTGGTAAGCGTACACTCTTAAGGGAGTCGGGCTCAGGACCTACCCAGGATACTTTCCATTTGTTATCAACATTGGGACTTTGTGGACTTTATACCTCCATAGATCATATTAGCGCAACTTAATTTACATAGTGCTATACATATGCACGGTTACTGTAAAAATACACTGGTAGTGAAGGGGTTAACTTTATTTGGGAGGGAGGGGCTGTGTGTGTCCCTAGGGGCGTGCTTTCTACTGTGATTGGCTGTGGCATGGGCTGTAAGGACACTGATCAACGGATCTACATAGTAGATCCGTGTGATCAGTGTCTTTACACCGAGGAGAATGACAGGTGGCTTGTTTACACAAGCTGCCTGACATTCTCCCTCTCCCCCGACGATCGCCGAGTGACCGGCGGACATCGGGTCCGCTGGTCACACGCGAGGGGGGGGACCGTGACCGCGCGGGCGCGCGCTCGCTCCCCAGACCCTCCCAGGCTAGTGACGTTAATTAACGTCACTCTAGCTGGCAGGGGCTGACCGCCGCAGTAAATCAACTTGCGGCGGTCGGCAAGCGGTTAATGAAGATATTATTAAAGTGGAGATGAAAAACAAATCTGATTTTTATCCAGTCAATGCACGCACAGCCAGTATGGACAGATTTCAAAAATGCATAGAAAGGGATCTGACACAGTTGAGCAATCACCTCAATCCCGGTGCATGTGGCGCACATATAGACAACCTAACACGGGTAGAAAGGTCTACCCTCCATAGCTTACAAAAAGAGGACTCTATAGTCATAAAAAATTCTGACAAAGGAGGGGCAGTAGTCGTTATGGACGCCGCCATGTACCGGGAAGAGTCTTTGAGGCAACTCTCAGATAATAATACCTATAAAATCCTATGTAATGATCCCACATTGCTGTTCAGGGGTGCTCTGAGTAATTTAATCCAGAAGGGCATTTATTAAGGCATATTTAGTGTCAAGGAGGCAGAAGCATTGATACCTACACATCCCATCATACCCATTTTCCACCACCTACCAAAGACGCATAAAGGACTAGATCCCCTATATGGTAGACCCATTGTGGCAGGTATAGGGTCCCCTAAATGAAAAGTTGGGACACTAGCTGGATGGCCAGTTACAGCCACTAGTCAAGTCTTTACCCAGTTTTTTTAAAGACACGAAACACTTATTGTCCATCGTGCAGGAGGTGGTGTGGAAGCAGGAATATGTATGGGTCACTTATGATGTGGCCAGTTTGTACTCATGAATTCCACATCATCTGGCCATATCTGCGGTGTCCTTTTATTTAGAGCATTTTTCAGCTTTGCCTCCTACCCACAGTGCCTATATTTTGGAGGTCCTGGAGTTTTTGTTGTCGCATAACTACTTTTCGTTTGATGGCTCTTTCTATCTCCAGAGCTGTGGGGCTGCGATGGGGGCGAAATTTTCGCCCTCACTCGCCAACCTCTTCATGGGTTGGTGGGAGTGGTCCCACATCTTTGGAGATAGAAATCCATTTAGGCAATACATACATTTATTTTTCCGCTATATAGACGATTTTTTGTTTATTTGCGACAGCAAAATGGGCAGTCTGGATTCTTTTTTGAATTATTTGAACCTTAATGAAAAAAACTTGACTTTTACTGGTTGCAGTAATGATCATCAAATATGCTTTCTTGATGTTCTTCTCACCTCCTCTAATGGCCGGGTCATCGCTAACTTATATAGAAAGCCTCTGTCTGGGAACACTCTTTTTTTGGCCCAATCTAACCATCCAATCCATACTATTAGAGGTATACCAATCGGCCAATTTATCCGATTGCGCCGCATATGCAGCGAAGACATTGACTTCGAACGGGAGTCAAATGAATTGTTTTTGCGTTTCAGACAAAGAGGGTATCCTGTTTGGATGCTCAAATGGGCAAAAAAGATTGCAGAAAGCAAAGACAGGTGCCAGCTCCTTTCTGAACATCAGAGATGTGGAAATAAACAGATGGATAAGCCAGCATTGGTTACTACCTTTAGCCAAGATTTTCATCAAGTGAGAAACCTAATCAATAAGTAATTGCCAATTTTATTTGAGGATAAAATACAAATGAAAATATTAGAGAATGGGATCAATGTCATTCCTAGACGAGCACGCTCTTTAGGTACTTCCCTCTCGCCAAGTCTTTTTTGTCCAGGAGGAAAACCCCAGACCACATGGCTATATTTTAAGGGCAACCACAAATGTGGTGGTAATGACTTTTCTAGTTGTCCCCATATACTTGGGGGCCAAACGGTTGTCTCTTCTTCAAACGGCAAAAGTATCCAATTGAAACAATTTTTTAATTGCAACACTAGTAATGTGATTTACATCATCACTTGTGGGATATGTGGTATGCAGTATATTGGACGCACCACTCGCCGTTTGCGGGAGAGATTCCGGGAGCATTTAAGTGCCATCAGGACAAAGAAATCCACCAATATAGCGAGACATATCAATAATTTACACAATGGAGATTTTAGCTCCTTACATGTCCAGGTGATAGAAAAAGTCAAACTCCCCTTTAGAGGTGGGGATCTGTTTAGGAGTTTATGTAAAAGAGAGGTATACTGGATATTCCATCTAGGTACTCGCATTCCAAGTGAAATGAATTCTGAATGGGGTTTCCCACTATTTTAAGTAAAGGAAAATACTATTTCAACCCCCTCCCCCTTTCCTCCACCATCCCTCTCCCCCTCCCCCTTTTCTGTCTCCTCCCCCTCCCTCCTTATAAGCTTATTCGTTCATACAATAACGACTGGGTTTGTAGCCATTTTTTGAGTGAAAGGATTTTATATAATATATTCCCTTCAATACGGGTCAGATGGCTTTTTTGTCTTAGCTGGTTCTGAATAGGAGTCGATATATATGGTGCGCATAATTACTATATATTTTTTGTTTAACCGCTTGCCGCCCGCCCGCCGTCATATGACGGCGGAGCGGAGCGACCATTATCCTGGGCCGCCGTCATATGACGGCGGCACTTTAAGCAGGGCAGGCGCGCGATCGCGTGCGCGCCGCCCTGCACTGCCGGTGTCGGGGTGTCCCCGGGACACCCCCCGTCACCGGCAGGGGGGAAACAGCCAATGGGCGTGGCTGTTTCCCACGTGATCGGCTGTGTTCCAATGACACAGCCGATCACAATGAAGGCGCCCACCAGATGACCGCGCATGCGTGATCGGGAGCGCGCAGCGCGGTCATGTCGGTGGCGCTGTGTTCCGTAGGAACACAGCTGTCACCGGCGGTAGTAAACAGTCACTGACAGTGACTGTTTACTATGTGATCGGCTGTGAATCCATTCACAGCCGATCACAAAATGTAAACAAAGAGCAGTAACTCAGTGTTACTAGCTCTGCTCCCCTCATACAGTTTCCAGTATGAGGGGAGAAGAGCTAGAAATAGTGAGTTACTGATCTGTACACATGTCACAAAGTAAAAATCACACTAATAAAGGTCCCCACACAGTCCTCAGCCCCCCCCAATGTCACCTGTCACCCAACAGTCACCTCATCAGTGCCCAGAAATTGACACCCATAACGTTCACAAGTGAGCGCAGCGATCGCGGGCAGAATCACTGCGATTCTGCCCACGATCCGGAAATCATTGCAAATTGCGGGACGCCTGTGCGTTGCCCCTGATTTGCAATAGCACCCCAAACGCTGTGCGATGTTGCCGCCATTTCCGCCTGCCGAATCGCGGTAACATCGCGCAAACATCGCATGACGCCCAAAAAAGGTACAAGAGTTTCTTTGGAGCGTCATGCGTTGTTTGCGCGATGTTACCACGATTCGGCAGGCGGAAATGGCGGCAACATCGCACAGCGTTTGGGGTGCTATTGCAAATCACGGGCAACGCACAGGCGCCCCGCAATTTGCAATGATTTCTGGATCACGGGCAGAATCGCAGTGATTCTGCCCATGATCGCTACGCTCACATGTGAACGTAGCCTAAAGTTCACCGGTCACCAGAGACTGCCATCAGTACCGCCGTGCACCATCGCCCGTCACCTGTCACCCATCAGTGACCATCGCCCGTCACCTGTCACCCCATCAATCACCGTCACCTGTCACCCCATCAGTCATCGTCACCTGTCACCCCATCAGTCATCGTCACTTGACACCCCATCAGTGATCGTCACTTGTCACCCCATCAATCATCGTCACATGTCACCCCGTCAGTGACTGTCATCTGTCACCCCATCAATCATCGTCATCTGTCACCCCATCAATCATCATCACCTGTCACCTCATCAATCATCGTCACCTGTCACCCCATCAATCATCGTCACCTGTCACCTCATCAATCATCATCACCTGTCACCTCATCAATCATCGTCACCTGTCACCCCATCAGTCATCGTCACCTGTCACCCCATCAGTCATCGTCACCTGTCACCCCGTCAGTCATCGTCACCTGTTTGCCATATACATGCAATCACTTACTGACCGCCTAACGACTATATGCGTCGGCCATTAAAAGCTAAATACTGGGGTTATGGCAGCAGATAACCCCCATAACCCCGGTATTTTTTGAAACGGCGGGCGGTCGGCTTTCAGATAAGGGTGGTCCCAGTGGCAGATTCGCCGCGGAATTACCCTTACGGTGCAGGGGAAGAGGTGCCCCCTCCCCTCCTGCCGCGTCCCAGACGTTTTCCCAGCTTACCGGACCCGCCGGCAGCGGGGAAAACTATCCGGTCCCGGATCCTCAGAGACAGGAAGTCGAGTGAGGGCAAGATGGCCCTCACTCAACTCTATGGTCTTGGAGGACCGGAACTACGTCAAAAGACGTTGCCTAGCAACCGGTTTAAAGGGCCGCTTTTTTTTTTTTGCTTTTTTTTTTCCTCTTTCAACAATTTTTTTTTTTTTTTTCTTTTTTAGTGTAGTTGTGAGGTGTGAGGTCTTTTTGACCCCAGATCTCACAATAAAGAGGACCTGTCATGCCTATTTCTATTACAAGGGATGTTTACATTCCTTGTAATAGGAATAAAAATGATCAAAACATTTTTTTTTTAAACTGTGTAAAAATAAAAAAATAATAAATAAAATAAATAGGAAAAAAAAAAAAAAATTAAAGCGCCCTGTTCCCGTTAGCTCGCGCGCAGAAGCAAACGCATACGCAAGTCCCGCCCACATATGTAAACGGTGTTCAAACCATACATGTGAGGTATCGCCGCGATCGTTAGAGCGAGTGCAATAATTTGAGCCCTAGATCTCCTCTGTAACTCTAAGCTAGTAACCTGCAGAAATTTTTAAAATGTTGCCTATGGGGATTTTTAAGTACCAATGTTTGGCGCCATTCTGTGAGCATGCGCAATTTTGAAGCATGACATGTTGGGTATCTAATTACTCGGCGTAACATTATCTTTCACATTATGGAAAAAAATTGGGCTAAATTTACTGTTTTCTTATTTTTTAGTTCAAAAAAGTGAATTTTTTTCAAAAAAATCGCATTTGGAAGACTGCTGCGCAAATATGGTGTGATAAAAAATATTGCAACGATCTCCATTTTATTCTCTAGGGTCTCTGCTAAAAAAAATATATATAATGTTTGGGGGTTCAAAGTAGTTTTCTAGCAAAAAAAATGATTTTAGTTTGTAAACACCAAGTGTCAAAAATAGGCCCAGTCTTAAAGTGGATAAATGGACAACTTTGTGTAAAGCGCTACTTGGATGTGAGGCCTATGTATGTGGCCAGGCTGTGAAAAAGTGTTACACATGTGGTATCGCCATACTCAGGAGGAATAGCAGAATGTATTTTGGGGTGCAAGTTTTGCTATGTACATGCGATGTGTTAGAAATATTGCATAAATGGACAGCTTTGTGTAAAAAAAATGTGTTTTCATTTTCTTTCCACATTTTCCAAAAACTTGTGGAAAAAAATGACATATTCAAAAGACTCATTATGCCTCAAAAATTATACGTTGGGCTGTTTGCTTTCCAAAATGGGGTCATTTTATGGGGGTTTCCATTGTCCTGGTGCTCCAGGGCCTTCAAAAGTGCGATAGGTTGTCAGGAAATGATATGTGTAATTTGTGCTCCTAGAATGCCGGACGCTGCTACTCAGATGTTAGGCCTCTGTATGTGGCCAGGCTGTGAAAAAGTCTCACACATGTGGTATCGCCATACTCAGGAGGAGTAGTAGAATGTGTTTTGGGGTGTAGTTGCAAGTATACATGTGCTGTGTGAGAGAAATAACCTGTTAATACGGCAATTTGTAAAAAAATAAAAATAAAAAAATAAAAAATCTTCATTTTGCAAAGCATTGTGGGAAAAAATGACAACTTCAAAAAACTCATCATGCCCCTTATTAAATACCTTGGAATGTCTACTTTCCAAAAAGGGGTCATTTGGGGGGTATTTGTACTTTCCTGACCTTTTCGTGTCTCAAGAAATGAGATAGGCCTTCAGTACATCAGGTGTGATCAAGTGTGATCAATTTTCAATGATTCGCACCATAGCTTGTGGACTCTATAACTTTCACAAAGACCAAATAATATACACTTATTTGGGTTTTTTTTACCAAAGATAAGTAGCAGTATAAATTTTGGCCAAAATTTGTGAAGAAAAATGACTAAATTTGCAAAATTTTATGACAGAAACAAAGAAAAATGCGTTTTTTCACGATATTTTCAGTCTTTTTTTATTTATAGCACAAAAAATAAAAAAACCAGTATTGATCAAATACCATCAAAAGAAAGCTCTATTTGTGTGAAAAAAAGGACACAATTTTTGTATGGGTACAGTGTCGCATGACTGAGTAATTCTCAGTCAAAGTGTGAGAGCGCTGAAAGCTGAAAATCGGTCTGGGCAGGAAGGGGGTGAAAGTGCACTGTAGGCAAGTGGTTAAATAGTGAATTGATCTTTTTTCATTTTTATGTGAGGAAGAGTTATTTTTCCATAATACGCATTATACGTATTTATTCCTCCCCTTCCTTTTGTATCTATATACATGTATCCATTTATTTGGTTATAGATAGTTTTTTGTATTTTTCTGCTAAAGATTTTTTATTGAATGTTTGATACTATGTTTGTCTGTTTTATATATGGAATATTGTGGGTCTTTGCATACTCATTCAATCTATATGCTGTTCATGGATTTATTGTTTTTTCTTGGAGTAAAAAAGTTTTTTCTGCACATATTTGAACAACGATTTGAACAATCGGATTGAATGTGTATGTCTTCTTTCATGCAGCTGAGGTGGATCCATCATCTTAAGGTCACTTCCTTTCCAGGCCTCAATGAGGCAATTAATTCCAACCCCTTCTTGGAATGGAAAAATATTGCATTTATGCCTTATGGATTCTTTTCAGGTTTTTCCTTCTTATATCCGTTCTGGCAATATATAATTTTGTTATGTCCATTAGATTCCTATACATGTTCCTGACTGTGGCACTTCAGTGTTTCCCCACTCGTGGATGTGACCTGTGCCCCCCTTTTTTTTTTCCAGTGTGTCCCCACTCGTGGATGTGACCTGTGCCCCCCTTTTTTTTTTTTTTCCAGAAGCAGGCGCACCCGACACATGCGGACCACATCTTTCTGGCCCTTATTGAGTGCCGAGAGCAGTGTTGGTTATTTAAATGCTGGCGTTGTGTTGTCGGGAGTCATACAGTAGCTGTGTCCCCTAGTGGTGCGCTTCCATGTGTTTCTCTCTTCCTTTGTGTTGCTTGGCAACATGCAAGCCGGCGAACGCGCGTCGGCGGAGTTTGGACACGTGACGTCATCCTGCATGCGCCATCGTCACACGTCAGTGGGTGGGGCTACACCGCGCGCTGGAAGTTCAAGGGACCTAAATAGGGCATCGGTTTATGCAAACAGCTTGTCAGTCCACACAGGATGGACTAAGAGAAACATCTATGGTATAAGGTAAGCCTTGCACTCTCTCTATATGCTAGGAAATGGAGGCACTTCTATGCCACATACTTTTCAATATGGTTGTGTACCACATATAACTAGTTAATCATCAGTTTACACTTTATATTTGACTTCATTGATCTACCAACAGGCTAGCCATTTACACTAAACAGGAAGAGATAAACACATATCTGAAATCTGTACTGTCTTGGATACCAACATATTGGGTATGTGATTCTCAATGTAGTTTTACACATGGATGTTTAAAGACATTTTAAATGTTGTTTTGATTCATACTTCTCCATTTTACATTTTTATTTACACTTTTCCGATGCCAGGTGGTCTCAGTGTCTGCCGAGCAGCCTCTGCCCTGGTGTTATTTTGCTTTTTCCACCTACTCTTTTTTTTTTTTTAATTGTTGCTCTACATAAAGATGGCCTAGGCTATAAGAAGCTATATTCCCAGCAAAGGGTCCTTTATGTCTCTATATTCTGTTAGACATTATGATACATATATATTTTTACAATTGATATTGATACTTTATGAACTTTTCAGACCAGTTGATGAGCATGTACTCCTTAAGAAGTGAGGTATGTTCCTCACGATACGCGTCAAGTTTTATGATGTTCCAGTTCAACTATTCAATGTGTTTACTGTACTTGCGAGTATATTTTATTTATGAATGTACATGTGGTCATATATTATGATTGTTACACTTTCAATAAACCTGTTTGTATTACTACATCCATCGGCCCCTCTGTGATCACCTCAACTCAAAGTCCCAGGGCACCTTTCTTCCTGCTTTGCATTGTTATTAGGGATGGAGGTGTTCACTGATAGTACCAGACCTTTTTATCCCTGTTGTAGGTTATAAGAAGATTGCCAAGACCCTGAAACTGAGCTGCAGCACAGTGGCCAAGACCATACAGCGGTTTAACAGGACCGGTTCCACTCAGAACAGGCCTCACTATGGTCGACCAAAGAAGTTGAGTGCACGTGCTCAGCGTCATATCCAGAGGTTGTCTTTGGGAAATAGACATATGAGTGCTGCCAGCATTGCTGCAGAAGTTGAAGGGGTGGGGGGGTCAACCTGTCAATGCTCAGACCATACGCCGCACAATGCATCAAACTGGTCTGCATGGCTGTGTCTGTATATGGCAGAATAGATCTCCCCATCTTCACGGGTTGCCACTGGAGTCCTCTTCCACTCCTCCATGACGACATCACAGAGCTGGTGGATGTTAAGAGACCTTGCGCTCACTTTACTTCTATTTGAGGATGTCCCACAGATGCTCAATAGGGTTTAGGTCTGGAGACATGCTTGGCCAGTCCATCACCTTTACCCTCAGCTTCTTTAGCAAGGCAGTGGTCATCTCGGAGGTGTGTTTGGCGTTGTTATATTGGAATACTGCCCTGCGGCCCAGTCTCCGAAGGGAGGGGATCATGCTCTGCTTCAGTATGTCACAGTATAAAACATGTCTGATTGTCACTAGGCCTAGCTCATGGGGAATGGAGCTATATAAGGCCTTCACGTCAACGGAGACTAGGAACGCCTGCCTCGGTATGTGAAGATTATCAATAATCTGTAGAAAATGTATAGTGTCCTTTATATATGAAGGAAGACCTAGCACATGGGGTCTTAAGTGCTCGTCAATGAGACTTCTCAAATTCTAATATATATTTTTTGAAATTGTCACTTTTTTTTGTTTTTCATAATAGCGCAAAAAATAAGAAATCGCACAGGTGAGCAAATACCACCAAAAGAAAATATAGAAGCCTGTGATATATGATGGTAAGTAGTACCAACATCCAGAGTGTATATATTATCAAGGGGGAAGGGGGTAACAAGGACCTAACCTCCCAGAGAGTGTATGCCTGTAACGCTCCTGCGTTTTTATTGTAAGCTGGATTTGCAGCTGCAGATTCTCCACTCAGCAGTCATGTAGAGATGTGTTGGAATACCAGATCCAACTCTCCAGACTCATCACTGTGGGCCTGTCTGCTTCAGAATACAGATATACACACACTCAATAAGATGTTCCTGGAGTGATAGGATGTATATGATAGTATGGAGGTGATGTGCTGAAGGGACAGGTGTGAGCAGTGACAGTAATGGTAAGCACTTGATAGTAATGTTCAGGAGAGTAGTAGATGGTAATAGGTAGAATGCAGATAGGTTAGTAATCAGGTATGGTAACAGGTGGTAAGGACAGCAGATGACATATACAAGATAGACTAACCCAGTGCAAGGATAGATGGTAGTAGACTCAAGAGCTAGCAATCTATGTAACAGTGCAGATGGTAGAATTAGTATGCATAGATAGTAACAGTCCTTAATGTGCAGATAGTGTTAGTTAGTTATGGAGGATTCCCCTGTGGGGTACTTATCACTTAGTAAGTATTAGTAAGTAGAGGGGTCCAGTAGTGAGAGAGTGATCCGGTAGTGAGATACGGAATCAGTAGCGAGGTTCCGGTCTGTTCTAGGTAAGGGTAAATAGCTGGAGGTTCCGATGGCAAGACGAGGCTTGTAAGCATGTAGACACACAGTCACATTGAACGAACAATGTGAGAGAGAACGCTGGCGATTGAAATAGCCGCTCCGCGGCGCTCAGTGATGACGTCATTCGTCTTAAAGGTGTATGCGTTCCACCTAACTAGAAAGGTGGGACGCAATGTTAAAAGGAAAATGGAAATTAAGGGTACCGAAGGTACCAGAATCTTACAATGCCCTGGTGGTAAAATTACCTTTTTATATGGCTTGATATAGTAGGTCATCACAACCAACAGCACCCCCCATAATTTGGGACGCTGTGGTGCCAAGTGGTTCTTTCCTCTGGGGGCATTTTTTCCCCTTTCTTCCTTCCTTATTCCTTGTTTTTTACTCTTTTATCACATGGTTCTTGTAGCGGGGTGTTTCCTTCACACTATACATTTTTCTTTCTGTTCTTTCTTATTTATGGGTGGTGCACTGATATACTCCTCCATACAGTCAGGTCCATAAATATTGGGACATCGACACAATTCTAATATTGTTGGCTCTATACACCACTACAATGGATTTGAAATGAAACAAACAAGATGTGCTTTAACTGCAGACTTTCAGCTTTAATTTGAGGGTATTTACATCCAAATCAGGTGAACGGTGTAGGAATTACAACAGTTTTATTTATGATTGTTAATCTGTCCCATTACTTTTGGTCCCTTAAAAAGTGGGAGGCACATATACAAACTTTCACTTTTTAATACTTGGTTGCAAATCCTTTGCAGTCAATTACAGCCTGAAGTCTGGAATGCATAGACATCACCAGACGCTGGGTTTCATCCCTGGTGATGCTCTGCCAGGCCTCTACTGCAACTGTCTTCAGTTCCTGCTTGTTCTTGGGGCATTTTCCCTTCAGTTTTGTCTTCAGCAAGTGAAATGCATGCTCAATCGGATTCAGGTCAGGTGATTGACTTGGCCATTGCATAACATTCCACTTCTTTCCCTTAAAAAACTCTTTGGTTGCTTTCGCAGTATGCTTCGGGTCATTGTCCATCTGCACTGTGAAGCGCCGTCCAATGAGTTCTGAAGCATTTGGCTGAATATGAGCAGATAATATTGCCCGAAACACTTCAGAATTCATCATGTTGCTTTTGTCAGCAGTCACATCATCAATAAATACAAGAGAACCAGTTCCATTGGCAGCCATACATGCCCACGCCATGACAGTACCACCACCATGCTTCACTGATGAGGTGGTATGCTTTGGATCATGAGCAGTTCCTTTCCTTCTCCATACTCTTCTCTTCCCATCACTCTGGTACAAGTTGATCTTGGTCTCATCTGGCCATAGGATGTTGTTCCAGAACTATGAAGGCTTTTTTAGATGTTGTTTGGCAAACTCTAATCTGGCCTTCCTGTTTTTGAGGCTCACCAATGGTTTACATCTTGTGGTGAACCCTCTGTATTCACTCTGGTGAAGTCTTCTCTTGATTGTTGACTTTGACACACATACACCTACCTCCTGGAGAGTGATCTTGATCTGGCCAACTGTTGTGAATGGTGTTTTCTTCACCAGGGAAAGAATTCTTCGGTCTTCCACCACAGTTGTTTTCCGTGGTCTTCCAGGTCTTTTGGTGTTTCTGAGCTCACCGGTGCGTTCTTTATTTTTAAGGTTGTTCCAAACAGTTGATTTGGCCACACCTAATGTTTTTGCCATCTCTCTGATGGGATTGTTTTGTTTTTTCAGCCTAATGATGGCTTGCTTCACTGATAGTGACAGCTCTTTGGATCTCATATTTAGAGTTGACAGCAACATATTCCAAATGCAAATAGCACACTTGAAATGAACTCTGGACCTTTTATTTGCTCCTTGTAAATGGGATAATGAGGGAATAACACACACCTGGCCATGGAACAGCTGAGCAGCCAATTGTCCCATTACTTTTGGTCCCTTTAAAAAGTGGGAGGCACATATACAAACTGTTGTAATTCCTACACCGTTCACCTGATTTGGATGTAAATACCCTCAAATTAAAGCTGAAAGTCTGCAGTTAAAGCACATCTTGTTTGTTTCATTTCAAATCCATTGTGGTGGTGTATAAAGCCAAAAATACTAGAATTGTGTTGATGTCCCAATATTTATGGACCTGACTGTACATATCATACTTCTAATTTGTCCATTTCAATAGCCTACTATAGTGTCTCCCATGTCCGCCGGGGAGAGGCAATTTGGTGGTTGGGCCTTTTGACTGTGATCCATGGTGGCTTTCAGCTTCAGGCGAGGCAGCTCCTCCCATCTATTTATATGTCCTTGTTGTATTTGGAGACATTTGATACTAATTCACTGTTTATCATTATCACAATATGCGTAGTGTTTAAAATAACCTCCTGAAGAAGTGGTTTTTACCACGAAACATGTCGAGGAACACACGCCTGGAATTCCGAAACTCCCTTTTGGGATAATCACAAGTTTAATTTGTTTCTGCTTATGTAAATTTACTTGTATTTTTGTAGCACATTTGTGTGTCTCCTTGCGCTATGATTTTTAACATTTTGAATAAAATATATAGATTTTTTTATCTCTTTTGTATCTATTACTATGGTACCCTTAAAGTCCTCATTTCGTTTTTTTCCCCCTCCACA